>NW_006408737.1:4821002-4833292 GCF_000296735.1 Chrysochloris asiatica
ATTTCAATTTTTATTCCATCAATTCCTGGTGCCTTGTTCTTTGCCAATTCCTTCAATGCACCTTGAACTTCTTCCTTCAGTATCATTGGCTCTTGATTATATGCTACCTCTTGTAACAGATGAATATCAACCATTTCCTTTTGGTACAGTGACTCTGTGTATTCCTTCCATCTTCGTTTGATGCTTTCTGAATCATTCAATAATTTTCCCAGAGAATCTTTCAATAATGAAAGTTGAGGCTTGAATTTTTTCTTCAGTTCTCCCAGCTTGAGAAATGCTGAGCAAGTTCTTCCCTTTTGGTTTTCTGACTCCAGATCTTTGCAAATTTTGTTGTAATATTTGACTTTGTCTTCTTGAACTGACCTTTGAAATTTTCTGTTCAGCTCTTGCACCTCCTCCTTATTTCTACCATTCACATCTCTACGCTGGAGAGCAAGTTTCAGTGGCTCTTTTGACATTCATTTTGATCTTTTCCTTCTTCCTTGTCTTCTTAATGACTTTTGCTTTCTTCATGGATGATGTTCTTGACTAGCAACTGAAATAATGGCAGTTCAAACCCACCCAGTGGCACTGTGGAAGAAAAGGCCTGGAACTATGTGCAAACATTATAGTCAAGGAAACCCTATGGAGAAGTTTCAATCTGTAACATGTGGGTTTTTATGAGTCAGAATTGGCTCAATGGTAAAGGACAACAACAAAATATATACAAAAGATCACCAGAACTTTCTTCTGTGACACCACTGGGTGGGTCACAGTCTTTTGGTTATAGTTGAGCACAAGCCATTTGTGCCACCCAGGAACACTGAATGAGGCCCATACTAGGCCTCAGGAATCCTGGTGTGGCACCACAGGATAAGCACTTGATTGCAAGATCAGTTTGAACTGCAAAGTTGGCAGTTCAAACTCACCAGCCTGTACCTTGTACATGGTCGCTATGAGTTGGAACTGACTCCAGGGCACTTAACAACAACAGCAACACACTGGACCTCTAACAAGGGCTCAAGTGATGGCATAAGCCAGTATCCAGGATCTGGGTAGAGGATTATAGGGACCACACAGCGAGGCGGGGCCTGCTTCTCAACCAAGATTACTGCAGCCCTTGCTGACCACATTGTGACTTGGCCCAGAATAGCCCAGGTTAAAGCTGCCAGGTCTGACATTTTGTGCAGCAGATTTGCCTAATGCAATACATTGTTGTGACTTGGCCCAGAATAGCCCAGGTTAAAGCTGCCAGGTCTGACATTCCCACCAGGGAAGCAACTCATGGGCTATGCATAAGTAAGGCTCCTAAACAGGATCTTACATACTCAGTCTTTAATGAGAACTCAGCACACAGAATCAGCCCTATAGGACCAATTTGCACAGGTGTCTAGCTTCAGGACTTGGGCTTCTTGCCACCTTCCTGAAATTATACATTCACTTCTTCAGCACAAATATGGAGGACACAGTGGCAACCATACATCGTTGGGTAAGTTTCCAATCTTGTCTACTTGAGCTGATAAGGTCCACACAGTCAGCATTTTGGGTATCTTTCTTCTGTTGTTGTTTGCTGCTGTCTAGTCAAGTCCCAACTTGCGATGACCCCATCCACAAAGGAACAAGATGCTGCTAAGTCCTGCATCATCCTCCTGAGTAGCTACAGATTGGACCACTGTGAGCCAAGGAGTTGAAATGTTTCTATTACTGGCCTAATGCTGCTAACCCTGTAATAAGGTTACAGAGAAAAGCTTGGGAATGGTGAGTGATGCTGCCTGGCTAGATATGGAAAAAGATAACTCAAGGGAAAATGGACAGAAGGAAAGGGGGAAAAGGGAACTTAGATGGTTTGAGC
Organism: Chrysochloris asiatica; assembly: GCF_000296735.1. NCBI lineage: Eukaryota > Metazoa > Chordata > Mammalia > Afrosoricida > Chrysochloridae > Chrysochloris > Chrysochloris asiatica. Next base: position 4,822,834 of record NW_006408737.1, read on the forward strand.
ATCTGCTGTGTGACAGGAGCTCTGCTAAACACTTCACCTATATTATCTCACTGGTCTCCACAGAAAGACTGAGACCTTAAGAGGAGAGTGAGGAGGTTACTTCAGAGCAGAGGGAATAAGACAAGGAAGAGAGAGAAGAAGGAATGGGGCAGGGAGAAAGAAGAGTAAGGAAGGACAGCCTACTATGAAGAAAGGGAACTAAATCCCTTTCCTAAATCCCTAAGGCTCTGGAACACTGGGACAATGTGAAAGGGAAACTAGGTCTGCCATAAGCAAAACACGATGACCATAAGCATGAAGAAAGTGTCACAGCAGCTAAAGGGACTTCTCAGCACTACTGGTCCAATGACAACAGTTCCTGGTTGCTGCTGTGAGGACCAGAGCTGATGTGAGAGCGGCCACTTCCCTGGGGCATGGCTGAGCTTTATCCAGCCATGACGACTTCCCTTTCTTGTCAACCTACATGTAATTGACCAACCCCACCTAGAAAGAGAGGCAAGTCTTTAAAGTCTGGACAGACATTGAGGGATTCAGTGGTACTTTCATTGAGTTTTTCCCAACGACTCTGGAAGAGCAGAGAACTAGAGAAAGACACCGGCTGAGTCTGTCAATGGTGTACAAAAGCAGTATTGGAGTTTCTTGATTCAGGCCAAGGGTCCACAAACGCGGGTCCAAAAAAGACAACATTCTATGAGGCAAGGGAGGAGGAGTTTATTTAGAGACTAAGTGATGCCATCAATATTGGGAGAGGGGAGCAGGTACAAGGAGAAGTTTGTGAAACTGATTACTTTGGAGAGTAATAAGGATGATGAAGGAAGAATCCCAATGTAGGAGGGTCCAACAAGTCAGTCAGATGAGGAAACTATTGAGATGGGAGCTGAAAACAAAACTTCTCTTCTCTGAAATCCACCTAGCAACATGGACATACAAAGTGGGTGATGAGCAAAGAGAACTCTCGATTGAGCGTCAAGCATGGGTAAGACCTTTCAGGCATGGCAAAGATTGGACCATAGGATTTCAGCCTGAGGAGCAGCGCTGTTGGTGGGGGAGGGATTAACTCCTGCCTGTCACCAGTGAATCTCAGCATGGATGTGTTTGGTGGGGCCCAAAGGACAGAAAACTATTGGATCCAAATCTTTGACCTGTCATTGGTTTTCTGAACTGATGGAGCAAACGGTAGGCCAGATTTCGGAACCAGAATGCAGGGTTGCTAGGGAAAACAGATACTGGGGGCCTTAGCTACTCAAAGTAATGGCTTACATTCCATTCAGTGCAAAGCATTTGACAACTTGCTGAGCTAACAATTCATTTTTTGCACCTTGGAGATAGATCTCTGAGAGTTTGATGAAATCTAGGGAATCTTTCCCCCTGGGGACAGGAGTGGGGTAGAAGTGTGAGCATGGGTGTGACAAACATGTTCATATTCAAACACATGCTTATACCTTTATCAGTGGGCTTACGAAGTCCCCAAAGACCATCCATAGTTCTGCCGGGACTCCGTGGGATCTCATTCAAACTCTTTGCTATTTTGGGCTTGGTAACACCTATCAACCACGAAAAATTAAACAGTGAAGTGAAAAGTTGGAAACCTTGGGAAATGGCCATATCTCCTCATGATACTTGTTTGAGAGAGCAGGGAAGGCCAGGTATGCACAAAGCCTGGATTTTAGTAGATAGATTTCAAAGAGTGAATGGGAAAAGAGTCCTGATTTCATGGATTACAGGCTAAGAAGGCGGCTCCTGCTACCACAATTCTGCTTGTATAACCAGAGATGATTCAAAACAAGATGTGAATAGTAGGAAACAGAAAAAGCAGAACCTGGGGAACTCTGGAGGCGGTTCATACTTTCAAAAGGTCATGTACAGAAAATAGAAAGGGGATTCAGAATTGCAGAGAATTCTAAGCAGTTGATTGGGATTTGTAAGAATAGAGTGAAGGTGATGACTAGAAGGGGCCTCTGACTGGGGCGAGTGGTACATCTCCGGAGGTGCCAGAGAGAACTATAGCTCCTTACAGCCTCCATTCTGCAGCTCGCCTCTGTGCCCTGGAGAATAATGCTCTATTTGAAGGGAAGAGAAAGGAAATTAACATTTATTAAATAACTGCTATGTTCCCACACTCAGGTGCTCCACACATTATAGGCATTATTTAATCTTCAAAACAACCCTGAGAGGAGCTATTGATATTTGCATTTTAAAGATGAGAAAACTGAGGTGTTAAGACTTCAGACTTAATAAGTAGCAGAGACTAGGTTCATGCCTGGGTATGTCTCTCTACCAAATATGCTCCTTCTATACCACACTGCACCCTCTCTCTAACTCTTAGACGTCATGGGAATGGGACCAGGGCCTGTGCATCACTACCATGTGTTAGCGATCCCTGTGCTCACTGGACAGGGGAAGTGGAAGAAGGGGATAAAGCTGTGCCCCAGTAAACAATTTCAAATCACTTTCCACAAACTGTCTGTCATTTAGAGTCCAGATGTGGCGCTGTAGGGTAAGCACTGGACTGCTAACCACAAGGTTGATGATTCAAACTCATTAGCTGCTCCCTGGAAACCCTATACAGGGTCGCTATGAATTGGTACCAAATCAATGGCACTTAACAACAACATCTGTCATTTATTCCTCACAACAAACCTGTAGGGAAGGTACTTTTATTCCCCCTATTTTAAGCATGAGAATACCAGCGTTCAGCAGCATCAGGGTGAGTCAACAACTTATAAATGAAAGAGTCAGGATTTGAATCCTAGTAGCTTAGCTGAATTCAGATCCCTGGGTGGAGTGAGTAAACAGTCAAGCACTCAACTACTAGCCAAATGTTTGATGGTTCAAATCCACCCAGAGGCTCCTTGGAAGATAAGCCTGATTATCTGTTTCTGAAAGGCCACAGTCTCAAAACCTCTATGGAACATTGTATTTCTGCGCACACAGGTTGCCATGAATTGGAATGGACGCCGCAACAGCTAACAACAAGTCCAATTTCAGCTCTGGTCATTTAACTACTCTGCTAAAAAGGATCAGGAAGAAAGCATCCAACATCCTCCAAGGAACTCCAGAGTCCGGCCTAGGTGACCACAACTCAGGACACTGAGATCCTGGAAGTCACCTCGCTGAACTACTAAGGAAAGGATAGGAATTGGAAACCCAGAGGGTCACTTGGGGTTTCAGCCTCTCAAAGGAATACTGACAGTGGAATTTAACACCAAGCATGTATGATTTCTTTTAAAGAGGGAAAGAAAGATTGCCCCAGGTGCATGATACCAGCATGTGCAAATATCCAGAAAATGGAAGTATAGTGCTTAAGAAGGGTTCAAGGAGGCCCATGCAGCCAGGACAAAGAGAGCAAGGTGCAGAGAAACAGAATGGAGCTTAACAGGAAGGAAGGGCAGGCCCTGGAGGCCTAAATCATATTAAAGAAGTCTGTCTTCATCTAGAGACCAAAGGGTTGGGTTTGAGAACCTACATCAAAACATGGTGATTACTAGGACCTGGCCTGCTCTTGTCAGAATAAGTAGCTGGGTCATATTTATTTTCTTAGTGCTGCTAGATCAGAGAAATATATAAATAATAGTAATACTATTGTTAATAACATGTTACAACAATAATGATTACAAACAGTAACAAGGCCAAGCTTTGAGAGTCATGCAACCACGGTTGCAGGAACAGATTTTTGGAGCTATATTAGCAGAGTTGGAAACCAGTCTCCCCGCTAACTGGCTGTGAGAACTTGAGCAATTTGCATTAAATGATAAAATGGGAGTAATGATAGAGGCTACAGCACTGGACTACAAACCACAAGGTCGGTGGTTCGAGCCTACTAGCTGCTCCACAGGACAAAGATGAGGCTTTCTGTTCCTGGAAAGATTTAAATCCTTGGCAACCCTATACGGGGTTGCTGTGAGTCAGAACCGACTTGACGGCACTTAACAAATCACCACCACCACCTCTGGAATTGCTGTATGGCAAAAGAGTAAGTGCAGGTTGGGATTTTAGAACAGTGTCTGGCATGCAGTGAATACTCCAGAGTGGTGTGTGCTGACCAGCTCTTTCTGACTCATAGTAACCCCATCAGACAGAGTAGAACGGCCCCAGAGGGCTTTCAAGGCCAAATTTCTTTACAGGAAAAGACCGCCAGGTCTTATATCTCCCTAGAGTAGCTGATGGGAGCACTGACCTTTCTATTGGCTGTCAGGAGCTTAATCATTGCTCCACCAGGATTCCTGCAATAAGTATTATTATTATTATTATTACACTGTTGTTAAGTGTCATAGAGTATGTTCTGACCTTGTATAGGGTCCCTGAGGAGTGACTGGTGGGTTTGAACCTCTAACATTGCCGTGATGTTGTTGCTGCTAAGTGTCGTCAAGTCGGTTACAACTCATAGTGACTCTGTATAGAGTTTCCGAGGAGTGGCTGATGCGTTTGAACTGCTGGCCTTGTGGTTAGTTGTCCAGTGCTTACCCGACAGTGCCACACCAGGACTCCAGCTGTTAGGTGCTGTCAAGTCAATGTTTATCATACAGTGAGCCAATGTGACAGAATAGAATCGCCCCATATGGTTTTCCAGGTTGTAATCTTGGTGAGTGTAGATCTCCAGACCTTTCTCCCATCGTCGGGTGGGTTCAAAATACCGTCCTTTCTGTTAGCAGCTGAGTGCTTAACCATTTTGCCACCAGGGTTCATTATTATTATTATTATTATATTGTTGTTATTGTTAAATGCCTTCAAGTTGGTGCTGACCTTGTGTAGGGTTTTTTAAGAGTGGCTGGTGAGTTTGAACCACTAACCTTTTAGTTAGTAGTCCAGTGCTGATCCTACAGTGCCATACCAGGACCCCTATGATGATGATGATGATGATTCTGTTGTTGTTAAATGCCAGTTCAGATTCATTGCGACCCTGCACAGGTTTTTCAAGGATAGCTGATGGGTTTGAACTGCCGACTTTGTGGTTCACAGTCCCATGCTGATCCTACAGTACCACACCAGCAGTCCATTACTAGAGGTAACACTTTTTGAATTTGGAGATGGTTTTAAAATATAGCCACAAAGTCTTTGATATTTCTTCCTTCAAACCCCTTGACTGTGGGCTGAACTTAGTGACTTATGCCTCATAGATGCTATTGGTGGTGCCGTCGAGTCAGTTCTGGCTCCTAGCCACCCTAGGCACAACAGAAGGAAACACGGCCCAGTCCCGTGCAGCCTCACAATTGTAAAGCTTGAGCTCATTGTTGATGCCACTGTGTCAATCCATCTCCTTGAAAGTCTTCCTCTTTTTCACTGACCCTCACTTTACTAGCATGATGTCCTTCTCCATGGACTGGTCCTTCCTGTAAACATGTCCAAATTATGGGGACAAAGTCTCACCATCCTCACTTCTAAGGAGCATTCTGGTTGTACTTCAAGACAGATTTGTTTTCCTTAGCAGTCTATGGTACTTTCAATATTCTTCACCAATACCTTATGTCAAATGCATCAATTCTTCTCTGGTCTTTTCTATTCATTGTCCAGCTTTCACATGCATATGAGATGACTGAAAATATCATGGCTTAGGTCAGGTGCACCTTAGTCCTCAAAGTGACATCTTTGCTTTTTTACACCTTAAAGGGGTCTTTTGCAGCAGATTTCTAATCAACAGAATATGGCAAAAGTGGAAGTGACAATGCATCGTTTCTGAGATGAACTTTAAAAAAATCCTGTGGCTCAGCCAGCATCTGTAGCCCTGGGAAAAGTCATGTCATAAAAAGAAATTTATGTGAACAGGAACGAAGGCCTCTATAGTGAACTACCGTGAAGACGATACTCCAGTCAGACTTCAGCCTTCAAATGACTACAACCCTGGCCGCCATCTTGACTGCAACCTCATGATCGAGAACCACCCAGCAAATTGTGTGACAGAATAAATGTTTGTTATTGCAAGCTGCTCAGAATGAGATAATTTGTTGGACAACAATACATACCTTATAAAGTAATAATTTGATAAAGTTTTCATCATACCCTTAAAGAAAGACTCAGAGTCAAAAATCACATTGCCAGTCAGGCAATATATATGAGTAAAGCAGTCAGGGACTGTGGCAAACCAGATGCATCTGCCACCCAATTCAGCCAATTGTAGCTAAATATTATCTCAGAGAAGCCAGAAATCTGTATGTTTTTAGGAGGAATATGATTTTTAATATGGGCTCAAATTTTTAAAAATACTGTGTAGACCAAGTAAAGCAATTGCCAGAAAGCCACAATTTTGAAGCATATGGACTTGATGCTTGAGAAATTTGGGCTGAATCCTTAGATAATCAAGTAAAATAGTCACTAATTGAGTGATTGTCCCCAAAGGAATTGATTTCTGGCTCAACATTAACATGGATGAGGTCTGTAGCAGCAGCCCGAAGGCTCTACTCTAGTCCCAGCCTAGATAGCTTCTTTTTGATAGCTTAGATAAAGGGGTCTAACTCATCAGATACTGTGTCTGATAATAAGGTGGGGAAATGGTGATAGAGTAACACCCCCTCCACACACACACACACACACACACACACATACACAAAGTCCTCAACCCTTGTCTTCCTCTTGCTCCTCCTTCCCACTGTGGTAAGTGGATTCTGACTTGTAATCACTCTACAGGACAGAGTGGACTCCTGGTGTGGCACTGTACATCAGCACTGGACTATGAACCAAAAGGTTAGCATTCAGATCCACCAGCTGCTCCTTGAAAACCCTTTACAGGGTCACTATGAGTTAGAACCAACTTGACGGCACTTAGCAACAATGAAAGGACAAACTAGAACTGCTCCAGAGAGTTTCTAGCACTGACAGTCTTTGCAGAAGCAGACTGCAACATCTTTCTTCCTCAGAGCAGCTGGTGGAGTTAGAACCACCAGCCTTTCAGATAGCAGCCCAAAGCTTAACACATTGTGCCACCAGGGCTTCCTAAATGTTGTCTTAGTGGTGCTGTAACCGAAATACCACACATAGGTGACTGAAAAAAATAATTTTATTTTCTCATAATTTAGGATGCTAGCAGTTTGAATGGGGGACCTCGGCTCGGAGGGAAGATCCCTGTCTCTTTCAGCTTCTAAAACCCCAGTGTTCCTCAGTTCCTTGGATTCCTCACGTGCTATTCATCCCCTTCTCTGTGCTTTCTTCTGTGCCTAACTGCTTTTTTTATAACTCAGAAGTGATTGAGTTTAGGACACATCCTATATTGATACAGACAGCATCAGCAACATAACAAATAAAACCCTATTCCCTAATGGGATTACTTCCTGTGCTACTAGTTAAGGTCTTGTGTCAACTTACCGGGCAAGGATACTCAGTGGTTTAGCAGTTGAGATGCAGTTATCCCCATAACACACTGTAATTAACTCTATGATGAGTTCTGATGTGAGCAGCCAATCAATTGAAAGCATGTTTCCTCCAGGCTGTGGCCTGCTTCCAATATATTAGACACTCAGGCAAAGCTTATTTGCTTTCTGTTGGGTCTGGATCTTGAATTTGGTTCATCTTCCAACCTCTGGTCCTTTGGACTTGAGCCGGTAACTTCTCTGTTACCTGCTGATGGGAGCCATCAGCAGCCTGCCTTCTTACTTGCTGGACCTGCCTTCCTGATGTACCTATCTGCCTGGTGGATCTGCCAGCCTGCCTGTTGAGCTTGGTTCATCTGACCTAGACTTGGAACTCTTCCATCTTTATAATTGTGAGCCATTCCCTTGTATAAACTTTTCTCTATATTGTTATTAAATGCCATTGAATCCATTCACACTCATAGCAACCCAGTATAGGATTTCTGAGGAGCAGCTGGTTTGTTTGAACTGCTGTCCTTGTGGTTCACAGTCCAGTACTGATCCTACAGCACCACACTGTATATATATATATACGTATGCATATATAAGTTTCACAGGATTTGCTTCTCTAGGGAATCCAAGCTAAGACATTTCCACACTTACAAGGACAAGCATTCCAATACATTTTGAGACCAGACAATTCAATCCATAACAAAGCTTTAATATGGGTCAAATATAATGAGAGGAAATTGGTCAGACCTAAAATGGGAAGTGATGTACCTATAGCTCAAACTCAGTCGCACAAACATAGGAGTAGGAGTCAAACCACACATGTTGATCTGGAGCTCATGTGGGAAGGGACAGGAGTCCAGTTGAGACATGGCTATTGTTATGGAATCGGTGGCATGCAAAGCCCAGAAGTAGGAGTATGAAGGAGATGTATCTGGGGAGCCAGGAAGTAGGTACAGGGCTGGACCAATTCCATGAATTGGAATTGATTCCACAACAACCAACAAAACAAGTAAAGTTTCAGCCCTGGTCAGTATCAGGGAAGCACAGTTGAGGTCTGCAGGTAGCATCCAGCATAGGTATGGCATGGGTCCCACCCAAGAGGTTGGCAGCCAGATTCAGCTGAAAACTCAAAACAGAGGACTCTCCAGGAGGGTTAGGGATTAGAGGCTTGAACAATGTTAAAAGGTGAGGACTCAGTTACAAAGGCCAGCGTCAACAATGGGTTTCCTCCAACTTACACTAGAGCTGGTTCTTAAAGATGCACTCCAAAGCAGGGAAGGAAGAGGACTCAGGATGAGGCCCATGATGGTGAGAATGCGGAAGCACACTGGGCAGGATGGAAGAGATGTCCACATGCCTTCATGTAGCCAGTTTACAACACACACACACACACACACACACACACACCTTTATATATTTATTTATTTTAATGCTTTATTGTGAATTATGTAATAGTTTACATGGGAGGGGCATTAGCTTCACACTGATTCCGTCATATATCGTTTCCTTGCCATGGTTACAATCCCCTCCATGCATCATCCACCAAACAAAGGGTATACCCCGCAAGCCTGCCTCCCAGTGTCCACACACAGCCCCTCTCCCTCTCTGGGTCCAAAGTCCCCAGCTGCTCCGTCTCCCCATGTCATCATCTCTGCCTCCATCCCTGGCATCACTGCATCTCTTGGTAGGGTTCCGTTCTCCGCTCTTCTCCCTTGCTGGTCCCAGGGACCTCTGCTCCTAGACTGCAAAGCTAATCACTCCCCTCCCTTTGTCACAAAACATCTACCTTTACATTTCCAGTCCTTACAATCAGTCATGATAGCAATTATTCGCTATTGTATCGCAAGAGACCTATCCACATCTCCTTTCATCAGCCCTAATTAGACACAATGGCTATTACTCAATGGAGAGTCTACCTTGCTCCACGCTCTCTGGATCTAGGCTCCCTCTTGAAAGCTTGTAAGCCAGTCTCTTATTGCCTCTGTAGCGCACCCCCCTCCCCAATTCTGGGTAGCCAATGCCCAAGTTGCCCATCCCTGTCCTCTCCAACACACACACCTATAAATTGCTGAAATTAAGTTCCTAGGAAGTAAACATTATAGTAGATTAGTCTGGCTGTCTGGGAGGATCTCTATCTGGCCCACTACAGATCTCCAAACCCCCTACCTACAGTCCGGAAAACGGATGCTTCTATTTCCTTTGCAAATCCAGAAGAGAATCCGGAAATCATGATATGCTTGACCTCAGGAATTCCAGGTCTGGGAACTCACTGTACAGAAAATGTTATCTCCTTTCTTAAATGGAATAAAACAAATAAACATCGAAGGTTGTGTTCAACCTTCTGAATGTGGCCAATAATGAGACCATGTATGAGTGTGACAGAGAACAAAGCAAGAATTTAAGCTGTTTCGTGACTTCACATTTGACCAGTTCCATGCTAATGGCTCAGACTTCAGGTCCAACTGCACTGCATATTGAACTGTTGGTGGAGGCCAAGGGCCCTACTCCAGGTCCCCTTTGACATCCTGGGCATGTGCGCATCTTCTAGGAATCAGAATAGCAGGGTTCTCTCTATGAGGGTACGGCTTTCTTTCATTTTGACCAAGTATTTTACTTGTTTATGATGACCGTTTAAGTAGTAAAAAAGAGAGGGTCCCAATTGCTTTGCATACCATAGAGAGAGCACAGCTGTGTCATTTAGTAAGCATTTACTCAGAACCTACTATGTGCCAGACAGTGCCCTAAGCACTAAGAACTAAAGAAACAGAGGGGAGTCAACAACCCTTGATCTCCAGAAGCTCCCAGCTTACTGGAGTAGGCGAGACCAATATGGCAGCAGACAAACAGGATTCATTCTAAATGGTGAGCACTGCACGGTTCAATGGTAGAGCTCTCATCTTCCAATTGGGAGGCCAGGCTTGACTCTAAGCCAATGACATCATGTGCAATCACAAAGAAAGGGCTAGCAATCTACTTCTGACAATCAGCCAATGAAAGCCCTATGGATTGCCACAGTCTGATTTGCAGCTGATCATGGAGATGAGCCAGGATCAGGCACTGTTTCATTCCATTGTGCATGGGGTCGGGATGAACAAGCAACAATAGAGGCAAGTACAAATAATGAAGAAAATCCCAATGACTAACTCTTCTCTTTTTAAAAAAAAAAA
>NW_006408737.1:4833478-4867205 GCF_000296735.1 Chrysochloris asiatica
CCCCTCCTTGCCTTCTCATCTTTGTCTTTGGGTAAATGTTGACCATTTGGTCTCATATAGTTAATTGTTTAAGAGATTACATTACTCATGGGTGATACTGTTTATTTTATAAGTCAGTCTATTATTTGGCTGAAAGGTGACCTGCAGAATTAGCTCCAATTCCAAGTTCAAAGGGTATCCTATGGCAATAGTTCCAGGGGTTTCCCTAATCTCAATTTGTCTAGTAAGTTGAGCCTTTTTCAGCAATTTGAGTTTTGTTTTACATTTCAATCAATTCTATGCAGGACTTGTATTGTGTTCCTGGTCAGAATGGTTGGTAATGGTAGCCAGGCTCCATCTAGTTCTTCTGATCTGGGGTAAGAAGAAGCTGTACTTTGTTTGGGCTAATAGTCCCATGGATTAGCTTCTTTTTTGACCCTTTGATTTCCTTCATTCTCTTTTGCTCCATAAAAGCAGAGACCAATAGTGGTATCTCAGATGGACACTTGTAAGCTTTTAGGACCCCAGACACTGTTCACCAAACTAGGATGCAGAACACTATCTTTGAGAAGTATGTTATGTCAACTGATTAAGTTATTCCCATGGTCCCAAGCCTTTTGGCCCAGTAAGCCAGTACAACAAGTTGGCTATGTTTAGGAAGGCTCTGGATCTATGTCCCCTTTGTGGTTTGTTATATATGAGAGGGCTTCAAAAACTTCATGGAAGAATGGAATTAAATGATAATGGAAAATTTCCATGAACTTTTTGAAGGCCTCTTCTGTGTAGTACACAGTAATCCTATATGTAGTACACACAGATGTGTGTATACACATGCCAACAAATACATCTGTATCTGAATGTGCATCTAGTCACATCTGCCTTCCTATACACACATCTGCCTTCTTATACACATATCTACCTTTCTATACACACATCTGTTCTCCTATACACACATCTGCCTTCCTATACACACATCTACCATATAAAATCTCGAAACTACCAGCTGTTCCACAGGAGAAAGATGAGGCTTCTGCTTCTGTAAAGATTTACAACCTCAGAAACTCTGTACAGGGTCGCTATGAGTCGGAACCGACTCCGCGGCACATAACAACAACAACAACCATATAAAATCACACACATATTTTTGGTTCTTTTTACTGTTGCTACAAAATTGTATATGTTACAGCATTTACCAAATTGTCCCCATTTCTCATGTACTTCTTAGTATCTTCATGTTGACTTCACTCATATTTGGGATTGCCTTTCCCATCACCAAAAATAACAAGTGTCTACGGTCTAGAAAGTGATTCCCCTTCCCTCCTCCTTCAATCTCTGGAAACTATCAAAGAACTTTGCTTTCTGTGTGTATATCTATTCCTGAATTTTTATAATAGTGGGACTATACAATATTTATCTTTTTTGTGATGGTCTGATTTCACTCAGCATAATATCCTCCAAATTCATCCATGTTATAGGATGCTTCATGGATACCATATTATTTTTACAGTCGTGTAATATTCCATTGTGTGTATGTACCACACTTTATCCTTTCATCCTGTTGGGCACTTAGGCTGCTCCCATCTTTTTGTTATTGTGAATAATGCTGCAGTGAACAAAGGTGTGCGTATGCCTATTCATGTCACTGCTCTTCTGTCAGCTAACTCTTCCTGTAAGTTAAGAAGGACTTAGCAGTGAGAAGAGGTGACATTTCAGCTGGGCCTTAATGGATGAAGAGAAGTTTACCATGTGGACATTCTTTTAGTTGGAGGAACAGAATCTATCAAAGTAAGGAGGGAATTGCATATTGAAGAAATAAAAATAGTAATCACAGGTGCCTGGCATAGAATTCTCCATGTCAAGGAGAATTAGGCTGTAAGGTTGGAAAGCAAATGTAAGGCAACAAAAGAATCACGCAGTCATGGTTTATTTTATATCACCTTGGGAATGTTACCCTGTAGCATGTTTATAGAAGGCAGTTTGCCTTTAAATGATTCAACCCAGTGGAATTCGATTTTTCTGCCCCCTTGTCTGTGAAATGCAAGCAACACGTCCAATATTCTCAGAAAAAAATAACTATTGTCATTGCATTGAGGGCGTAGGCATGTTTTAATCCACGATGACAGTTTGTCTCCAATCATAAGCTGCTGGTACCTTATTGAACCAGGCTTTGATGGTGGGCGGCTTCCTCTGATCCACTGGCATGCTGAGCAGAACTTCACAGCAACAGGAAGCAAAATAATGAGTGCCTGGACTCAGCACATGAAGTTATGTGAGGGAGCAAACATCAGTCCCAGCACTTGTTGTGAAGCACTCCACATGGCAGAGCCTAAGTCCTCCTCTTAACGGACAGTGTTGTCACCCCCCTCCCCCCCCAAACCCTTTGGAGAACTATAAATCCCTATCCTCTTCTGAACCTGAAGCATGATATCTGAACACATCTGCCTTGCAGTCTCAGCAGGAACTATAGCTGTGGGATGGAAAACAGGAAGTTAGGAAGCCGCCCAAGGTGCCATCGGCATCTGACAAGAAGCCTCAGGTGTCCCCGTGGGCCCCAGGGATGGTGTGAGACCTGTGTTTCTTTGTTGTCCCAGAGCTCTGAGTTGTGAGTGCCTCTCTCTTTTCTGCTCGAGGCATTCCCTGAGGAAAGAAAGCCTCAGAACTGGGAGAGAGAACAGTGGTCATTTAGAAAGACTCCTGTTCTCCTTAGGGCAGGAGAGGTGAGAATGTGCCAAGCATGGAATGAAAGAAGTCACAAGAGCAAGACAGCAAGAGCCTGGACAAGGGAGGGACTAGCTGAAAGTCAAGTAGGATCTGTAACCAGGTACTTGACCCTAAACTTGAGACATCCTTCTCAGATGTCTCCCACAGCAGGGGCCTTCAACAGTTGGCGCATCCAATATTCATCACTATGAGTCCCCACGCTGTATTTCTGATAGGTTGTTGTTGTTGTTCAGTGTTGTAGAGTCAGATCCCACTCACAGTGACACTCTATGGGGTTTCCAAGGAGCGGTTGGGTGTTCTGAACCATCAACCTCATGTTCCAGTGCTGATCTTGCAGTACCACATCAGGACTCCTATTTTTGACATAGGTCACTGATTTCCTTGATTATCTACTATCCTAGGGAACTCACTACCTCACAAAGCTACAAATTCTCCTATTGAATAGCTCCAGCCAAGATGAATTTCTTCTTCAAGTAGAGAAGAAATCTACATTGTAATTACTTCTACCCACTGGTCCCAATTTTGCTTTTTGGGGCTCTGTCATAGGCTGGCCCTTCTGATTTGTGAAGCTGCTTTGGGTATCTTGAGTTTTCCCTTCTGGAAGCCGAATACTTTGTCTCAGAGAGGGTAGACCACATTTTCTTCCCTCCAGAATGTCTCCTTCTAGAAGGCTCCGTTTGAGGTCTTGATCTAGGATCTGCCGCCTCCTTCATTGCTCTCCCTCCAAGCCTTTGGCCCAAGCTAGGGTCCAGCACTTGAGGCAGACAGCTTGACCAGCAGATAGCAGCAATATTTTACTTTGAGCAATGCCCACAGTCATTTCTCAGCTGGTCTGTGGACTCTTCTGGTTGCTATGCCAACTCTTCCCCTGGACCCTGGATTTGGTGAGACAGTACAGATGGTCTGTGTCTGAAGAGCACAGTGCTCTTAGATACTGCAGAAGAAGACAAGGTTGCCCATAGTCCTTCAGCCCAGATGCTATGGATGGGGAAGAGAGAGTCCAGCCCTACTGACATTAGCTGTACTTTCTGTCCACCAGGAGGGCTGCAGACGTCTGTTCCTGATTCCTGACCCCTAATCACGAGGAATGGTGTGCAATGGGCAGGATTCAGGAAATGACACTCAGAAACATGCTTCAGGAAGCCCGGCTATTCAGAGGATAGTAAATACCTTTGTTCTGGGAAGTGGGGATGGCACTGATAGCTGAATTCCCCAGAGGAACCCCAGGCTTCAGAGTCCATGCCTCCTTCATATCATCCATCAAGAGACGGGCCAAACAAAAGGAAATATGAACTGGGTTTAAATACAGCTGCTTTTATTCTTGGTTTTCCCCAGGGGAAGACCCATGAAATGCCTAGAAGGCAAGAAGGACAGGATCAGAACCTGAAACGCTTCTGAAAAATACCAGTGGAGAGGGCCAAAATTAGGTGTTTAGGACATACAGAGAATCAAATGGGGAGAGAAAATTTAAGTTTACTGAAGGTTCAAACAGAAAGTCAAGTTTAGTCCAGTAGTAGTGGATAAGAGTTGTATTTGGTGAGGAAGATCTATGGCTCTTACCTAAGTGTCTCTCTCTCTCTCTCTCTGTGCAGGTACCTTATGGATGCACTAGCCCTAACCTGATTTGGAGCTCCTTCAATATGGTGCTCTACAATGCACAGGAAATCAACAGTCCTCATCTCTCCTCCCATGGAGATTTTTACTTAAGAGATCTGAAAGCCCCAATGAGCCACAAATAGGTAAATATTTCTCCAATGTATGTTTCCTGAACTCCTGTGGTGTTTCTTGTTGTGAATAACTGTGTAAACTTGTATTTACATTTTAACAAAAATTACATTTGTTAGAGAAATGAAAAAGTCATTGATAAACTATTTATTGAGTACTTACTATGGCTCATGTTTGTAAACTGCACTGGCAGTTACTGGGGTTGTTGTAGAAACAGCCCCCCCCCCCCCCCCCAATTAAGGAGAAGGATGACCTTTAGGATATTTCATTGTAGTTCTTACAAATATGAGTCTGTAATAATGATGGGGTTTGGTGATTTCCTGCACCTTCTTCCATTTTCCACACTAGCACTTGCTGATGACTACCGAACTGGAAGGTAAGGTTGAAATACTTACCATAGTGCTAACTTTATACCAAGCACATGAAACCAACTCAAACCAGATACTGACAAGTTAGCTCTAACCCATGGCTATTCTGTTTATTTCAGAGTAGAACTACGCATAGGGTCATTAATGACTGTGACCTTTTAGAAGCAGATCATCATTCCTTTCTTTCAAGGTACTTCTGGGTAGGTTCAAACTATCAACCTTTGGGTTAGTAGTCAAGAACTTAACCACTTAAGCCACCAGGGACTCCTATCTAAGAACTGCTCAACATCACAAAACACTGATATTTCCAGCCCTCATTTCCACTTCCAAAATCACTTACAGAAATCAGCAATAGCTCCATGCTGGTGTGGCAATGTAGGATGAGCACTCGGCCATAATGTCGGTTTGAACTGCAAGGTCAACGGTTCAAACTCACCAGCTACTCCTTGGAAACCCTATATAGAGTCGTTATGTGTCGGAACCAACTCAACAGCACTTACCAACAACAATAATCTCAGCCAGGTTCAAAGGAGGGGAAGGGCTCAGCTGTCACAGTAATACAATAAAGACACAATTGAGCACAATGGGGCTACAGAGGTAAAATCTCATGAAGGATGAGGCCGGATAACAAACTAATCCTAGAGCATGGCCAAAGCCTTATCCTGGAATCACAGCCATCAAACCAAATATGAAACTCAGACTCCATGGAGGATGCTGAGATGGAAGTCAGCAGAACAGAAAGCACACAGGAACTCTCAAAGTCAAACAGCTTGGTGTCATCTCTTTGGCCAGGGACTGTTTGCTATTTTGCCTTTTGGGAAACCCAGGATCTTGTCCTCATGGGTTTGGGTTTTCTGGTCCTTCCCGGGGATCACTGTGAACCCAGGAGGAATATTATCCATGAGGAGTTTGTGCTGAGGTGAGGGTTCAAAGCTAGGTTGGACCGGGAGAAGGGTCTTACCTAGGGCAGCCTCCAACAGCAAGAGAGGAAGCCAGTTCAGCATGAAGGTGCCGTGCTTACACAGATGTGAGTTGGCTGATTTCCCGTCCCTGGGACTGGGCATAAGTGTGGACTGCGCACATGCAGTGGGCTGAGGCTAGGTGTTCAGGCAGGGTAAGTGGACTAGTGCTGGAGGATGGCATTGGGAGGGATTGGCTATGGGCCACAGGGGTGGTCTGGCAGTTTTAAGGTTGGTAGTTGAGCCCACAGCCATCTACCCTATGTAGTTATGTGGCTTCCTGACAGACCAAGCAAAGGACTGCGCCACCTGGGAAGAGCTGAAATTATCCTCCAATCAGATTAGCAAATTGTCCCTTGAGGAAACAGACCAGGCAACTTCTGCAATGAAGAGGCAATTAGGGAAGCTGCTGTCCCCTGAGAGAGGAGCCACCGCTGAGACCTGCTCCCCTTCAGCACACACATATTTGCTCAGTGGAGCCAGAGATAAATAGCAAAGGCCACTGGGCTCCAGTTCCATTTATTATTATTCAGAAATAGCACTGTGGAGCTTGCTCAAAGTCAGTGGCATGGTCTAGCCAGCCAATCCTATGAGATGATTTATGGGACAGAAGAGGAGACATTCCCAGTGACCGCTATTATCCCAGTCACAGTCAGAGAACACTGCAGGACCATAGATTCTCTTAACTTTATTTGGCTACTGAACTTAATAAAGCCCAGAGGAGGGTTAAGGCAGGAGGAGAAGGAACAAGCCCAGAAAAAGATTCACAAGACTAAAGGAATATGAATCACATCCTTCTGGGACATAAGCAGCACAAGTGGCATCAGAAGCTAGGTTCCTTCCAGAGAAGAGACAAGGGGGCAGGTAAGAAGTGCTAATTGTCCATTAGATGCAGTGAGTGGAATCCCCATCTTCAGTCACTTACCGCTTGAACAAATGTGTCCTGAGTGCCTTATGGGAGTTTACAATTGAACAACAACAATAAAAATTTTTTAAAAACTCCACCAAACAAACCCACTGCTGTCTAGTGGATTCCAATTCACAGCGACTCTATGAAAGATGACTCGAACTGCTCCTTAATGTTTCAGAGATGGTAAATCTTTACTGGCACAGACAGCCTCATCTTTCACCTGCAGAGTGGCTGGTGGGTTTGAACCACTGACCTTGCAGTTAGCAGTCTAATGCTTAACTCACAGCACTACCAGGGCCCCTTGTATGCAATCTAGCTCAACAAAAACCATATGCAAAAAGGATGCAGAAAACCAGACAAAGAACTAAAAATGGTGTGTTCACCATGTGGCCTAGAGGAATATTATCACTGAACAGACTACAGTGCATTCAAGACCTATGCAGAGAACGTTCTAGAAGGAGGTACTCCAGATGGGAGGAGGCATATGTACACTAAGTTAAACTCTTTCCTTCAGAGATTCACCTTGTCTTTGGGGTTGTCCATTGTGACCCCCAGTGTCCCATTAAACAAATATTTCTTGTATAAATGAAAAGTTGTCATCCATCTGGGTGGGTGCCTGGGAAAGTTCCCATGCTCATCCTAGGCATAAGGACGGTGTTTATTCCCCAGCTTCTAGCAGCAGAGCCCTTCTGGTACCAGAGGACTGGCTCCTGTTAGGACCCCTCAGTACAGCCCCTTCTTTCCACTGCCCTTATATCACTGTGTCCTTCTGGCCAAGTGGGAGGCATCCCTGTTATTGCCAGCCCCGAGGTCTTTACTATTCTTGTAGCTCCCCTTTACTCTGCTCGCACCTCTGTAAACAGTCCTGTTATTAAACATCCCTTGAATTAACCAACTTGAGAATGCCATTTTTGTCCTGCCCAGTCCCATCTGACCCGATGGTGGACCCGAGGGTAGAGGGATCAGTTCAGAAGTGAACCTCCACAAGTTCTAACTCATCTTACTATGTTCATTAATGTTCATTAAACCCAAAGAAGGACAGGAAGTGAGATAAGAGACTACTCATGAGATTTTTATGTAACTTCAATTAGTAACAATGGGTACTATATAATTAATTTCCATTTACGAATCTTTGATCATGAAAACTTTTTCAAGATTTCTCTCCCCTGCGGTTTTCAATGACATGCATGAAAGTTTGTTTTGCTTTGTTGCAGATCATCTGCACACTAAGAGGCATTTTCCCTGCGTCTGGAGTTCTATTTAAATGATTGCTGTCTCATTTTATGTCTGCGAGCACGGGACTCCTGCCTCCTGTCTTACCAGGCTCCAGAGATGTGGCAGTGCTTGATTCTGGTGAAGAGAGCCCTCAAAAACAGTTGTTGTTGAATCCACTCTAACTCATTGTGACCCCATGTGTGTCAGAGCAAAACTGTGTCCCATGGGGTTTTCATTGACAGATTTTTTGGGGTAAAGTAGATTGCCAGGTCTTTCTTCTTAAGCACCTCTGTGTTGATTACACCCACCAACCTTTTTAGTTGGTAGCTGAGTTCTTAACCACTTCTGCCACCCAGAGACTCCATTTATATTACCCTAGCACTTCAGGAAATGCACTGGACCACAAGGTCAGTTTGAGCAACAAGGTTGGCAGTTCAAAACCACCAGCTGCTCCTTGAAAATGCTCTACAGGGTCGCTATGAGTACAACCGAACCAAACTAGTTGCCACTGAATTGGTTCCAACTCACGGTGACCCCAGTATACACAGGGAGCCATACAGTTGGGCGGGTGCTCTCCACAGTCATACACCAGGGCACACTGAAAAGAGCAGAGTACTCTGGATTGACTTTGTCAGTCCTGTCCAGGGTCCGTAGTCCACTTGCCCCCACAAAGAGAGCAGCTAACTATAGTTTGAGGACCTGGACTTTTTTTTCCTCAGCTCCCTTCATGTCTCCTAAAGTTGTGTTGCTAAAATCTCTTCACCCACTACATCATCTGCCTTGCCCCTCTTGTCCTTGTCTCAGGGTATGCCCAGTAAACAGTCTGCCAAGGCCACACTGGAGACGCTGAGTCTTGCCCCACCAAGTGTGACTGAGGCCATATTTCAGGTGCCTGTTGTTGTTGTTGATCAGCACGACCAAGTCAGTTCTGACTCATAGTGGCCTTACACACAACAGAACGAAGCACTGCCCAGTCCTGTGCTAACCTCAAAATTGTTGCTACGCTTCAGCCCACTGCCATTACCCATGTGCTAATCCACCTCATTGGGGGTATTCCTCTTTTTCACGGACCCTCCACTTTACCAAGCCTGGAATCTTTCTCCAGGGACTGGTCCCTCCTTCGTAACATTTTCAAAGTATGAAAGATGTCTGGCCATTCTGATTTTCTTGGGGGCAGCTCTCCCCTCCTGCAGAGCAGCCCTGGAGAAAGAAACCACAGCCTGAGCACACCTCTTTCCCGTGTTGGGGGTGCCCCATTAGGATCCTAAGGAACTCTCCCCTTTCTCTGGAGGCCATTTGATCCTGGGAGGTAATTTTAATCAGGGATTTGTTCATCCTACAGATGATTCCTTGTTCACGCTCATTCTTCTCTGACTCCCTCAGGCCCTTTAACAACATTAGACTGCAATTTTAGGTTTATATAATTTGGTGCTTAATGCACCTTACTACCAGTCCCGAACAACTGGAGAAACTCATTGAGATGTCAGCTTCCCATCGGTTACTCCTTCCCAGAATCTTCCTCTCAAGGTCTGTGGCTGTACCCGGGCTCCAGCAGGAAAGTATGGGGAACGTAGACAGGACTACTCAGATGTCTAAGTCTGGGATGTCTCTGAAGCCTTTCTGTGTGAAGATCCAGGAAGTCTGTCAGTCTCAAATGTATGACTGTGAAGAGTCAGTCAGCCAGCCAGTAGGCTCAGCTGGTCCTGACCTCTTTCTCCAGCTTCGTACCATCTCAGCTCAGCAGGGCCTTAAGATGTCCCCTTGAATATCTCATGGACACTCACATTCACCACATCCAAAATTTAATTCTTGATCTTACTCACCAATCCTGTTCTTCCCCTTAGCCCCCCAGACCTGTCACATCCAGGTGAATGGGACTATCATCCACCCTATTGCTCAAGCGAGAAACCTGAGCTTCATTTTCAATACCTTCCTTTCTCTCACCACCTACATCCAATTCATCAGCAAGTTCAAATGTATCTCAGACCCATCCACTCCTTTCTCGCTGTAACTACCTGAGCCACCGCCATTTCTTACCTAAGTATAGCATCCCTAACGAAGTCCTGCTTCCACTTGTATCCACAGCCCACCTATTCACTTCAGAATAGTCAGAAAACTCTTCCAAAAATATACATTGGTTCACACCTTTCCCAATTTCAATCTCATCAGTATTTTCCCACTCCCCTTAGAGTAGGTATTCCTCAAGGTCCTACATAACCATCATCAGGGAAAGCCAATTGCTGGGAAAGGACACCATGTTTGGTAAAGAAGGGCACCAGAAAAACTGCGTGACACTCTTAATGTGATGGACTGACACAACAGTCAAAACAATGGGCTGAAACATACCAACAATCAAGAAGAGGCCACAGGACCGAGCTGTGTTGTATTCCATTGCACAGAAGGTCACTATGACTCAGAACTCACTTGATGGCACTAATACCAACATGGCGTTCTGGTGTGGCGCTGTGAGCTAGAGCACTGGACCATAGATCAGTTTCAAACCACGAGGTCAGTGGTTCAAATTCACCAGCTGCTCCTCAGAAACCCTATACAGAGTCGCTATGAGTTGGAACTCGATAGCACTTAACAACAACAATAACAACATGAAAATTCCCCTGCCTAATTTTTCAACACCGTCTCAAATCATCCTTCCAGTCCTGGTTTGATGCTGCAAGTAGATGCGCTGGACTACAAGGTCGGTTTGAACCTCAAGGTTAGAGGTTCAAGTTCACCAGCCACTCCTTGGAAACCCTATACCAACTTGGCAGCACTTAACAACAACCACACTTGGCTTTTTTGTAGTTCTGAGAACGTATCAGGTTCCCTCGTATCTCCTGGTCTTTATATGTGTTGATCCTTTCTACCTGAAATACCTTTCCATGGTCCATCATGTATCTGGTTCCTTTTCCATGTTTAGTGACCAGCTTAGAGGGGACTTCTCTGATCATCTCACCTAAAGTTGTTGTTGTTGTTGTTGTTAAGTACCATGGAGTCGGTTCCAACTCACAGAGACCCTGCACAGGGTTTCTGAGGCTGTAAATCTTTACGGGAGCAGAAAGTCTCATCTTTCTCCTGTGGAACAGCTGGTAGTTTCGAACTGCTGACCTTGAGGTTAGCAGCCTGATTCATAACCACTACACTACCAGAGCTCCTTAAGTAGGTCCTCCCATTTGATTCATTTCATATCATCTTATTTCTATTTGTCTAGCCTTGATCAAAGCCTGTAATCATTTGGTTTGTTTCTATTCTATCTCCCACATCAGACTGTGAGCTCTGCAAGGGCAGGAAGCCTCTCACATTCCCAAGATAGAGCACTGTGCCTAGCACACTGCAGATGCTTTTATTCATTTGCTATTGCTGTGTAACACAACAACACACATTTAGAAGCTTAAAACCACACACATTTACTATCTCACAGTTTCTGTAAGTCATATGTCGAGCACAGCATGGCTGGGTTCTCTGCTCAGGTTTCACTGGTCTGCAGGCAAGGTATTGGCTGGGACTGGGGCTCTCATCTGAGGCTCTGGGACCCCATTCAGAATTCATTTCTGTATGGGTGTAGAAGTAACTAAGGACCCCTGTTTCTTGTCAGCTGCCAGTCAGCAGCCACTATCACCTGACAGAGACCACCTGCAGGCTCTTGTCAAGTGGCCCCATGAGCAGTTTATAACAGTCTTGCTTTGTTACAGACACAGAGCACCTTTCTCTGCCTTGGCTCATATGATTACATCAGGGCGACCCAGAGAATCCTCCTATCATCAAAGTCCATGGATTTAGCGCCTTACTTACATTGTCAGAGTCCCTTCACACAGCAGTACTGAGATTGAAGTTTGAATAGCTGGAAGAAGGTGTGTATATACTAGGAACCAACAGTGTTGGGAAACCACCTTAACTTCTGCCTGGTGGTGGTGGTGGTGGTGTGCCAGAGTCGGTTCTGACTCATGGTGACGCTGCATAGGGTTTTTGAGGCTATAAATCTTTATGGGAGCAGAAAGCCTTATTTTTCTCCCACGGAACCACTAGTAGTTTCAAACTGCTGACCCTTAAGTTAGCCCAACTTCTAAGCACTATGCTACCAGAGCTCCTGTAACTTCTGCCTACTAGTGATCAATGCATACATATTTGTACTGAATGCAAAAAAGGGCCTCCTTATATAAGCAGTTCCTCTAAGCCCACCTTAGCCTTTAAATGCACAAGACAAGCAGCTAAAAGAAATAAAAATAAAAAGCTGAGTAGAAAATTAGGGAAAGGAAAAAAGGGACATAGCTGTGACCACAGGAAACCCTGTTGAACATGGAGTTGGGAAATGCAGGTTCAAGTCCTAGCTCTGCCACTCCTCTGGCCCTCAGTATTTTCATCTTGAAAATGGGCATAAAATATTTTTCCTCATAGAAAGCAGAAGATGAAATCAATCAATTAATGAAATGATTTACCCACCCACACCTCTTTCTCTGCACTGTAGTGCACTAGTTGAAGGGTGGGGTGGGAATAGAATTTTTTTTTTTTTTTCTGCCATGTAGTTTTCAGTAATTAACACTAATCCCACTCTACCACTGGACAGGGGAACTATACCGGTCTGCTTCACAGCAATTGGGCACCCAAGAAAGTGGAAACTCATGCCACAAAGATTAAATAGCAACCCTGAGTGTTCTTTTTAGAGAAAATAAAATCATTTCAGACAGTGTCTCAGCCCCACACCTGACCAGCGCAGGTCAGGCAAACAATTTTGTTTTCTTTGATTCTTTACATTCGTTTTCATTTTTAAGCCAAATGAAATTTGACAACACAGACAAGCTTGCAGATACACTCTGTTCACAGAAAGGGGAAGGCTATGACTTAGCCAGACACATCTTTCAATGCTGGAGAAAAAAAATGATCTTTTCTTCAGTGTCTCACTACCTGAGGGCAAATGTGGGGAGTTAAGGCTGCCACTGTGCGGTCTGGCATTAAAGTCTGCCCTACATTGCTGGAATGTTCTGTCATATCAGTGAGTGCCATTTGGTGATAAGTTAACTCCTCCCAGCATCTGGGTAGAGGACCCTTTTGTCAACTCCTCTTCTCATCAGCAGGACCCTCCGATCAATTCCCCTTTAAGACCCAGGTCAGGACACTATGCCAGGGAATGCTGGGAGTCTGGCCTTCACCATTAACCCTGCAGGAGATGCTCCTTTTAATTTCCATTTGGCTTGGAACCCATGTAAATGCAGAAACCTGACCTCATTTCTAATTCATTTCTGTCACCCCATCACATTCACCAAGTGAGGTAGGGTTCAAAGATTCCGGTTTGTAAACATCCAACTTCACACTTCTTTCCCCAGATGAAAGAAACATGGATCTAGGTTTCATTCCTGGCCCTCTTTCTGCTTTGAAATGCCAAGGTTATTTACTTCCGGATGACAGTCACCACATCAAACAATTACCACACATTTTTTACTGGGTTCTTGCTATGTGTCAGGCTTGGAGCTAAGTGCCTTCCATCCTTATCTCACTCTCTGATATAAATGCTTAATAATGAGCACATTACAGAGGAAGCAATCATGAGTAGGAGACAGGTGGGAGGGAGAAGTTTCCACAAAGGATGCCTGAGATAAACAGCATCTCAAAACAGGCGTCTATTTCCCAACCCAGGAGACAATATGGTGCACAGCATTCCCAGTGTGGCCCCTGGAGCCTGGTAGTCTGAGTGCTATGTACATGAGTGTACGTACATGTACATATGTGTGTACATGAGTGAGGGAACAGAAACTGTGTAAGTCCCTGTGGGTCTGAGTAGACAGATGAGGCAGCCACTAGGAGGGAGAAATGGAGTTGGTTCTCCCACCTACGGTCCCTAAGAATCAGTTAGGGTCTGGTGGGAAAAAAAAAATCCAGGAACCACCTGTAAGATTAGATTTCTGTTGACATTTAGCATAAGGAGGCTCCACACCTGCACCATCTGGCCCCAGTAATTGTTCCAGCTTCCCACCTTCCCAACACTGTTTCCAGCACGATCTCTCATTATCACCATCAAACAAAGGGACTGTTGATCTCCAACCTGAGAAAAACCCATTGCCATATAGTCACTGACTCACAATGACCCCATATGTGTAGAACTACTCTTTATAAAAGGAGCTCTGGTAGTGTTGTTGTTGTTGTTAAGTGCCGTCGAGTCAGTTCCGACCCATAGCGACCCTGTACAGGGTTTCCGAGGGTGTAAATCTTTACGTGGTTACGAATCAGGCTGCAAACCGCAAGGTCGGCAGTTCGAAACTACCAGCTGTTTCAAGGGAGAAAGATGAGGCTTTCTGCTTCTGTAAAGATTTACAGCCTCGGAAACCCTGTATAGGGACACTATGAGTCAGAACCGACTCCACAGCACATAACCACAACAACAACTCTTTATAAGATTTCCAATGGCTGTCCTCTTATGGCAGTAGATTGCCAGGTCTTTCTTCTGTGGTGCCAATGGGTGGATTTGAACCACCAATCTTTTGGTTAGTAGTTGAGTGCAAGCTGTTTGTACCAACTGGGACCTTTAGCTGCCCCAGAAGCTCTGAAAAGTTAACTGTGAAGCAGCCACTCCCTGCTCTCACATTTATACTGAGCATCTGACCCTAGGATTGCTAGAGGGCACCTGAGTCACTGCATGGTTTGGGGCAGCCTTTCAGGAAATTGATTCCAACAGAAAGCATTCCATACTCCAAAGAGCTGAATGCCAGAGGAAGCATTTGATTGATTGGGCTTTGAGTTATTGTAAATGTTTAGGGAAACAGAAAGAGGAACTCCGTTTATCAGGACTTACTGTCGGTACCAGCATTTGTCTTTTCAAACGGCTGAGTAAGGTAGGCTGAGGGCCAGGTGTGGACATGGAGACCTGACTGTGGCTGCAATGCAGACACAGAAAGTGTGTCCTTGGCCTTTCATGGGGACAGCTTGCCTCCCAGCTGCCAGCAGCAGGGTCCCTCCCATAGGGTGGGAGACATCTCCTGAGCACTCTCTTACCAGGTTCAAAGTTTCAGTTTCTGGAATTTCCCCTTCGACAGATGGTCACAGAGCTGACCAGAAGAAAAGAGGCTCTTTGTATTTGTTGATACAGTGTATTTTGTATCACTGGTCACCTTGGCTAATCTGTAAAGCAAATTGGTGCAAAGCCATCTTGCTGTGGTCTGACACAGGGACTTATGAGCTGAGGAGAAGGAACTCCCAGCATCCACGTGCTTAGTAGGGAATTTCTGAGTCCCTAAGGAAGGTTTCTACTTTCAGGTGAAGAGGCTGTAAAGGGGTCATGGCTCCCCACCTATTGGCTGAGTGGTCTGCTGGGGGCCAGCAGAATGGCTGGTAAGAGTGGAAGAGAAACCAATCATATGCAGGAGCTGGAGCTAGCCCACAGCTTAGGATCAGCTGCCCTTGAGTCAACTCGGAGTCATGGGAACTCCAGTTCCGTGGCTGATGTTTCAGAATAGACCACAGGTCTTTCTTCTGCAGTGCTGCTGGGTGGACTATATCCTCCAACTTTGGTTAGCATTTGTACCACCAGGAAACCTTGGCTATTCCCAGGCACCATGAACTAATGATGCTCATTTCAGTGGGAGGGGCCTGCCAACAAGAGGCCCCAATCTCCAGGATGCAGAAAGCCAAGAGGGCAGCAACATCTAGACTCCAGGTAGATAAGACCATGGAATCAGGGTCCCAGTATGGAGGTACCAGAAGCTAGGTCTCATCCCTCCAGGAAGATCCATCGTAGGAGGGAGTCTGCACCCAGCTAAGGGGGGCTTCAGAGCAAAGCTCTATCAGAGCAGTGACTGCAAGTTGGTGGGGAACAAAGGCAGAAGGCCAAGTGTTGAAACAGGTCAGAGAAGGTTTAGAAAGCTGAAACACAGGGGGTCTGTTGGTTCAGGGAACTCGTCCCAGGCTGCATCAGCTCAGTCAGGCCAGGCGGCCCACTTGGGAAGCAGACAGTGCTGGTCTCGTCTCCTGTAGTGGTCAGGACTAGCCAAGCAACTAGCTAGCACATGGCACCTTGGTGTGAATTATACAAAGGCTCCTGCTCTGCAAAACCCAATTAGAAAAGGACACTTCCGAGACAGACTCAAACTAGGATGAATGGTTTGCAAATGCAGAACCTGGGCTAGATTTTATACCCTTGCCTGGGGACCTCCAGGTAGAGGACACAACCTGCAGAAACACATGTGGCAGCCCTGAGGTTAGTTCAGAAATTGACCTGGTTGAGTCTGTCAGAGACATGTATCTGTTTCCACCACTACTCATCGGCACTGGCCAAAGTACGGTGTTTGTTGTGGGGTCAGGGCTCAAGTGGGCAAGGAGAGGTGGCATTTGCTATCCAGAGTGGCCAGGAGCTCAAAAGTCATACAAGCCATTTCTTGAGGGAGTGTTGAGATCTGTGGCCATGTCAAAAGTACCTCTCAGGCCTGGGATGTGTGATGTGGCTAGTAGAGGCAACCCCCGGCAGTGAGGAGCCAAAGTAGGTAGTTCTAGGACTCTTGCAGAAAGCAGTATTGGAATACATAAACATGGCGACTGGGTCCCCACTGCCAGTTTTGTGGCTGGGTCAGCCTGATCAAATGGATCAAAGGCATGGGGTGGGGTAGACATGAAGCGCTTGGCTGAGAGGGCTGGGAAAGGCCCCATCGCCTGGATAAACACCTTTAAGCTGTTTGAGACTTGGCTGTAATTCGATTAGCTATATGGGATTCTGTAAGCTCCATAAAGCACAATACTGTTGGACCATTTTATCCTCTGCTTTTTTTTAAAATTGTTCTGATTATTCCAGCTGCATGCAAAGCTGTTGGTATTTTTACAGCCTGGAATGAGCATCTCTAGTGTAGGACAGCATCTTTGAAACATTAAACAATGATTAGGCAGGCTCTGGGCCAAGGGATGATGGGGATTTTGCAAGGAGTGGCGGGGGGAGGGGGAGATAGGGTTACCCAGCAGCTGGTGGCAAGCAATTGGGGAGCTCTCATTCCATTTCATCATTACACTATGATTTCCTCCACCAACAATTAAAACTAACAATGATTCACAGTGGCTTGTTCTCAGCATTCTGGAGGTGACTCCAGGTAGTGGTGGGTGGTAGAAGACACTCAACCCACTGTTAGGGTGATTCACACATCACGTGCTTACACAAGTACACATGAGCCCAGGCGTGCACGTTTGCCCACATCTGTCTGTCACTGCACAAATGCACAGACACACACAGGTTCACACCTACCCACACGTGTGCCCATATACAGAGAGACACACACATAGACATGCCTGCCTGCCTGCAAATGTGCTCCGCATGCATACACACACAGAGACATGCCAACTTCTCTCAATCTCAGAGGAAACAGGAAGCTGCCTCCCTCTCACAAGGTGACCCGAAGCATGGCTGCCAATGCTTCCATTAGCTCTCAACCCAGACAGGAAGCCTAGGAGCCCCCGTGTAACACGTCTTTTCTTATTGAAGTCCAGGCAAAGCTCCAGGGATGAGACAGTCAGCCTTTTGCTTCTTTTACCTCATCCTTCACTGGTCCTGCTGTTCTCCCCAGAGAGGAAGAACGGAAGCAAATGAGGACAAAATTCCAGAAGTCTTTTGAAATGAGAGAACCAGCATGCAGCAGAGGCAGGTTTGCTTAGTAGTCAAGGGCCCAGGCTCTGAACCCACGCAGCCTGACATGAAATCTCACCTCTGAGTGACTTTGGATAACTTCCTTATCTTCTTGGTGCCTGTTTCCTTGTCACATTAAATGATGGATAGTAGAGGTACCATTATTGTAGAATAGTGATTCATTTATGTAAAGTACTTAGAAGGTCTCTGGCACATCTGCAGTGCTCCAGTTGGCTTCCC
The DNA here is from genome assembly GCF_000296735.1 of Chrysochloris asiatica. Classification (NCBI taxonomy): domain Eukaryota; kingdom Metazoa; phylum Chordata; class Mammalia; order Afrosoricida; family Chrysochloridae; genus Chrysochloris; species Chrysochloris asiatica. The sequence continues at coordinate 4,851,185 of NW_006408737.1, forward strand.
CAAAGTCACTAGACTGATTCAGTGCCTCATCAGGACTCTGTCGACCTGGGAGCACAGGGAATCACTCCAGTCTGAGGTCAAATGCAGAGAAGTGGGGGTCAGAGTACACCTGGGTAGAGTCAAGCTGAAGTGGGAGGTGGTGATACCAGGGGCCTGAAAGCCAGTAGATCCAGGATCCTGGCTCTCACCTGTAGACAAAAGGGTTATACAAGAGTGTGACCTTTGTTGGGGCTCTGGGACACAGGCTTGCCATTTTAGTGGGAGGGGCTCATTTGGGCTGTGGCTTGCCCTCCCCAAGAAGCAGTGGGGTGGGCTCATTTGTAGGAGTAACCAGGCAAGAAGGAACCCATATCCACATGTCCTCTAGGTGCCTAGCCACGTGATGAGTGGATGAAGTGGTTCCATCACAGAGAAGCTGGGTTTGAGTCCCTGTCTTACCACTTCCTGCCAATGTGAGCCCTTTTTAATCTCTCTGATATTTCATTTTCTCATATATAAAGTAAAGATGCCAACCACATCTACTTCACGAGGGAATTATATTATCAACAAAGTGTATTGAGTGATTAGTGTGCGCTAGGCACTGGGCTTGTTGTTGGGAACTGAACTGACCAGTACTGTGTACCCTATCCACAGTGCCCTGTCACTCTAGTGAAAAAAGAGCCTGTGTCCATGCCATTTGGCCAGCAACTATGCAGCAATTTCTCTCTTTGCCCAAATAAGCTGAAAACGTATGCCCATGCAAACCCCTGCACATGATAGCAGCATTAGCCATAATTGCTGAGAAAGCAATTGAGCTGTCCTTCTGCGGTGGATGAAGAAACGAATTGTGGTACATCTATACAATGGAGTATTATTCAGCAATAAATGAGCTATGGCGTTATGGGAACACATGCAGGAACTTTAAATGCATATTGCTATTTGAAAGCAATCCATCTGAAAAAAACTACATACCGTATAATTTCAACTATATGAATTGTTAGAAAAGGCAAAAGTATAATAGTAAAAAAAGACCAGAGATTGCCTGGGGTGCTGAGATCAGAGGAGAGAGATGAATCGGGGAAGAATAGGGCATTTGCAGAGCAGTGAAACCTCTATACATGGCATTAAGCATTTGTTAAACCCATAGGGCTCCACAACACAAAGAGGGGATACTAATGCAAATGATGGTCTTCAGTTAATCACAGAGTCCCAACATTGGTTTATGAATTGTGATAACTGGACCACGGCAATGCAAACTGTTAATCACAGAAGAAACTGTGCAGGTGGGACAGGTGGTATGTGGCAACTCTCTGAAAACCTAAACTGCTCTAAAAAATAGTATTTTTAAAAACAGTCACTAAAGAAATATCTCCCTACCCCCAAAAAATCTGCCAAAAAAAACCCCACAACAAAGGATAAAACATGAATGAGTATCATGTGTGTTGGTCTAATGTCTGATTTAATGACTAATCACCAAAAAACAAATCAAATTGAGGAGAAAAAAAAAGAAACGTGGCAAGACTATTCCCAGTCAACAAGAACAAAAAGGAGAGAGAGAAATATTTGCATAAAGAAAGGTCTCTAGCTGACACAAACTATGTCCATCTGGTGACACACGGGTTAAGTGCTTGACTGCTAACCACACATTGGTAGTTGGAACTCTTCCGGAGGAATGCCCAGCAGTCTGCTTCTATAAAGATTACTGCTGTGAAGTGTCGTCAAGTCAATTCCCACTCACAGTGGCCCTGTATAGGATTTCCAAGGAGCAGCTGGTGAATTTGAACTGCCAACCTTGTGGTTCACAGCCCAGTGCACCACACCAGGAGTCAGCCTAGGAAATCTTAGGAGTCACTGTGAATTAAAAATCGACTTGATAGCCACTAACACCTAACTGAAAGACTGATGGTTTGAACCCATCCAGCAGCAGCTCCACAGAAGAAAAGACCTGCTGATCTATGTCAGTTACCATTACAGCTCCACGGCGGTGGTTGTGTACTACCAAGTTAGTTCTGACTCATACTGACCCCGTATTCAGTTTCTGAGGTTGTTCATCTTTATGGGAGCAGAAAATGTCATCATCCTTCTCTCGTGGAGCGACTGGTAGATGCGAACTACTGACCTTGTGGTTAGCAGCCTAGCTCGTAATCCACTATGCTACCAGGGCTCCTTTAGAGGGTTAAGCAAATCCTATGGAACAGTTCTACTCTGTAGCACACAGGGTTGCTACGAGTTAGAACTGACTCAACAGCAGCTAACAACATTCACATTCCCATCAATATTGACATAGTATAGATACAGTGATAGGGAGGAAGTCAAGGAGCTGTGGGCACACTGAGGGGACTCCCTGGCCAACCTGCGACAAGGGGCAGCAATGGGAGGACTTTCTGGAGGCTGTGGCACCTTGATGAATGAAGCTAAAAATGGGTTTGAGCATGGGAGGACAATCATTCCTAGAAGAAGGGTTGTTATTGTCAAGTGCTTTCAAGTCAGTTCCAACTCATAGCGACCCTGTATAGGGTTTCCAAGGAGCAGGTGGTGTGTTTGAACTGCCGATCTTATGGTTAGTGTCCAGTACTTATCCTACAATATATGCCCAGAGTCATTGTAACCCAAATCTGGGTTCCGTGACTGTGGCCCCCAGATCCATATACAATGCAATTGAGTAGAACTTAGGACTGGACCACAGAGAAGGAAGGAACCCTGTCTGGGAGTTAGAAGACCAGGGCCCTACCTACACTCTGCTGCTCCCTTAACATGGAACCCTGAAAAGTTTCTGCCTCTCTCAAATCCTCAGACTCCTCCTGGTGGTGTGTGTGTGACTGCTGGACCAAAATCAGTGGGTTCTGCTGGTATTGGCCATCGGTGTGCCCTGCTGACACTGTGTGTGTGTGGTGATGGGCAGATAGCTTTATTCTGCCTCTTGAGACCTGGGTCTAATTCTCTGCCTCCTCCTGACAATGGGTGTGGAAGGTATCAAACAAACTTGGCCAGTGCAAATGCTGGGTTCATGAATTAAGGCTATTTGATTTTGCCCAAGAGAGAATGTGCGACAATTCAATTCCAGCCCTTAAGTACGTGAACTGCTGAAATCCAACCTTTCTCTTGATTGAAAGCACCAGATGAGGACAAGCTGCATCAGCTGAATGTCATGGCCAACGAAAAGCACATCAAAATCTCCAGGGAATGGGATTCTTAACAGAATATTTGTTATTTCCAGGGCTTTGATGTGTTTTTGTCATGAAACTCAAATTAATTTTGAAATTTCAAGTGGCATGAAAGAAGGATTTGAGGTTTATATGTTTATCAAAAGGGGGCATGAGTTGTAAAAAAAAAAGGAATACAGAGAAATTAAGTACAGCAATGGAAATTAATATTTTTCATAAATCGGGTGTCTGAACTATGGGATGGGGTAACTCTGAAAGGTGGTCAAGGAGCCTAAAAGGGCCCACGTCCATCAGACACCTGCTATATACCAGGTGCTAGAGTGACCTGTGTTTCTTCAATGAGCTCATGAAGTCCTCACAACAATGGGGAAGGGAAGATGCTGCACACATCCAGGAAACTGAACCCCAACACATCATTCTTCCCAGAGGCAATGCCATGCTACCTGGATCTTGACGTTGGTTTTATTGCAACAATGCATTTAGTCACTTCTTTCAAGGACCAAGTTCTCTTTGTATTTGCAGTCCAAGTGCTTAACCATATGCTTGGCACAAAGTATCTGGTCATCAAAAAGTTGTTAAATGATTGAATGAATGAATGACGTGATTGAGCAAGTCTGAATGCTGCTGGTGGTGGTGCCATCAAGTCAGTTCCGACCCATAGCGACCCTGTACAGGGTTTCCGAGGCTGTAAATCTTTATGGGAGCAGAAAGCTTCATCTTTCTCCCGCGGAACAGCTGGTAATTTCAAACTGCTGACCTTGCGGTTCACAGCCCGATTCGTAACCACTATGCTACTAGAGCTCCTTAGTATGAATGCTAGTATGAGTCAAAGGGAGAGATGATGCCTCTATCAGTTGGAAATCCTGGCACTTCCCTCTGGAGGTCTACAAAGGTTGAATCACTTAGTTTCCGCCAAAGACATTGGCCCAATTCAGATATGCTAAAAAAAAAAAAACATGGCCCAGCTGCTATGCTCTCACCATCTTCATGAGATAATTAGGAGAACCCAGGGGAGGGGAAGCATTGCCTCTGAGATACAAAACAGGCAGGACATGGCTTGGCTTTTCCTGTCAAGGATGCTTGTAGAGAAGTGGGAGGCTCAGGGATGGCCATCTGACACCCCAGAGATGAACTGAGCTCAGGCCAGGATGGGGTAATAGCACAAGAAACTTCCCTTTCAGAGATGTGGCAAGAAATCTCGATACCCCACCCAGGAAGAAATACTGCCCCAAGCAGTGCCTGCTCCCTGGGGCTAGCTTTGGGGGCATGCAGGAGGAGGCAGCTGTCCCAGGCTCACCAGCTGCAACACAGATGGAGATAACAATTAGAACCGTGACTCACAGACAGTGTCCCACTGCATGTATCAAATGTCCTGGAAAGGTTATTAAAATGTAGATTTCAGGCCTTGCCCCACACCTACAGATCAGGAATTCATTCATTCTTTCACTGAATCTGTAGTTAGTGAATACTTACAAGTACCAGGGCTATTCTAGGTGTTGGAGAAATAGCTATGAACGAACATACACCCCTGTCCTGGTACTGGTGGAGGGAGGCTGTGCAAATCAATAAGGGAAAGATTCTATAAGTTAGTATATCCGATGGCGAAAGACAAAGAACAGCAGAGAGGGGTAAGCAGTGGTAGAGGTAAGGACTGACATTTTACATGGAGGGTCCAGTGACAGCCTGGTAAGAAGGTGGGATTTGAACTTATAAAGGCAAAGGAGCAAGTTGTACAGATACAGAGGCAGGGTGGGGAAGAGAGTATTCCTGGGGAAGAGAGTATTCCCGGTGAAGTGCAGATGCCCTGAGGCAGAATGCACTTAGTATGAATCTCTGTATTTTTAATCAAGATCAAATATTAAGTTCAAGACTGCTACAACAGATTGACAAAATCATACATAGGATCCAGCCCCTGAAAAGTGGAACTTATTTAAGCAATCACTAAGGAGGCAGCAAACAGAGACTTGGACTCCTTACCAAGGACCACTGTGGAGCCTGAAGACTTTGACTTCTGGGAGGTCTAAAGAGGCTTTCTTGAAGATTAAGTGATTTACTACCCCTTTCCTGTGTCTCTGGAAATAGAGGCCTGATCCCGAAGTAAAGGTGGGCTTAGGGCACACATGTTGTTGTTGGTGTTAAGTGCCGTTGAGTCGATTCCAACCCATAGTGACCCTGTGTAGGGTTTCCAAGGAGCAGCTGGTGAGCTTGAACCACCGACCTTGCAGTTCAAACGACTTTGCAGTCTGACGCGTTAGCCACACCAGGACTATAGATCCTGTAATAAACTCCTGGGATGGAGGATTAGTAATGGAAACCCTGACAGCCCTCTAAAAGCAAACTGCCATCCAGTAGACGCCGTGTGCCTGTGTAGAGCTGTGTTCTATAGGGTTTTCAGTGAGTGATTTTTCAGAAAGACATCTTCCAAAGCACCTCTGGGTGGACTCAAACTTCCAGCCTTTCAGTAAGCAGCCTAGTTAGTGTGTTAACCTTGGCTACTCTTAAAGATTCTTAATGATGCACTGCTGTTGTTGTTGTTGTTAAGTGCCATCGAATCAGTTCCGACCCATAGCAACCCTGTATAGGGTTTCCGAAGAGCAGCTGGTGAGCTTGAACCGCCGACCTTGCAGTTCAAACACCTTTGAAATCTGGCACATTAACCCACAGTGCCACACCAGGACTTCAAAATGATTATGTTGTTGCTCAGTGCCATCAAGTCAATTTCAACCCATAGCAACACTGTGTAGGGTTTCCAAGGAGCAACCGGTGAGCTTGGACCACCAACCTTGCAGTTCAAACAACCTTTCACTCTGATGCATTAACCCACAGTACCACACCAGGACTACTACTGAATTTAGAATTTTAATGCCAAATTCTCTCCCTTCGTGCATTATCTCTTTCAAACCTCCAAGTGGCCCCTGAGATAGGAATTATATATCCAATTTTATAGATAAGTAAAATGGAGTTCACAGAGGTTAAGCACACACAGCTAGGAGGAAGAAAGGAAGAGCTACAGCTGAAAAGCTAGTCCAATGCCAAACCCTGGGCTCTTCCCACTGAAGCACACTGTTTCAGGAAGGAGAGAAAACCAAAGGGCATGCCTCTGAATAGTGGCTACATGTGAGCTCTCTTCGTCACCATCACACTACTGCTGCTGTCCTTAGTTTTATTCCTGACGTTTTAACTTAGCACCTTGCAGCCTATGTGAAGCTTTCCTACCCACTCTTTCCTGTTATTGAAGATTCTATTAGGTAGCCAGGGTGAGGTAGGATCTAATGTCCCCATATGTTATTGTTGTTTGATGTCAAGTAGGTTCCAACTCATAGCAACCCTGTATAGGATTTTCACATAGAGGCTGATGGCTTTGAATAGACAACCTTGGAAGTTAGGAATCCAGTGCTTATCCTATAGCAGGACTCCAATGTCCCCACATAGTAAAGGCCAAAGTCCCACAGCTAGGAAGTAGCAGAAGTGAGGCTGGGAGGCGAATCCTCCTAAGTTTCATTCCAATTTTGCATCTGTCTGCAGAACTTGTTAATGTTTTGATCCATCATTCCCTACATTTCCTGGACCGGGTAGGGTCCTTCAAGGAAGGTTTGTTGAGCTGAGTTGGCCTGACTAGTGCTCAGTAGAAGTCCTGTGCTTAGAGAGATGATGCCCAAGGGAGGTGGTCCCTAAGAAGGGGCTCATGCCAGATAAAGCCATAGGCGCTTCCCTCGAGTCAGGCTGGGCCCATCTGGAGGAAAGGTCCTGCAGCTGTGTCTTGAAGTCAAAGATGGTGCATTTTTTCTATGAGCCACAGTCTCAAGAGTATGTTGCTTGTTCTCAGGAGTTCAGCTCAGGCTGGCCTAGGGGAGCCCCATTACTGGTCACTTCCATAGCTCCTTCCCCACAGAGGTACCCTTCTGAGCTCCAGGTCCTGTCTCACCATGCCCTAGACTCTGCCTTTACTGGGTGCTGCAACTGAGCCCTATTACTCTGCTTGTCTCTCCATCCCCTCATCTGTTCTGCCTGAATGGGAGAAAGATGGACCTTTTCTTCTTAGAGCACTGCCATCCCTACCATCCATACACTATGACTTGTACTGCCACCTGCACCACCAACAACTCCACCATCATACCCCCACTACTAAGATGACACCAACCAACAATCTACAAGGCAGCGGCCAAGGAGCGCCATTTATGCTAAAACGAAATGATGCTTCTTAGAAAGAGTCATTGTTTCTATGCCCAGGATACTAAGCTCTCCTCAGGGTGCCTGCTTCCCCCAACCACCCTACCCTCACCAACAAAATCACTAGATGTGAAGCCTAAGCCCCCAAGTTTCTTAAAAGCTCCCCAAGCCATTCTTGTGCAGTAAATCTTGAGAATAACCTGACTTAAAAAAAGAGAGGAAAAACATACAACAAAACAAAATACAATGGAATAAAATACCGAAGAACAGAATAGAAAACATCAGAGTGCTTTACACATTGCAAGACTATTGTTTCTAAGACACTTTGTTTCAATCTGCATTGTATGGGTAAGTATGTCATAAAGATCACAAATGAAAATGAATTTCTTGCTGTTGTCGTTGTTGTTGTCAGGTGCCATCGAGTCGGAACTAACTCATAGCGACCCCATGCACAGCAGAACGAAACAATGTCTGATCCTGCGCCAACCTCACTACCACTGCCACACTTGAGTCCATCAATGATGCCACCTGGCTGATCCATCTCGTTGGGGGTCTTCCTCTTTTTCTCTGACCCTCCACCCTACCCAGCATGACATCCTTCTCCAACGATTGTTTCCTCCGGACAATATGTCCAATATTTCTTGCTGAGGATTATATAAAAAAATAAAGACATGTCTCCAGTTTCGATAGTTCATGACTTTCCTGTACAGACAAAAATCCCTGAAAGAAGCATCTGCCTCATCACCTGCCCTTCACCTTCATCTTCACCTGGCTCCTGCAGCCCTTATTCAGAGCATCCCACAATAGCTTCTTGCAGAGGTTCCCACATCTTTCTCAGAACCCTGTTCCTACCTACTAGTGCTGGTGTTGTTAAGTGCTGTGCAGTCAGTTCCAACTCATCGTGACCCTGTATAGGGTTTCCAAGAAGCGGCTGGTGGGTTTGAACTTCCAACCATGTGGTTAAAAGTCCAGTGCTGATCCTACAGCATCATGTCAGGACTCTTACCTACTAGTGGATTTGGCCAAATAAATGACTTTCCTATCCAGGGATTTTTCTGTGCACATCCAGATAAGAAACCCTGGTGGTATAGTGAATTAAGCATTAGGCTGTCAACTGCAAGGTTGGTAGTTCAAACCCACAAGTCGCTTTGTAGGAGAATGATGAGGCTGTCTGCTCCTGTAAAGGTTGACAGTCTTAAAAACCCAATGGAGCAGTTCCACTTAATCATAGAGGGTTATTATAAGTCAAAATCAACTCGATGGTTTGGCTTTCTGAGTCCAGGTTCTCTAGCCGCTCCTTCTCTGTCACTCAGTGGCTACTTCTCTTCCTCCAATTCCTAAATGCCTTACACACAGATTCTCTCAAGTATTTTTTTGTTCTTTCAGTTTCTCTCTGTTTGTTCTCTCCTTCCAGTCAATGCTTCAATTATTCTGTGCAAGAAATGCCAATGCCACATTTCCCCAGTTTTCTCTCTTGAACTCTAGTTCTGCAGCTATGTCAGCCGTCTGGAAACGAGATGGGGGCTAGGGGTCAGAAACAATACTGACAGTCATGCATCATGCCACTGTAGGCAGGTATGGAAAGCAAGGGAAGGCTTATCTGCATTTGACAGAGGAAGAAGCTGAGACTGAGAGGGTTAGGGGCATTTCTGTGGTCTCTTATCCAGTAACAGTAGAGAAGGTCCTAGAACCCATGACATCATTCCAGAGTTCTTCCTTTCACACAATGTTCAGGGAATTCAGCATGCACAAAGGCCAGTTTTTCATATGGATTAAAGACAAGGTGGAAACTTTGAGGACATTATGAGGTTCCTACCATGGGGAATATGTGAAGAGCTCTAAGATTTCTTCTTCCTGGTACTTCACGCTCTTTTCTCATTCTTTATGTGAGGAAATGTAGCAGAATGGGCCCTAGAGAGGCCTCTTTTTTGGAGGATGTCCTCACCAAGACAAGGATCAAGATGGTCCTTCATCCTTGCCTTCTTACAATTTAAGAGGTATAGCCCAGAGTAAGGGAGTAATGGGCAGGCTAATCAGGCTGTCCTCAAGTTAGCTTTGAGGAACTGAGAATTGTTTTATGGATTCAGCACATGGGAAACAAGCAGGGTGATGGTAGGGAGGGACTAGAAACATGGGAGTTAGGTTCCTCATTGTTGCCTTCTATAAAACTGGGGTGTCTACTTCCTACCTTGAAAATCATCACTGCATACTTGCTGCTAAATTTGGATTTTCATTTTGTCATGTTGTAGAGCCATTAACAATGATTTGTAGCCACTGACCTTCAGAAAACTCTCAAATTTCTATCACAACACTGTTCCTACATTTCTAACTACATGATGATAAAATGAAAAAAAGAATATGCATTTATTCAGATGAAATATATTTCAATGATCTGATATGTTTTAATTTTCATTGGTAACAAAGCACAAATTGTTCATTTGAGCTTCTCATTACAATAGCTCATACACTGGAGAATTGTCTACCTGACCCAGAGAGAGCTCTAAAGAGATGCCCAGTGATTCCATAAGTCAATGACCCAGCAGCCATTGAAAATTCATGCATTATTAGAAGCATATCCATATAAAAAAATACTACTAAGTATACTGGTTTTTAAACTGTCTCAATCTATGTGTTCTATGTGTGGGGGTTTTATATATATATATATGGAATTAGAGGTCATGGAATCAGAAGCCAAGGAAAGAAGTACCTGGTAATGGCTAGAGATGGGGAGATAGTGATGTGAAGGCTTCAACAAGGAGTTTGCAGGCTACCTGGGGAACTGGTAGACCCCTGATGGAACAGAGAACCTCCAGCAAAGGGATTAGACACTCAACGGCTCCACTGCTGTTCGTGGGTGACACATCCAGTACCATCCCTATCATCCATACCATAGGAAGGACTTCTACCATGGCCTGCACCATCAACAGCTTCACCATCATCACCGCCCTACTAAGATGGCATCAACCAACAATCTTACAGGGCAGAGGCCAAGGAGCACTATTTATGATAAAATTAAATGATGCTTCATAGAAAAAGTCACTGGGAATATTTCTTGTGGACCTGGTGAGGGAGGAGGACAGGGTTTTATAATGTGTAGTGTATTATAGTAGAATATTGGAGGAGAAAGTGGTTGACCAATGAGGTAAAGCTTGGGGTGGGGGTCTCTCTGGGATGTAGAGAGGGTGTACCTAGAGGAAGGAACCTACCAAAGCAGAGTCCACCATGAGTCTTTCCTCTCTGAGGAGATATCCCATTTAAGGAACAGCCCTGAAGAGAAGCTGAGCCCTCTGCTCCGATGTCAGCCAGGGAGGTTGGACACTCACCATTGCTGCTATTGTCATCCACAAGTATGATCTCCTTGAGCAAGTGTGAAGGCGTGCGTTCAATGGCTGAGTGGATAGAGCGCAGCAACACGGAGAGAGCTTCATTGACGAAGATGAACACAATGCTCACCTCTGGCAGGCTGTCGGGGAATGAGAGGTTGCGGCACCTGGAAGGGATTAAGATCAGCCAGACTCAGATCTGTCAGTGACTAAGGCCAGGCTCACTCCAGGTACTAGCCCACCCAAGTCTCAGCTTCAGCTCTGCTGGAGGGCTCAGAGTCCAGATTCTTCCCAGGGCTTCTTCTCTGATACCATTAAGATTAGATATGTGTATATGAAAGACAGGCTCACAGCCACGAAAACTGGCCACAGAGGCTGAATCTGCCACTGAGTCACCCAACTAACTAACTCTAGTCCTAACCCTAACCCAGAATGAATAGGTGGTAGGCTAAGGCTTACTTACTTTGGACATCAGGAAAGATCAATTACTAGAAAAGGACCTTAATTATTGGTTAAGGTCAACAAAAACAAGGAGATCCTTAACAGACAGATTGACAATAGTGGCAACAACGGACTCAAGCATACCAATAAGCAGGCTCGGCACTGGGCAAGGTTACAGTCCATTATGCATAAGGTTGCCATGAGTCGAGTTGGAGTCCATTCAATAGCAACTAACAACAGCAACCACAGTTGGACAGTTGTACCACGAACACTTAGTACAGTGCTTGGCACCTAGTGGAACTCACTGGAAGAATGACCAACATTTCCAAAATGGCAGCCAACACCAAGGTGAGTGCAAGCCTTGGGTGACTAGCCAAAGGAGAGAAATAGGCTTCCTCTCCAGAACTCCTACTGCCAGATGCCACCCTCTTTCATTCGGGAAGACACAGTGCCTCTAACCTCCTTGGACTGCTTTCAGAACCAGTCAGAGTCTCAACATAATTGCAGAAGGAACTTGGCAGCCACCAAGTCCAGTCTCATGTGGCAGATGAGGACACTAACACTCAGACAGGCTGAGTCCCCCAACCTATAACTGTACTCTGAGTCAGCTGCCAAGCTAGAATCCAAACTCTGGTCTTCTGACAGGAGAAATGACCACAGAGGGGTGAGGCCAAGTGTCCTGTTTGCCTCTAGCTTCATGGAAAGACAAAAGCAATTTGGAAGTCTCTTATCTTAAGGACATGAGAGGCAAAATCATAGAAGGCTTCATGCAATGGCCATTTTAAGAGAAACATTAACCCTGAAATCAAGCTCTCGAAAGTCTAGACAGTAAGAAGTACATGGCTCCCGAGGACATGCCCAACTCCTTCCCCTGCCAAGCATAGCCATTGTGCGCAGAAAACCATTCCTGGTGCCCTTTCCTGGCTAGAACTAAGCGATGTTTCAGAAGGCACCAGCCTCCCGTCTTCAGTATAGCTGAATGAGAAGACAGAGCAACATTTGCAGGGCCTAGTCAGTCCCTATTCCAGGCATCTGTCCCAGGCTTGGAGAGGAGGCTGCCACTCCTAACACCTAGCACTGAAGCCCCTGAGGTCCAGGTCCCCAAGCGAGAGGTACATCCAGGTTAGAGCACACAATAATGAGCATAACTGCTCATCAGTAATTAAAGAATGTGCAGGAAAGGAATGAGCTGCTCTTCCTTAATGAGGCAGGGTGCAGGATAACCAGCACTGAGCAATTTGGAGAAATCACTGTGGGGCCCCAGTCTGCTTAAGAGCATGAGATTAATAAACTAAAATCACTGTCTCTATGGTTACCGGAAATTTACAGAAACTTCTCCCATTCTATTTCCAGCTCTCCTTCTCTCCCACCAAAGGGGGTTGGAGGAAGGGAAAGAGTTGAGCCTTTTCCCAAATAGGTTTCATATTTTATATTTTTTTGTAAATCCATCAAGCTATCAGATTGGTGTAGAATTCATTCACTCTAGCATTTATTCATGGAACAAGTATTTATTACTGTTCTAGGCACTGAGGCTTCAGCAGGAAGTGGACCGAGTTCCTGCCTTCATGGAGCTTATGCTTTGGTAATGGAAACAGACAAACACATTGTGGTGCAATGCTGTGTAAGTGCTAAGACAAAAAGAAACACGAGCTAAGGACAGCATGAGGTGGGGCAGCTGTTCTAGGAGTGGTTGGGAAGGCCTTTCTGAGGAGAGTTTAATCAGAAACCTACATGATGTGCAAAAGTGATGTGTGCAAAGTCAGTGGAGCTGAGGGAAGAGCCACTGTGGCTGAAAGGGGAGAAATGGAGGGACACGGCCCATTTAATTATACTGAAGGGAGAAAGGGGACAAAAGGGGAGAGAATTTAAAGGAGGAGAAACATTGAGATGTCATCTTTAAGCTCATCAGACCCTTTTCAAGTTTTTTTTGTGTGATATGAATGTGATTTTTATAAAAGCAATTATAAGACTTGTAGTTGTTGTTAAGTGTCGTCTAGTCGGTTCCAACCCAGAGCAACCCTGTATAGGGTTTCTGAGAAGTGGCTGGTGAGCTTGAACCACCGACCTTGCAGTTCAAACTGGCTTTTGCAGTACAGCACATTAATCCACAGTGCCACACCAGGACTCCAAGACTTATGGTTAGCAATGAAATACCTCCTTTTGGCTGGCACTTCTTTAGCTGTCAAGATTCCCCATTGGGCTTTCCTTGTTATTAGGTGCTATTGAGTCAATTTCAATTAATAGTGATCCCATGGCAGAGCTGTTGTTAAGTGTCATTATATTGTTAAGTCAGTTCCAACTCAATGATCCTATATAGTGTTTCCAAGATGCAGTTGGTGGGTTTGAACCTCCAACCTTGTGATTAGCTGTCCAGTGCTTATCCTACAGCACCACACCAAGACTCCATGACAGAGTAGAATTGCCCTGTAAGGCTTCCTAGTCTGTAATCTTTACAGAAGCAGATCACAAGGGCCTTTCCCCGTGGAAGTACTGGGTGGATTTGAACACTAGCAGTCAAGCATCAATCACTGTACCACCAGGGCTCCTTCACACTACCACTGCCACTGAGTCAGTTCTGATGCATAACCACTCTAGATGAGGATTCTGAGACTGTAAATCTTTACAGGAACACACAGTCTCATCTTTCTCCCAGAGGAGCGCTGGTGGTTTGATTTGCTGACCTTGTGATGAGCAGTACAATGCCTAACCCAGAGTCTATGGAGCCTCTTAGGCATGAAGAAATGACCAAGGTAAGCATTTAATACCCAACCTTCTTCTTGGTCACTGCACTTAAAAAATAATAACCAACATGGTCAAACTAATAGCACATAATGCTTAGTTTTCTTTCATCAATATATAACAAGTAGTTTCAACTGAGGTCAATCAATGGATGGATGCTCACTGTCCTCCCACAGATCCACCTGCAGTGGAGACTGTGCCCTTTGCCTCCCACTCAGCTTCACACGTTCCCAGGGGTATCCTTGACATTCTTAAAACCTCACTATTGGACGTCTAGATTGTTCTCAGGAGTGTTAGGGTTGACGGCTTTCTCCTACTCTCTTCCTTTCGAATTGTGAATACACCTCCAGTCTCTCCTTCCCTGTTGTTGCGATGTGCCATCAAGCTGATTATGACTCATGGCAACCTCAATTGGCAGAGTAAGACTGTCCTGGAGGGCTTTCTGGAATGTAACTTTTAGAGGGAAGCATGGTGGCACTAGAAGATAAGCACTGGACTACGAACCACAAGATCTGTGGTTTGAGCCTACCAACCACTCTGTGGGAAAAAGATGAGGCTTTCTGCTCCTGCAAAGATGTATAGCTTCAGAAACCCTACACAGGCTTGTTATGAGTCAGAATCAACTCTACAGCACTTGACAGTAGCAACAACAACCTTTAAGGGAGCATATTAGCAAGTCTTTCTCCTATGGAGCCGTTGCATGGGTTTGAACCACCAACCTTTCAATTAGCAACCAGATACCTAATCAGTGTCCCACCAGTGCCCCTTTTTGCTTCCTTCTGTTCCAAGTTTCATATTGCCCCACATGGCCCTGCCAGTCCTGATGGCTTGCTTTTCCCCAATCTGCACTGTAATGCTAAGTTTGTTTTACATGTTAAACTGTACTAATCACAATTTTCACATACAGATACAAGATATATATATATATTTTTTTTTTTAATATACAAGACACTTTTAGGCACAAGATTTTTTAATATAAAAACTCTTCTGAACATAACAGAGCACCTACTGTATTGTTCCATATTTGTATTTGTTTTTAACTGTCTCCTTGTATGATAATATAAATTCCTGACAGTAGGGACTTTGTTTTGCTATTGCGCTCCCTGCTCCTCCAAACTTAGACCAGAGTCTGGCACATATGAGATGCTCAGTAAATGTTTTTGGAATTAAAGAAGGTTCAGATCATTGTCTCCCATACATCTGCCAATTTGTCATACTGTGGTAGCTTGAGTGTTGTTTGTTATGATGTTGTTGTTAAGTGCCATTGAGTCAGTTCTGACCCATAACAACCCTGGACAGGGCTTCCAAGGAGTGGCTGGTGAGTTTGAACCAGTGACCTTGTGGTTTATATTGACTTTGCAGTCTAGTACATTAGCCCATAGTGCCACACCAGGACTCCGTCATTGTGATGCCAGAAGCTATATCACTGGGGTCACTCAAGATGGGTTTTTTCCAGTGGAGCTTTTAGACGAAGGAATAGGCAGTCTACTTCTGAGGGATAGGGTCTGAAAATCTTATGTTATGAATAGCAGTGAAACATTATGTGACATAGTGTCAGAAGATGCGCCCCTCAGATGGTAAGACACTCAAATTATGACTGAAGAAGAGCTGCCTCCTCAAGGCAGAGTTAACCTTTATGATATGGATGTAGTAAAGCTTCTAGGATCTTCATTTGCTGATGGGACATGACTTAAAATGAGAACAAACAGCTGCAAACATCCACTGATAATCAAAATGTGGAATGTATGAAGTATGAATCTAGGAAAACTGAAAGTTGCCAAAAATGAAACAGAAAGCATAGGGATCATTTGGATCTGACACTCATATTGTTTACTATGCCAGGAATGATGAGTTCAAGAAGAATGTCATGGCATTCATGATCAAAGGGACATTTCAAGATCTATCTTGAAATACAGTGCTGTCAATGATAGGATAATATCTATATGTCTACAGTAAAGACCAGGTAATAATATTATTATTCAAATTTACACACCAACCACCCAAGCCAATGACAAAGAAATTATTCTATCAACTTCTTCAGTCTGAAATTGATCAAATGTAAAATCAAGATGCACTGATAATTTCAGGCGCTTGGAATGTGAAAGTTGGAAGCAAAGTGGAAAGATCAGTAGTTGGAAAATATGACCTTGGAGATAGAAAGCCACTGCAGATTACATGATAGAATTTTGCAATACAAGCAACTTC
>NW_006408737.1:4871650-4873699 GCF_000296735.1 Chrysochloris asiatica
AAGAAACAAGTATCGATGAATTGATAGAATACTAATTGCAATGTTTCAACAAATTTATGCAGTGTTGGAAGCACTCACTGGTCTATATCAAGAAATCTGGAAGCTAGCTACCTAGCCACCCAACTAGAAGAGATCTATATTTGTGCCCTTTCCAAAGAAAGGTGACCGAACTGAAAATGGAAATTGTCTAACACTATCATGAATATCACATATAAGTAAAATTTTACTGAAAATAATTCAAAAATGGTTGTAGCAGTACACAAATAAGGAGCTGCCAGGAATTCAAGCTGGCTTCAGAAGAGGATGTACGTAGAAAGAGGGACATCATCACCGATGTCAAATGGATCTTGACTGAAAGCAGAGGATACCAGAAAGAAGTTTACTTGTGATTTATTAACTATGCAAAGGCATCCGACTTCATAGATCATAACAAGCTATGGATAACATTGCAAAGAATGGGAATTTCAGAACATTTAACTGTGTTCACGTAGAATCTGTACAGAGCAAGGGGATACTGTGTGGTTGAAAATCAGGAATGGTGTGTGGCCAGAATAAATTCAATCTGTATGCTGAGCAAATAATCTGAGAAGCTGGACTATATGAAGAAGAATGCAGCATCAGGATTGGACAAGGGCTCAGTAACAACCTATGATATGCAGAAAATACAGCTTACTTGCTGAAAGGGAAAGGACTTAAAGTTGTGGTGTAGTGAATTATCTAATGTCTCTTCTTGTCATACTCTGTAACTCCCACCAAATGTTTCTACATTGCTGGGTCTGGGTAAGAGAAGGTGGGAGAAGATATTGAATAGGATGACATGATTCAGTTGTGGACATTAGCAGAATCCATTGTAACTGTAAAATTTTGAAAATATAGCATGAGTATAAAATGATCCATCTCAGAAGCCTGAGGGGGGATTTCATTACCATCAAAGAATAAGATCGAAGAGTGGAGCATGTCCTTTGGAACCTGAGATTCCTGTACATTGATCTTCCTCAACCCAGGGACAGAAAGCTGTGACACAATATGAGTGGCAGAGGAGCAGCAGAATCAGAACCAAGAACCAAAGCACAAGACAGAGCAATGTCATACCAGCCAATGGAGCAAGTCAAGTTGAGTTGCTTTAGGCAGGAAGCTTGCTTATAGAGTTGAGTGCCTCCAAGCACTTAAGAGGGCAGCTAGGTTTGCTAACCCACAGAACAATAAGAGTACATGCCTTCAGGCTGATGCTTATGGTAGAGGGGTGTGTCCTGTGGGCATTTATCAGCAGCTTGCTGGAACAACTCTGCTCTGAGTACTGTCTGATTCTGTATTGTAACCTGTTTACTTCCCTAGTAAAACTCATAACAGTGAATATTTTCCCTGAGTTCTGTGTGGCCATTGCAATGAATTATCAAATGCAGCTGAACAGAGAGTGCTGTGGAAAGAATGGCTGCTGCCACATTTTTTTCAGAAGCACTTGATGATAAAGTTCAAAGAACACAGCCTTTGGTAGGAATTAAAACTCAATGTAAATAAAACAAAAGTGATTATAAACACCATCATAATCAATGGAGAAAAGATGGACATTTTCAAGAATTTCAATTTGCTTGGATCTGCCATCAATACTCATGAAAGAGGCAGTCAAGAAATCAAACAACAGGCTTGATGGCAGATAGGGTAGAGGTGCAGTGTAGTTAGCTGTCAGCAATACCACAGAATACCAGGTGAAGAGGGTTCAGGTCAGAGCTACAAAACTGAACCAAATGTGTAGGGATATTTAAAAAGTTTAAAGGCATATAGCTAGTAGAACTTGTAGCAGAAGTAAGAAATCGTGTATTTTTAAATCTGCTCAGTGGCCCAGAGTCAACAAATTGGGCAAGACCAAACAGCAAGAGCAAGCAAGGGAACAGATCCGCCATGGAATAATGCTGATGGAACCTCGGAGCAAATGTAGACAACGCACTTTGTTGATTTTGCTTGGCTCTGATTTCTTTTTTTCTTTTGTTCTTTTTGATATCTGTTCATTGGGGCCCCACTGTTTGCACACTTCCATTCTGGTGACTACAG
>NW_006408737.1:4874555-4876227 GCF_000296735.1 Chrysochloris asiatica
ATGGCCTAGAGGTAGACCTGGACTACATTCTGGAAGGAGGACAGGCCTTGGAAATGCCTGAGAAGGAATTCAGAAAAACGATTATAAAATGTTTCAAAACACTTCACAATGGAGTTGAGAAAAATAAGGAAAGAGCTACAGGAAGAATCATATAAAATGGATACAATATTGGAAATACTTCAAACCCTACAGAAAGGGGTCCAAATGATCAATAATTGAATATTAGAAATAGACAATATACTGAAAGGGCAAGGAGTAGATTAGAAGAGATGGAAGGCAGAACTAGTGAAGTGGAAGACAAATCTCTCAATACCACTAAGATAAAATAACAAACAGAAAAAGGATAAAAAAAAATCTGATGAAGATCTAAGATTCATGTTGGACATGAAGAGGAGTAACTTAAGACTTGTTGGCATTCCAGAACAAGAAGAATCACACAAGTCCACAGAGGAAACAGTTGAAGAACTGCTGGAATAAAATTTCTCTAACATCCAGAATAAACATTCAAGAAGCTCAACGAACCCCAGGAAGGATAGACCCCCCCAAAAGAAAATCACCGAGACATATCATAATAGCTCTCCAAAATCAAAGATAAGGACAGAATCCTGAAAGCAGCTAGAGAAAAGAGAAGTGTTACATACAAAAGAAAGCAAGTCAGTTAAGGTCAGATCTCTCAGCAGAAACCATGCACGCAAGAAGGCAATGGGGAGGCATATATAAAACCCTGAAAGAAAAAAACTGTCAACCAAGAATCCTTTATCCATCAAAGCTATCAATCAAATATGAGAGTGTAATCAAAAAATTCCAGGATTAACAGAAGTGAAGGGATTTTGCCAAAGCCAACCCTGCACTACAAAACATCCTAAAGGGAATGCTGTGGACTGAGAACCAACAAGAACAGACAACAACCAGAGACTGACATACGTGGCAGCACCTCCCAGAACTAAATCGACAGATAGAAGAATCGAGAACAGAACAAAACTATAAGAACAAACTTAGAGAATCTAGAAGGTCAATCTATGATTGAAACAATTACATTGTAAAAGAAGGTAAACGTAGGAACAGAGATCCAGATGTTGAGAAAGTCAGATAGAATACAGAATAAAGTAGACTGACTGCACTAAATGGAGGGAAAAGTTAATGGAATATAAGGTAATGTCAAAGAAAATTAACCCTACAAATCACCAAGAAAATGAAAATCCAAGAAGAACATGGAAACATTAAAACTACCAGGAAACTCACAAGAAAGAACTCACAAAAAGCATGAACTCAGCAAAGGAAGGCACACAGCACAAAGAAAGCAGCAACACCACACAAAAAACAAACATAATGGCAGAATTAATTCATACCTATTGATAATTATACTAAATGTAAATAGATTAAATGCACCAGTTAACAGATGGAGAGTGGCAGAATGGGTAAGAAAACAAGATCCTTCAATATGCTGTCTGCAACAGACACATCTTACACACCAAGACAAAAACAGATTAAAAGTCAAAGGATGGAAAAAAATATACCACGCGAATTGCAATAAAAAATGAACAGGAGTGGCAGTACTAATTGCTGATAAAATAAATTTTAAGGCAAAAACCAGCTTAATAGATAAAGATGGACATTATCTCATGATTAAGAGGACTATTGAACAAGATGACATAACCATAATAAATATCTA
>NW_006408737.1:4880507-4927673 GCF_000296735.1 Chrysochloris asiatica
TGGCATACCATTATAAAATAGACACTTGAGGGGGAGAGAAAGTAATAGCCATAAATATCACCATAGAAAACTTGTATTTCCATCTTCTGTCTATAACTGATTAGAATACCTAAAATGGGACTACAATGTACCCAATGAAAGAGAATTCCTGTGGAGCCTCTGCATTACATAAGACCATAGGTGGAATCCTGAACCTCACCCAGAATCTTCTGAGGTGGGAAATTTCCACTTGAAAGGACAAACAGACCAGCCTGGAGCAAGTAAAAGAACAGAAGGTACTTCTTGAAAGAAAGACCGACAAGAAAAATACAAAACAATAATGTCAGTCCGACTGATTAATACAAGAACAAGCAAGTTGCTCACTCAGAAGACATCAAGGCAAGTGGTCGGGTCCCCTCAGGGGAAACCCCCTTCCAAGACTAAGACTCAGTGGGAATGTATGACCAGATATGTGCTCCTATTGGTGACCACATTCGTCACCACTAAGGGGAAGTGAGGGGAAAACTGCACTGAAGCTGCAAGCTAAGCCCTACAATGGTCAATAGACTCCTGTGAACCTGGGTGAAGAGCTGGTTGGCCAGCAGTGTCACAAGACCTGGGGACTCCTGGGCCCAGAGTCAGTGACATAGTCACAGAGGACTAGAGTGGAGAGTGAAGCATCCAGCTGATAAGAAGTGAGGGCATATGCATAAGAACATCCACACTTACAGATAATACCCACTCAACCTGGATGATCAGAGCTTAACTAGAAGAAAAAAGAGGAAAAAAATGAGTAATTTTATACAACTTGATGAACTTAACCTATGCCTATGGATGCAGTAGCTCAAAAGAAGGAACAAATGTTTACAGCCAAGATCATTCCCACCCCCTCCATACACAGAGTAGACAGGGATGGGCAACTTGGACATTGCTATCCAAAATCGGGGGGCTACAAAGGCAGGAAGTGACTGGCTTACAAGCTTTCAAGAGGGAGCCTAGATTCAGAGGACACAGAAGAAGGTAGAAAAAAAAAGAAAGAAAGAAAGAAAAAGAAATCAAAGAACAGTGACTTCTGTTCCAGACCTGAAGTGTGGTTGAGGTTCCTCAACCACAATAGTGTTGGGTTCCTCCAGTCACTTTCTGATGAATAAGTCTGGTCTTTTATTTTCATATAATTTTGAGATGTGTTTCACATTTTCTCCCACTCTATCCAGAAACTTCTAATGTGATCCCTTTCAGAGCAGTTGGTTATGGTAGCCGGGCACAACAACACTAGTATGGTATACTCACCATGGAATGGTCAACATTAAAGATCAAAAGGGAAGGAGGCTGGGATGGAAATAGAACCACCAGGAAGAAGTGAGATAAGGGTTGTTACAAGGGGTGAGGGATACAGGGAATTGCAATCACTGAGATGAAACAAAGTGTATGATTTGTTGAATGTAAAACTGATGATATTTGCTGCAAACCTTCACTCAATTCTCAATAAAATGTTCAAAAGAAAATGAAATGGCATATTTATTGGGCAAAACTGTCGCAAAAGATTCTTTGAAGTATTAAAGAGCAAAAATGTCACTATGAAGACCAAGGTACAACTGACCCAAGCCAATTTCTCACAGGTATCTTCAATCTCCTCACATGCATATGAGGAGCCCTCATAGCGTAGTGGGTTACATGCTGGGCTGCTAACCTCAAGGTCGGCAGTTTGAATCCACCAGCCACTCCATAGGAAAAAGATGAGGCTTTCTGTTCCCATAAAGGTTTACAGCCTCGGAAACCCTACACAGGAGAACTATGAATCAGGACTGACTGGAGGGCAAGCAATAACTTAAGCATGGCAAAGCTGGACAATGAATAAGGAAGACCAGAGAAGAATTGGTGCATTTGAATTACAGTGTTGGCAAAGAATATTGAAATTACCATGGACTCCCAGAAGAACTGACTCATCTGCCTTGAAAGAAGTACAGTCAGAAAGTTCCTTAGAAGTCAAGATGATAAGCCTGAATTCATCTCATATATTTTGGACATCTAGGATCAGTTCCTGGAAAAAGACATCAGGCTTGGTAAAGTAGGAAGTCACAGAAAGTGAGAAAGTCCCCCAATGAGATGGACTGATATAGTGAGCGTGAAACAATGAACTTAATCATAACAATTGTGCCGAAGGTACCGGACTGGGCAATGTTTTTTTTCTATTGTCCATAGGGTCCCTAGGAGTCAGAGCCAACTCAAAGGCACCAACCGTAGCAACAGCTTTGCTTATTTCATGCAAAGTCTAAATTTTATATGCAGGCCACTGACCTCAGAATGTTCTATTTTCTTAAAATCCACTCTCTCGGAAGTAATTTGATTTTTTTAACCTCTCCTGAAAGAAGGTTCTTCCTCTTCTGTCCTTCCTCCCCACTAAAAATATGACCCCAATTCCTCCTATTAAGTTTTCAGAAACTCTCAATCTCCTTGAGTCAGTCATTAAAGGAGATAATGATCCCTCTAGGCCAAACATCCTGACCTCTTTAAATCCTTCTTTCCTTCCTCTTCTCTCCTGGGAGCCACTTGAGTCCTTCCCAGCAACAGCCATGATGCAGGAGGCCTCTGTTTCTACAGCACAGGGCACCCTCCTTCATCTTTCAATTTTCCAATAGTGTGGGTGAGCAGGAAAAAACACAGAATGGTCAGAGCAAGGGTCACAAGGCAGGGGAGTTTCTAGGGAGAGAGCATAGAAGGGGAAATGAAGCTTCAGGGAGATGGTCACAGTTCGGCGTCACTTGCTGCGTGACCATGTGCACACTGCTTCACCTGGCTCAATGCCTTGGCCATAGAATAAGAAAGTTAGAAGACCTCATCAAATTGGTTTTGTCTTGCTAGACTATCTGGATCATCTATCTCACACATGATGAATAGAAGACATCTCATTAAAGAGTTTGCAAACTTTTCCTTCCTCCCAACAAGCACCTTGTCACCACCAAATGCCACAACATCCCAACTACATATAATAACCAACTGGTCCTGGTTTGCCCAGTTTTATTTCTTGGTTTTATCACTGAAAGCTCTACTTCCGGGGAACCTCTTCAATCCCAAGCAAACTGGGACAGTAGGTCACCCTACAATAAAACCACAAGCCTCTCAAGGGCAGGGACTAGTCTTGTTCACTACTACATACCTACAGTACCTGGAAATTTGTGAGAAATCAATTGGTATTTGCTGAATAAATGGTTACATGCCTTTCAAATTCCCTAACATGCACATACGCATGCACCTACATAGGCATACCACACAAGTATGTATACATAGTCATGGTTCATATCTTCAGCTCAACTTGGAAGCAGCACTTAGCTTGCTGAGGGGGGAAGGCACAAAGATAGAGGAAGAAGGGACAAGGTGCCTGTCCACATACTCGCTGGTCATACCCACCATCTTCACAGTCACAGACTGTCATATACCGTCACATACAGAAGTCTGCAGAAGGACAGCCAGAGGCCACAGAAGAGAATTCTGAAAATTCCACCCATCACTTTTGTCCCATCATTCTCCGCTTGCTTTGCCCCCTACCCTGGACATTGCCTATCATCTTTGCACAGCAGAGATATTCTCGCCTAGTGTCTTTGCCTCCAGGACCTGGCCACCCACACACTGCTCCACTTTCGCCCACCGTCCACACTCACTTGCCCTGGATGTCTGCCTCTGCTCTGCCACCTCTCTTCAGGCCTCTGCAGAGACCCGAGACATGAAAGTCCGAGAATAACACAAGTCACATCACAAGTTATTAGCTGCCTTTAAGTCGGCCGGACTCATAGCAACCCCATGCACCAGGGAACACTAAGTTACCTGGTCCTGAGCCATCATCCTGATTGGTTTCAGATTGGATTGTTATGATTAGAGGGTTTTCACTGGCTGATTGTGGAAGTAGATCACCAGGCCTTTCTTCCTAGTGTTAGTCTGGAAGCTCTGCTGACAGCTGTTTATTATGATAGCAACATGCAGCCTTCTCCTGACAGGTGGGGGTAGCTGCACATGAGGTGCATCGGCTGGGAATAGAACCTGGCTCTCCGAGCTGGGAAGCTGAGAATTCTACCATGAAAGTGCCAATGCTCCTCGAATTGTAATGAGCTCTTCAGCATTTAAGCTCCTTACAAAAGCCTAACTGTATAAGACTGGCTGCTTACTCATTTTGAGAAGAGACACATTCTCCTGTAAAATGAGGCCATGAGAGTTCCCTTTTTACTTTTATTCTTGTTTAAAGTTGAGCCATTTTCCACTAGAGATAAAAACAAGGCATTTCTGCGAGAGGAGGAATATGGTTGTGTAATAAGGCGGAATTGATGGGCATGATAAACTCCACTTTATCGATCTCAGCACATGAGGACAAGGAGCAGGGCCGTAGGGAGTGTCTCAGCACGGTTCCCCTGAGATTGTTTTGAGTTGTTTATGAGCTTCAATGCCGTTACCTGTGAGAGAAATGGAAGCAGAGGAGTATTACATGCTGCCAACACAGACTCTTGGCCATCAGAGAGTGCCCAGCATGGCAGCCAGCATCATCGGCTGCATGGGCACCTCCATACTGGGTTAGTGGATTCTCCCCTCCCACTGCTGTTAGCAGGACAGACAGATGTTTCCTGGGCAGCTTGGTTGTGGGGAGAGAGAGTTACAAGACCTCTTCCCGAACAAAAATTCAAGTGGAAAGAGATGTAGGTGTATTTACACATTGGGAGCAAGGTCTAACTACTGCAGGGTTTTGGAAGTAGAGCGGAAGGCCCACTTGGAAAAAGCAAGTGAGATGACACTCGCAAGAAATCACTGTCCTGTGAGTAGAATTCATTCAAGCTCCTCTTTCTTCCCAGGCTTCTTCCAAAGGAGCCATCACTCACATACACCATTAGTCACCTGGAGCATGAACCCTGAGAGACATTAGCTGGCCCTCGGATCAGCACTGTCCTCATCCCCCTTTCAAAGCCAATCTTCTCACTCCAGACTCTGCTTTTCTATCTCCACCCACAAGACTCATTTGATCCTCTCTGGTTTCACTTGAGTAGATGTCCAACTTGTTCTGGCGCTTTCCAGCTTAGGTAGATATTCGTTCTTGCTAGCTTCCTAGCTGCTGGACTTATGGAACTAGTGAACCATGCTGCGATTCCCATGAGGTAGCTCAAGATTTTCACTCCCTGCGCTGGTGGTGTTCCTATATCTCCCTAACCCCTGCAGCCAAGAGACTCCATAGTGCTTGCGACCCCCACTGCCGAGGATTCTTAGAAACCATGCAAAATACTCAGACATAATAATAATAATTTTCATTTACTGAGTGCTTATTATGCATCATAAAACACACTAAGAAATGCTAAGACATATTTACTCTATTTTTGCATTTTATTCTTTCCTATATTCCTGAGTTATGGTGTTGGAGGAGAATATTGAAAGTGCCATGGGCTGCCCATAGAACCAACAAATCTGTGTTGGAAGAAGTGCAGCTAGAGTGTTCCTTGGAAGCCAAGATGGCCAAACTTCATCTCTCATATTTCGGACATATTGTCAGGAGGGACCAGTCACTGGAGAAGGATATCATGTTTGGTAAAGTGGAGAGTCAGAGAAAAAGAGGAAGACCTCCAGTGAGATGGATTGGTTAAGTGGCAGCATCGATGGGCTCAAGTGTGGCAACAATAGTGAGGTTGACCCAGGATCGGGCAGTGTTTCGTTCTGTTGTGCATAAGGTCGCTATGAGACAGTACTGACTCAATGGCACCTAACAATAACAAATATTCCTGTGAGGTTAACCTTATTATCACCATTTGATGGAGGAAGAAAATAGAACTAAGGTGGTGCATTGTCTTTCAGGACTTAAACCTGGGCCTATTTCACTCCAAAGCTCTGCTTTTATCCCCCATCTAAATGATGGTCTCTAGATGCATCTGGGAGAGAGTAGTGATGTGTCCGTGGAAACTAAGACCCTTGGTGGGAGGGTCAAGATGGAAGAGTTGCTTTCAGACTGCTAATTCCGCAAGAAGCACGGAGAGGTTTCAGTCACTGTATTAGGATGTCATGGACCAATATGATACAACACAACTGAGAACACAAAGGCCAAACCTGTCTTCCACTTGCATTGCCTCTTTTGAGATAAACAATCCAGGTGACCCCTTGTATAAAGGGTACTGTGTTTTCTGCCATGTGGCCTCACAAATTGATCCACAACTGACAGGACCAGAGACTGATTCCTGAGCCCCAAGCAGTGATCAATGGGGTTGGCTGTCAGACGATGTGGTGGCATGATCCCTGCCCAGTCAACGCTTGAGATGTTGATCATCAGCACATCAAGGCCTTTCTCTTGGGGAGTCTGAGAGTGAGAAGCTCTAAGAAGGAGGTAAGCAGAGGTAGGCTGTAGAAATGGTGGAACAGGAAGCAGAACCTCATGCAGACATGGACAGTCACTGTGACAGACACAGCAGGAGTTGAACAAAGAGGCCGACCCACCAGGGCTCTTCCAGGACACCCTGTATCATGTTGCCCTCCTCCATACCTGGCTCTGTGGACTTTTTCCTATGCTTCCCCACATGCTTGCACCAGTGACAATAAACCCCAACCACCTGTGGTCATCTGAGTAGGTTTGGTCTTTTATTCCCTGAATACACACACACACACAACACAGTACAGAAGGGTTCAACTTACCTCCTTCTGGAATCTCATCTCCTATGAAACCCTTAGGGCACCCTATACCTTCTTTAATGTCTCTTGTCTGTGGTTATTTAGTAAACGTCAGTGTCCACACTAGACAGCAAACTGCCTAAGGTCAGGACCACGTCTGCTTTGCTTACCAGGGCATGCTGAATGTCTAGCACCAGACCTAGCAGAGTTGAAACTCAGAAAGCATTGGATGATTGAATTAATGAACTAGTGCATATGTATTTGAACAAACGAACAAGAGATTGCATTCGGATCCATGAATGGTCTGAGTGGAAACTCCACCGTGACCTCAAATAAATGAAATCATTGGGATGTACATTTCCTCAGTGCCTGAAGAAAACAATAAAACCAGATCTCCAATAAGCCAAAGAAGGATGGGGGAGACAGATACTGAAGACAGTGGCTTCGGGCACCTGACAAAATACCACATCTAACCCAAGTTTGGAGGAGGCAGTAAATATATGAAAACTGGGAGTTCTGATACAGAGCAAGGCACAAGAAATAGGTCAGGACTGATCTAGAATTCGGTAAAAGAATCACTTACGAGTAAAGTATTAAATAGCTATGATTGTCAAAATGTTCAGTTTTTTCCCAGAGACAGAAGTTCAACAAACACTCTTTGTGATTACTACCAATTTAGAGAAAGGAATTGCTACATACAATGCAGATTGTAAGTAGGACAAAAGAAAAAAGCATCATTTCAAATGTAAACAAGTGACAGGAAGCAGGAGAACCATTTGTTCCTCAAACAGATTATTAGAAATCCGGGGATAATGAGATCCCTGGGGCTAACTGGACAGCACTCAGAGTCAGCTGGTACTCTGATGGAAAAGTCACACTGGGGACAGGTGTCTTCACGAGAGAGGCTTGCTGGCAAGTGACCAGGTTTGTGGCAACTGAAGCTGAGGAATGTGGGGCAGAAGAAATCCACTGAAGCAGGAAAAGCGGGTTCCATAGGTTAGTAAAAGCAAGACAGGCATCTTTGCTCTCCAGTGAGCCTAACTCAGGGCTCAGGCTGGGAGAAATTATTCTCCTGGGGCTTCAGGTCTTTGCTGATCTCCCTGAGCATGAATCCTCTGATTCTCTGCTCCATGGACCCTTTCATGCATCCTACAGTGCCTCTGGGTTCTGCCCTCACCTACTGCTGGGACAGATGCCCAACCCCATGTTCAGTCCAGGTGACTCTGACTCCTCTCTCACATGATGGATCCTCAAATATAAAAAGTCATGACTGTGAGCCCCCAAGCCAGTTCTTTCACAAGACAGATGTGCAGATTATGAAGTCACTAAAAGTTAAATAGCTGTTAATGTTCTAGCAAAACGAAACAAAAATCCCTTGTTGTTGAGAGGATTCTGACTCATAGAGACACTATAGGACAGAACAGAAGTGCCCCAAAAGAGTTCCATGGCTGAAAATCTTATGGAAGGTGACTGTCACGTTTTTCTCTCTTGGATGGAACCAACTAGTGAGTTTGAACCACCAGCCTTTCAGGTCACAATTGAGTGCTTTAGCCACTGTGCTACCAGGGCTCCTTGGTAATGTTCTAAGAGCTCTGGATAGATTATATAGGCAATCCTCATTTTACCATCTATAATTTACAGAAAGAAAAACCAAGGCACAGACAGGATACATGGTTGGAAGTCACCCAGCTTATCAATGAAAGAAATGACTTTGGAATCCAGGAAATTGGTTTTTAATTTTACTGTATTACCTAAACAGAAACTGCATCTGCTTTTCCTATTACCATTCTTATCTCCTGACTTATTCTCCTAGAAACAGACTCTAAATCCTAGTATCCATTTCTGCAGTTGTGATCTGAATAAGCAGAGAACAAAACTATCATCTCCTTCTTTTAAGACAACATATCTATTAATTTGTGCCCATTCTATTAATGCAGTCCAAAATTTCATTAGCTTTAAGCTCAGTACATTGTATTGTTGACCTTTAACAGACTTACCATTACGTATGAACCAGAAGTGTTTTCTCAGAATGCTTTGCTGTTGTTTGGTGCCACTGAGTCAGTTCCAACTTGAAGTGACCCTACATACAACAGAACAAACACTGTCCAGTCCTGTGCCAGCCTCACAATTGTTCTTATGTTTCCACGGATGTGCTAGATTTGATTCCAGTGCATTCCATCTGGCAAGGTGGAATGTTAATATTGTTGTAAAAAGGTACTTGCAATGAAGACGCTGGTCTTGGCTAAATTCTATCATGTGATCTCCAGCTTAGTTTTTATCACTGAGGCCGTATTTTATAACTGCTGATCCTTCTTGGTTTCTAACTTTTGCATCCTAATCCCCGGAAATTATTAATGCATCTTGATCATATGTTTGATCAGCTTCAGACTGAAGAAGTTGTTGTTAAGTGCCATAAAGTTGGATCTGACTCATAGCAATCCTGTATAGGGTTTCCATGGAGAGCTGATGGGTTTGAACTACAGACCTTGAAATTAGCAGTCCAGTTCTTATTCTACAGTGCCACGCCATACCAGTACTCAGGAGAAAGATGAGGCATTCTGCTCCCGTAAAGATTTCCAGCTGCGGAAACCCTGTACAGGGTCGCTATGAGTCGGAACCGACTCCATGGCACACAGCCATGAAGAAGCTGGTAGAATTTTTCCATTTCTTAATCATTGGCTTTAGTGCTTGGTATGTAAATTTGAATAATAATAGTATTCTAGCATTATAACTGCTCTTCTTTGTAGGCATATAGATAGTATCCTATCACAGACAGCATTGTACTTCAACAGAGATCTGAAAAAGTTCTTTTTGACATGAATGTAACGTGATGCCTCTTCAATTTTTCATTCCTTGCATAGTAAACCAGATGTCTGATATAAAATGGCCAATACCAGGCCATTTCAGTTCACTAATGTCTAACGATATTGATATTTATGTGCTTCATTTCATTTTTTTACAGATTCCATTCTTCCTAGATCCATACTTTGTACACTCCAAATTCTGATTATTTTTAAATCATGCAAAAATCCTTTATTTAAACTGTGTTTGTATAGTTAGCATTTTCAAAGCAATAGCAGAATAATTACTAAGGATGTTTATTTTACCCTACTATCCTGAGGCTGTCCTCATGGGAGACACATGTTCCACAGACTCTTCGCTCTGCTGAGGGGGGAGCTTTTCTGCAGAGACAGAATCCCAAACTAGAAAAGTCTCCCTGGGTAGGGTGGGACAAGGATCCCCAGACAGTGTGATATGCTGGATTACAAAACCCAGGAAAAAAGACTGCGTCTTTCTCAGACTACCTGTGGGAACCTGGATAAATGTATTCACCTTGTGAATATTCAATGTTCTCCTATACAAAATGGAAATACTAAGAACCACCTCAGAGAGATGGGAGGAGAAAGCTAAATGATAACATGCGCATAAAGCAGTTTGTGTTGCGCCAGGCACACAGTGAATGAGCCAGTGGTGGCTCTATTTATAGTTAGCCCATTGAGAAGTGACTCCCAAATGGTCTGACAGTCACAAACCCAGCTTCTCCATCTGGAGCCACCTCCCTCCCCTCCAACCCCTGGTGCTGGCCCCCAAAACCAACTACTAATCTGTGGGGCCCAGTGGAAAAATGGAAAAACTTGGACATCTTACTTAAAAATCAAGAATTTCAAGATGGCACCGGCAGACTATTAAAACAAGCCCAGGGCCATCTGCTACTATGCAGGTTGCACACAGTATTTGTTTGCGTTTGCTGATGTAACAAATCACTACACATTCAGCAGCTAAAACAATACCAATATATTATCTTTCAGTTCTGGGCATCAGAAGTTCAAAGTGGATCTCACTGGGGCTAAAATCAAGGTGTTGGCAGGGATGCTTTCCTTTTGAAAGCATCTGTGGGCTAATGAGCTGGGCTGCAAAGTCAGTTTGAACCATCAGGTTGGCAGTTTGTCAAGCTCACCAGCTGCTTTTCAGAAACCCTATACAGGGTCACTATGGGTCAGAAACCGACTTGACGGCATTTCACAACAGCAACAACAACAAGGTGGGGTCCTAGTGCGATGGATTGTAGGATAACCACTGGAATGTGAACTGCAAGGCTGGTAGTCCAAACCCACCAGCCATCCCTTTTAGGATTTATTCTAGATAATTCCTTAGTCATTTTTCTGCTATTGCTTTGAGAGGGTCATTATGAGTTGAAACTGACTTGACAGGCACCTAATAAGAACAATAAGGGAGAAGCCATTTTCATGCCTTTCCAGGTTTTAGAGGCTATCCATGTTCTTTGGTTCATGGTCTCCTTCCATTTTCAATGCCAGCAACCGCTGACCAAGTGTCTCTCACAATTCCATCTCCCTAGTTGTGACTCTTACCCTCCTCTTTTACACTAAAGGTCCACTGTGATTGCATTGGGCCCAGGGATAATCTCCGTACCTTACAACTGGCTCATTAGCAATCTTAAGTTCCCCTGCCAGGTAGCATAACATCATCACAGGTTCCAGGGACTAGGACATAGACATTTTTTAGGACGGGATTGCATATTACCTGCCTACTGCTCACCCATGAAGCCAGTTTTCTGGATCCCAAAGTTCAGGGACCTGAGAGTCTGTTCAGAGTTTATACCCTGAAAATAAATCTTGACCCCATCCACACAAAACTGGCCCTACCATAGAGCTAGCACCCAGTGTCCATGGTCACCCTTGAAAAACCCTGATCCTGATAGCACTCCTGAGGAATTCTCTCTCCATTACCACCTTGCTGTGCTCCTTTCCACTCAGATGAGGCTGCAGAAAACACTTCAGTCCTCTTTACCAGTCCCTGGTGCCCTAGCCCACTGCTCAGCCCAAGAGTCAGCCCACCCTAACCCCAGGACGGAAGGGACACAGACCCCAGGGGACATGGGAGAGAAAGGCAAAGCCATCCCTGACAAAGCTCAGGAGTCTCTGATGAGCTGCTAACAAAAGGAATGAAGCAGCACCTGCCAGAGGCTCTGCCCTGAGCTACCTGGGCCTTAGAGTTGCCATGGTAATGTGAAAGCCCTGAAGCTAGGCTGGGAGCCCCCCTTCTATTCAGAGCCACAATGCCCACTAAGATGCTTACCCTTAATTGTTTCCTCGGCTCCTGTCCGGAAATAACAACTGTGGCTTGTAGAAAAGCACGGGGTTCAAGAGCCCAGTGCTACAGAAGTAGTGATCACTCATATGCCACTTGCCCAACTTAACTTGCACTGGGATGGGAATCCACATTTACTCTCCCATCTTCACCAGCCTATCTTAACTGGCACTGGGGTGGAAGTCCACATTTACCCTCCTGTCTTCACCTTCCTATCCCAATCTGGAGTCCATTCTGATTCACAGCAACCTTATATGTAACAGAACAAAATGTGCTGCCTTACCCACACATGATCCCACCTCCCCACCAACTCACAACCCATCTTCTCAGTGACCTCCCAAAGATGTCTCCTCCATCCTTCCTCACTTCTCTCAGACACAGTATTTCCCTGATCCCTTTCTTGTGCCTTCATTTTTAAAAACGTGTTGCTTAACTGACACGAGTGAAATACACAGATTGTAACTGCACAGTTTGATGGACTGTTATAAATGGAAACACCCTGGAGTCCATCTCCCAATCAAGACTTCTGTTTGTCTTTTTTGCCACTCATAACTTATTTTAGGAGGGGGGCGGCTGGGAGACAGGAGGAAAATCATAGAGAAGGCTCCAAGGGATGAAGCCAAGGCTAGCCAGGCAGAGATATTGTCCCAACTCACAAAGCAAGCAGGAACCTAGCCCCAGATCTGGCAAAGGCTCCTCATGGGGTCTGTGAGAATCCCCGGAGGAGGACACAATGACCTGTGTCACATGGGTCTCCCCACTGGATGGCCGAGAGACCTATTCTGTTCCTGTTACACCAACTCAGGAAAGACTGACGGCATTTTGATTTCTTCAAGGAGTCCCTGGGTGGTGCACTAAGCTACTACTAACTGAAAGACAGGAGGTTCAAATTCATCCAGGGGAACCTCAGAAGAAAGTCCTGGTGATCCACTTCCAAAAGACCTCAGGCATTGAAAATCTTACAGAACACACTTCTACTCTGACACAAAATAAGGGACCAGCCAGAAGGAGATGGAAAGGAGGTTTGGACAGGATTCCAAACACCCGCTTTCTGGTCCAGGAATAAAGCATCAAGGTTAGAACTAGAAAAAACTAAGTCAAAAATACAGAGCACAGGGACCCCTACCCCAGGGGGAAAAGTCCTCCAGAGAAAACCGTAGTTAACAAGAAGCAAAAGCAGAGAGCTTAGGCTAGAGCAAGAGTCATAGGCATGATGCTTCTGGGGACTGGTGTCAGCACAGGGATTCTTCTAAAGATGCACAGAGTCCACCACCAGCACCTTGCTCCAAATGCCAATGTTAGTCAGAGCTGAGCTATCACTCTCCGGGAT
This sequence comes from Chrysochloris asiatica, assembly GCF_000296735.1. Lineage (NCBI taxonomy): Eukaryota > Metazoa > Chordata > Mammalia > Afrosoricida > Chrysochloridae > Chrysochloris > Chrysochloris asiatica. The sequence goes on from NW_006408737.1 coordinate 4,893,553, forward strand.
TAATAGTGTGTTGGATGATTACCAGAAAACAATTTTTCCAATATTTAAAAACAGATTTCCTCCCTCCCTCCCAAACCGGTCAGCAAATGCTCAAAGCTGCATATTGTAAATAGCCACAATAACGGGTCACACCCACCAAGGACCATGAAAATGGCATATGACTAGGCAGCATTTGTTGTGTTATATATAAGGTTGCCATGAATCAGAATGGACTCTGTGGCCACTAACAAAAACAGGCCCCTCCCTCTACCATGGCAGGGACAGAAACTTACACCTCAAAGCACAAATTCTATTGTCAGACTGTTGCTGTTGTTGTTGTTAAGTACCGTGGAGTCGGTTCCGACTCATAGTGACCCTGCACAGGGTTTCTGATGCTGTAAATCTTTGCGGGAGCAGAAAGCCTCATCTTTCTCCTGTGGAACAGCTGGTAGTTTCGAACTGCTGACCTTGAGGTTAGCAGCCCAGTTCGTAACCACTATGTTACCAGAGCTCCTGCTTGGGTTCAAATCTCAGCTCCACTTGACCTTGGGCAGGTTATATAACATTTCTGTGCCTTTGTTTCCTCTTCTGTAACATGGACACTAAGAATAGTACCTACTTCCGCAATGTGAGGAACAAAGAGTTAATATAAACCAAATGCCAAGCACAGGCCTAAAAGCCTGACTCATGCTAGATGATTGCTTGCTGGTGTAATCTGAAATAGGGATGCGAGGAAAGATACTGCAAAAATGTTTCCAAAGTGAGTTAGACAAGATGAGCCAAACAATGAATTTGTTACAAGGCAGGGATGTTTTTATGAAAATTAAGAGACAAAAAGAGGCATTGTTTTACCTCAGCACATACTAGTTTTGAATGACCCTCTCTCCTGAATTGAATTGTACCCCCCCAAATTATGTGTCAATTTGTCTAGGCCAGGATTCCCAGTATTGTGTGGTTGCTCTCCATTTTGTGATCTGATGCAATTACTCACTATTATGTGACGTGGTGTAAATGCTAACTCTGTATGTTAATGAAGAGAATGCTTTCAGAGTGGGGTGTATCTTGAGTCATCACCTTACAAGTCTTACTCAAGTCACACCTTAATGCAAGTCTCAACTTTACTTATATCATACCTTTACTCAAGTCCCACCCTTTCCTAAGTTACACCCTTACACATGCTACATCACAAGAGCTAAAAGGAAAGAGAAGTGAGCAAAGAATAAAAGGATCTCACAATTTCAAACTTCTAGCCTCTTAACTATGAGGAAATAAATTTCTGTTAAAGCCACTCACTTATACATTTCTGTTAAAGCATCACTAGATAACTAAGATGGAATTTGGTTCCAGAAGAGTGGTGTACAGATCATTAAGAAGACAATAGAAGGAAAAAGTCAAAATGGATGTCAGAACAGAATGTGAAACTTGCTCTCCAGTGTAGAGATGCTAAAGTAAATGGAAGAATGAGGAGGTGAAAAAGCTGAACAGAAAATTTCAAAGGGACACTTGAGAAGATGAAGTCAAGTATTATAATGAAATGTGCAAAGACCTGGAGTTAGAAAACCAAAAGGGAAGAAAACACTCAGTATTTCTCAAGCTGAAATAATTGAAGAAAAAAATTCAAGCTTTGACTTGAAATATTGAAAGATTCTAAGGGCAAAATACTGATGATGCAGAAAGCATCAAAAGAAGATGGAAGGGATATACAGAGTCACTGTACCCAAGAGAAATGGTTGATGTTCAGCCATTTCAAGAGTTAGCATATGATCAAGAACCAGTGATAGTGAAAGAAGAAGGCAAAGATACACTGAAGGCATTGGCAAAGAACAAGGATCTGGGAACTGATGAATGCAAATTGAGATCTTTCAACAAATTGATGCTGCACTGAAGGCGCTCACTCATCTCTGCCAACAAATTTGGAAGACAGCTACTTGGCCAACTGATTGGAAGAGATCCCTATTTGTGCCCATTCCAAAGAGAGGTGACCCAATAGAATGTGGAAATCATCAGACAATATCATTAATATCACATGTGAGTGAAATTTTGTAGATAATTTAAAAACGGCAGCAATAGTACATTGACAGAGAACTTCCAGAGGTTCAAGCCAGATTCCGATGATCAGTGTAATGAAAAATATCATTGCTGATGTCAGATGGATCTTGGCTGAAAGCAGAAAATACCTGGCTGAAAGCAGAAAGATGTTTACCTGTGCTTTATTGACTAAGTAAAGATTTTCGATTTTGTGGGTCATGACAAACTGTGGACAACATTGCAGAAAATGAGTATTCCAGAACACTTAATTGTGCTCATGAGAAACCTGTACATAGATCAAGACATAGTTGTTTGAACTTAACAAGGGAACAATTAATGGTTTTAAATTAGTAAAAGTGTGCACCGTATTTACTCAATCTGTATGCTGAGCAGATAATTTGAGAAACTGGATTATATGAAGAAAAACATGGCATCAGGATTGGAAGAATACTCATTAACAACCTGCAATATGCAACTGATACAACCTTGCCTGCTGAAAGTGAAGAGGACTTAAAGTACTTATTGATGAAGATCAAATACCACAGCCTTCGGTATGGATTGCATCTCAATGTAAAGAAAACAAAAATCCTCACCATTGGACCAATAAACAACATTCTTATCAATGGAGAAAAGATTGAAGTTGTCAAGGACTTCATTCTTCTTAGATCAACCATCAACACTCATGGAAACAACAGTCAAGAAATCAAATAACATATTGCATTAGGTAAATCTGCTATACAAGACCTCTTAAGTACCATGGACTGCCAAAACAACAAACCAAACTGTGTTGGAAGAAGTACAGTCAGAGCGCTCCTTAGAAGTCAGGATGAGCAAACTTTGTCTCTCATACTTTGGATATACTATTAGGAGGGACCAGTCACTGGAGAAGGATATCATGCTTGGTAAAGTGGAGGGTCAGCAAAAAGAATGAAGATCTCATTGAGATGGACTGGCACAGCAATGGGCTCAAGGGTAGCTATGATGGTGAGGTGGGCTCAGGACCAGGTAGCACTTCATTATTTTGTGCAGTGTTGCTATGAGTCGGTACCGACTTGATGGCACTTAACAACCACAACAAAAATAAATCCATTCACTGATGGTGTTTCTATTATGGCAACACTAGGTAACCAAGCCATCATTTCAGAGTTCAAGTCACGCACCTCGCAATAGCCTATAAGGCACTTCTCCTGCAAGTCTCAAATTTGGTGGCACATTGGAATTACCCAGGAGCTATAAACCACTGATCCTGAGTTTTTTACCCCAAACATCTGATGTAATCAGTTGGGGTATGGCCTGAGCATCAAAATGTATAAAAGTTCCAAAGATGAACTGAATGTGCACCTGAGGTTGAGAGTCATTGCCCTCCTTGATCAGCTTCTCATTGTTCCGCTGACCTCATCGACAACTACTGCCCACCCCCTTGCTCACTTTGTTCCAGCCACAAGGGTCTCCTTCCTCTTCTTCAAACATGTTAAGTGAATTTCTACTTCAGAGCCTGTGCACTTGCTGGTCCCTCTAACTTAGAAAGTTCTTCCTCAACGTGTCCACACGGTTTGCTCTCTCACCTCCTCTGCTTTGCTCAAATGTCATCTACTTAGTGAGGGCTTTTCTGACCACCCCATTAATCAGTGCAGCCCTCCTTCCTCATCCTAGGCAGCCCATATTCCTCGCCCCCAATCTGTATTTCTCTGTAGTACTTATCACTATCAAACATATTAGCTATTTGACTTCTTTGTTTCGCTTATTATTGGTCTTCCCGAACTAGAATGTATGCTCTGTGACAGCGGGGCGTTTTGTGTGTTTTGTTCACTACATTATTTCCAAGCCCAGACTACACTGTCTCAATAAATATCCCTTAATGAACATAGACTGTTTTCCTCCCTTGTAGATCCTTAACTGCTCATTCATTCCTAGGGCCCAGCCAGGTTCCCCCTGGGTCCAAAACAACCATGTTCAGTTAGTATATAGCTGTTACTCAATAAACACCTATTGAACTGATCTGAACTCTCCTCTTTGAAAGAACAAAGTCTTTCCAACCCAGCAGCCAGATGTTTCCTGAAAATTCCAAGTACACACTCATTTTGTGGTTTGCAGCTTTAAGAAAATTTTAAAAATTAGGACAAAGAGGGGAAAGAAAGCGTGTGTGTGTGGTGGTGGCGGTAGGGGGAGCTCACAAAATTAATGAGATTTTTTTCAGCTGCGGTACGTGCTCATATTTTTAATAATTAAAAGTAATAAAATTTCTAACTGAACCTTAAAGGAACATCCTTCTGTAACAAAGAGAAAAGTCAAGACAGATCTCTGCCAAATGCAATGACTTGTTAGACCTGGAAGATGGATGTCGTTTAAAAAACTAATTTACAGCAAAAAAAAAAAAAAAAAATAGTGGTTCATGAAAATGCACCTAATTGGGTTAAAGTGACATAGTAATAGGAATGCCAGATGATTCCATGGTCCTTAAGGAGTAAATTAGGTTATTAATCCTCAAAATCTCTATTGGAGGCAAATAGGGAAGAAGGCAGTTTTCTCTCTACTTAACAGATAGAGAAACTGAGGCTGAGACGAGTGGCTTGTCCCAGGCAGGCAGGAAAGAACCCCAGAGTCCAGACACCCAATCCTGACTCTGTGCCCAGCACTGCGCTGACCCCATCTCCTCACAGGTAGACCAACAAGGCGCCCAGTAACTGACTGCTCACCCACTGGGTCTGAGGTCGGGCAGAGGCCGGTCGAGGGGCAGGCGGTCACTGAGGTAGGCATTGTAACCGTAGTACTGGAATTGCTTCAAAGCCACACGCCGACCTTCGGGGCTGAGCTCCTGGCCCCAGTGTGCAAACAACGAAGAATCTGTGAAGGGCTCAGTCTCTGCTTCCTCAGGCTTAGCAGGAGTCTCTAGGGAAAGAAGGAAGAAGGAGACAGAGGGTCAGAGTGTACCCCTGTAGAAACCATGAGAAGCCCTCTCCCTTCTTCACAACCTGGCTTTGGTAAAACAGTCTTAGTCACATCTCTGGGGTAAAAGCTGAAATTTTCATGCTTCCCAAGAATCCATCCATCCAGTATGAATACATACAACAACCACTAGGCACAGAGGATCTAGAAATAGACCTAACATTCTGCCAAAAAGCTGACCCCTGAGTGTTCTCGTTTCCCAGCCTGCTATCCTGCCAGGAACATTGTTCCCAAACCTGTAACTGCACATCTTCTCTTTCCCCAGGTTGTACCCCATTCCATCCTAGATCTGGATCTGCCCCATGCTCAGCCTTGCTGATTGGGGATCTACTCCGCTGCCCAGCTGTTGCCAGCTGTGGTCCTGCTGTGAGTTGCTGGCACCAAGGCAGTGACATTCACCTATGAGCACTCTCAGCTCCAGAGTGCCCCCTGCGGCTTCCAGGCTCTGCCCATCAGGGACACAGGTGATGGTCACACCATCTCCAGCCTGCCTCACACTCCTGGCCCTGCTCACTGGACCTGGAAGTTTGTGAAGGCAGCTCCACCCAGGTCAAGAACTCACAGTTTTCTTGAGGCCTTCTTAGAGAATGGAGGGGACATTATGATCTAAAAAAGCAGGGACTTGGGATTCACACAAACAGTTCAAATCCCTGCTCTACCCTTTACTGGATACGTGACCATACGCAAAAACTCAACCTCTTGGCATCTCAATTTCCCCACCTGTAATGTGGCGAACCCTGGCATGACACTTTTGGAACAGCACTGAATTGCTAACTGCAAGGTCAGCAGTTCAGACCTGCCAGCCACTCTTGGATACCCTATACAGGGTCACTATAAGGAGCTCTGGTAGCGTAGTGGTTACAAACCGGGCTGCGAACCTTAAGGTCAGCGGTTCAAAACTTCCAGCTGCTCCGCGGGAGAAAGATGAGGCTTTCTACACCCTCGGAAACCCTGTTCAGGGTCGCTATGGGTTGGAACCGACTCGACGGCACTTAACAACAACAACAACAACAACAACATGATTCAGAAACGACTAGACAGCATACAACAAGAAGAATGTGGGAATACTGAAGTTTTGTGAAGATTACATCATAAAATAATATATGGAGAGCACTTAGCTCAGCATCTGTCTCAGATAAAGTGCACAATAAATGACAATTTGGGCTGTTCTAGCAAGGAAAGCCAAGTAGGTCATTTAAATTCCCCTTTATAGGGTAACAGACAGAGAAACAACCAGGGCATTAGCTGATGGGCCAGGACTTTGGAGATGATCCAGAGGACAGAATGAAGGTTAAAGCACTCAAGGTCAGAAATCAGAGGCAGTGCCATACATGCTCCTAAGCATATGATATAAACTAAGAGAGGGAGCCTGGAGCCTAGAGTAAGACAGAGACCAGAAGAAAGCAGAAATATGTCAGGGACAAGAGTGGCAGGCTTGGAATACCTGTCAGTTTCACCTCAGCTGCCTGTATGGAATCAAAAAGAACTAGCGTCACCTCCATTTATTTTTTATTATTTTTTTTAGATAAGGAACGTGAGGCACCAAGAAACACCACAAAAGGAAACGAAGTATGTGTTAATCAATCCTGGAAAGTCCATCTCGCAGGGCATTGGCCTTGCCCTCTACACAGTCTGCCTCAACATGACAATGGGCCAGGATACATGTGAATTCCAAGGAAAAACATGGACATTTTGTTTTGGCTAACTAACTTCCTTAAAGACAAGGAAGGAAACACAGATATAGTAAGCAGATTTGAATACATACTAAGGAGCCAAATGCAGACTATGCATGCATTTTTTAAGACAAGGCTAGAGATTTAATGACTGTGGTAGCCTGCCCAAAGCTACAGTCCAATACGTGGAGGGGCAACGTTGGAGGGAAGCACAGCGCTTGTATGATCTTGCGTTAAAGGTTCTTGTTATCTCTGAACAGATGCATGGCTCCTGGTAGGGTCTGCCTGTTGCTGTGAGGCATTGGGACTGTCTCTAATGAAGGACAGGTTTTCAGAGCTGTCCTGAAGTCTTTCATCCACTCCCTCTGTGATGTCCCTGGGAACAGTCTGGTGCCATGATTTGAGGCCTTCGTTAGTTCTGCACTGTCTGAGAAAGCAACAAAGGCAAGAAAGCAGACTGGCTCCTTTGTATTTACAGCAACCCAGACTGCTTTTCCTGGCTCCCAGGACCCAAAATATAATATCCGCCGCCCCCTCCCCCCCCAGATGACTTATTCACCTTATTCACAATGATGTGGCTGTAAAGCACTATGTTCTACTGGCCCTGCCTTGTTGTTCTTGTTAAGTGCCGTCGAGTCGGTTCCGACCCATAGCGACCCTGTACAGGGTTTCCGAGGGTGTAAATCTTTACGGGAGTAGAAAGCCTCATCTTTCTCCCGCGGAGCAGCTGGTAGTTTCGAACCGCTGACCTTAAGGTTTGCAGCCCGATTCGTAACCACTACGCTACCAGAGCCTTAGGAGATAGCAACTGTGGCCAGCATTCTCTCCCTACCAGACCCTGGGGGCAACTGGGTGTCAACATTTGTCTGTACGACTATCTACCCAGCAGCCAGCTCTTCTGCAGTATGGTGTGAGAATATGCTAGCATTGCGCCTGCTTAAGGACCCATGTCCTACAACAGTGTAAGATTCCTAAAGGTAGGGAGTCTGTTGACACGTCTCTCCCCTCCTGAGTGGTTCTCAGCATTTTACCCATCACCCCCATCTGTGCCACTGGCCACACCCCCACCAGTAATGGATACTCATGAAGCCAACCATCTTTAAAGTGTAGAGGCACACCAGGATTTCCAAGATTTGAAAAGGCCCCAGTCCTAAGAATCCTACCTACAGGTGACTTGGGGAAGTAGGGGTTCAGTGATGAGCCTCTGAAAAACCCCATCCCTAGGTAACTTCCCCAAAGCAGGAGGCTTTTATTGATCTATATTTCATATATGTGCTGGGGACCGCTCTGTACAAACCACCTGGGAAGCTTGTAGTAAACCCTAGACTCAGAATCTTAAGGCTTGGTCATTTCCAAGAGCTGCCGGGCAAGAGAGAAGGAGGAGAGCACTCTGGGGGCTGAAGACCACTACAGGTTTTTCCATACCTGAGTACATCTAAGACCCCTCCCAGATTTGCCTGGAGGATGAGCACCTTCTTGACTGTCAGGTAGGAAGTATGAGACATCCTGATGCTCAACAGGGCAGAGGAAAATCAACTTTGCAACCCTGAGTTATTAAACTTCCAAAAGGTTGTTGTAAAGAGGGCAGTGGTAATGTATTATTACATCTGAAGAAGTCCTAGTATTTATCCAGTAAAACATTTATGATCTATAAAGGGATTACAGAATTTATTCAGGGAATAAAACATGAAGAGTTCCTTTGTTGTGTGAGGTTTGAAATAGAATTGACATGAAGTTCTGTTGGTTAGAGAAGCGAAGTTTCCTCTGACTTCTTAATAATTACCCTGCCCCAGACCTTCTGCTGCAAAATTTCTGGCAATGGAATATCTCGGGGTGGATTTTTAACAACCTTGCCAGGTGTTTCTGGTAGACACATTGACATGTACGCATCACTGCTCCAACCCAGTGGTTGTTGGTTGCACACTGGAATTACTATGGAGATAAAAATGATGCAAAACACAAGATTCCTGGGCGCCACTACCAGAGATTTTGACTGTTGGTCTTGGGTAGGGCCTGAGCATCTGTAGTCTGTGTTGTTCTCTTGTCCCCCAGTCAACCTGAATGTGCAGTAGCCAGGGTTGAGAATTTGGGTTCTGCCATGACCTTGGGGCTAGATTGATTCCATGTGCAAATCTCTGCGTGTGGGTGTATATGGGTGTGTCCTGGGTGGTTTCAACCCTCAGGTACATGGTCTGGTTTTCATCAAAATGCCTCTAGCCAGCTATCAGATTGGCCTGGAAGACTCTGCTGTCTTCTGAGGATCTTGCTCTCTCTCCTGTTGCCTCTTCAGTGTCTGGCTCTGGACAAGGAAGGATACTTGGGAGCAGAGGCAGGAACAAGATGGAACTGGCAAGAGTCCTGACTGTCCAGCATGGGTGCCCTCCTTCTCCTCTGTTCCCAGTGGGCAAAGGTGGCAGATGTGGCCAGTGGACACACATAGTAGTAACTGTCTTCTCCCGGTCAGGCCTCCTACCACCTGGACCCTGGGTTTGGAGAGCTACTCTCTTCTGGACATACTGACCATCATCAGAGATGATCCGTTTATTTCCCACCCTATGTAGATGTTAAGCTCCTGACTCCCATAGGTAGAAAGTTTCTCTACCCTGAGTCTACTAGCAATCTAACCCAAAGCCAAGGAATTGGGTCCTGCCATTGATCTGTGTGTGTCCTTATTGCTAGACCTTTTAGAAATGTGAACATCAGTCTGAAGATACAGCAAACACCCTGGTCCACGTCTCACCTCGTGGCTTCTTTCCCTCTCACCCTGTCCTCACTTTGCCTTTCAGTGTAAGCTTCAGCAAGACACTTAATCTTTTGGGTGGAAGTAGTAACTGCCTTGGTCTGTCCTCTCAGAAATTAGACAGATGAACTTAACTAGCTTGTGTTTTGTTTGTTTGTTTCATTAGCCACAGAGCTCTTCCTTTGAAGGCTTTCTTATGTAGAATCCCAATATATAAACAAATTAAATTAGAGCCACTTTGGTAAAGGGGAGTAGAGAAACCTTAACTTCCCACTCAGGGTCCACCTTTCCCAAGGGGTTCCCTTGAGAATATTTTGAGATCCACAAGCCTAAATAAGTTAATTTCAATTGGGGGCCACCCCTCCTTCTTTAGGGATTTTTATCTGAAGGCATTTGTTGCTGTTGTCAGGTGCTATCGAGGCAGTTTTGACTCACAGCAGCCCTGTGCACAACAGAACACAACATTGCCCAATCCTGTGCCATCCTCACAATTGTCACGTTTGAGTCCATTGCTGTTGCCACTGTGTCATTCCATCTCTTTGGGGGTCTTCCTCTTTTTTGGTGACTTTCTACTTTACCAAGCATGTCTTTCTCCAGGAACTGATCTCTCCTAATAACATATCCAAAGTATGAAAGATAAAGTCTCATCATCCTGACTTCTAAAGAGCATTCTGGTTGTACTTCTTCCAACGCAGATTTGTTTATTCTTCTGGCAGTCCATGATACTTTGAATATTCTTCTCCAACATCATAACTCAAATGCATTATTTTTTCTACGGTCTTCCTTATTCATTGCCCAACTTTCATATGCGTATGAGGCTATTGAAAATACCTTGGCTTGAGTCAGGCATATCTTAATCTTCAAACTGATACCTTTGCTCTTGAACACTTTAAAGAGGTCTTGTGCCGCAGATCTGCCTAAGTGCAGTACGTCATTTGACATCTTTACTGCTTGCTTCCATGAGTGCTGATTGTGGATCCAAGCCAAATGAAGTCTTTGACAACTTCAATCTTTTCTCCATTTATCATAAGGTTATTTATTGGCCTAGTGGTGAGGATTTTTGTTTGCTTTATAGAAATTATAATCCATTGATCTAGATCAGTAATTTTCAAAATATAGGTTAAACCCATTAGTAAGTCATAGAATCTATCTATTAGGTCATGAATAACATTCCTTGAAAACAGAATATTGTAGCATAGAATATAATATATGAGAGTAAGTCAAATTTAGGCTAAACGTTGCTTTGTGAACTGTTGTTTCATGTTTGTGTGTGTGCATGTGTACTCTTGTTGTGTGCTGCCGAGTTGGTTCCAACACATAGTGACCCTGTATAGAGTTTCCAAGGAGTGGCTGGAGGATTTGAACCACCAACCTTGTAGTTAGCAGTCCAGTGGGTATCCAGGACTCTAGTAGTGCAAAATATAAGGATGAAAAACACTTAACCACCCTATGATTTTGTCTCACATCTGTATTTGAGAAACCTTACCACTGGTTCTGAGTGACTCACTGATAAGAAATGTAGCAAGGTAAGAGCTTGCACAAAGGCAGAGCTGCACAATGGTGTGAATCCCTTCCCTAGTGCCCCTTCACACAGAACAATTTTGTTTTTCCTAAACTGAAGGAGACACTCTGGGGCCTAAAAGGAGACACAGAGGTTTAAATGGAGCCAACTTAATTCAAGTACACAGTTCAGTGAGTTAACTATGTCTTGTAAAAAGTGTGTGACGGGGCTGTGTGACTTGAGAGGGGGGCCAAACAGGCTTTCATGTGCACCTTGTAAATCTATTTCTAGAGCAAATATGCATCATTATGGAGGCCCCAGGGCAGGAGGATGGACCTGGGTTACTCCTGAGACCCACTGAAGAGGTCTTGTTTAGCTTGTGAGTGCTGCTCAAAGCCCATGGCTGACAGAGGGAGATAAGTGTAGGACATTTCCAGTTCCTTTATCCAAAGCCTTTGCTTATTTTGTCTGGCTGAAGGCCGGGCCTGCCTCCTTCCTCTGCCTCAGGTGCCCATGCAGAATGTCGGGGCTGGTAAATTAAGAATTTGCTAGATGGAAAAGATTAATTTCTCCTCCCTTACAAAATCAGGGGCATGACGGTCTTTTGCACACACCCCACAGGACACACACTGCATTCCTAATACAGCGTGTTGAAACATCATAAAGATTTTCACATCTTTCATGTGATAAATATTTTTACCGTCATGCTTGAGAAAAGGATTTTGTTTGAAAATGGCCTATTTCCTTTGACAGCTTCTTTGATGGGGATTCAAAGCCTTTCCCTAGTCCTGTAGGAACCTGGGGTTGGCAGAGTCTGTTTGCTAACTTTTTTGAAGGACAAACCCACTTTTCCCTGCTGCCCAGGAAGGAAATTTACAACTGAGGACAGTAATGAAAAGATGTCCAGCAAGTTCACAGCTGCCAGGATAGACGAGCACACAGCCCTGGGGTTAGCACAGCTGGCCATTGGGGGCATGTAAGCAGACACAAGAGTCCCAGAGCTTGGTTGACATTTGTCCTTCTCTGCTGTGAATTGCACTAAAAGATTCAGATGTGTGCTATTTAACTGGAGTAAAGTCCCACAATATTTCTTCTTGCAAGTTTGTTTTTCCAAGTATTCTTCTCTCATCTTTGAAATGACACATTTTTAATGGCCTTGTTAGATGCAGTGAGCAGCCCTTTGAGACTAGAAGAATCTGTTTTCAGGACAGGCCTTTGTGAGCTGATACAAGATTCTGTAACTGACTCTGTTTGTGTGTGCATGTGTAGATGAGTGTGCATAGCCAAGAGTATATGCAACTGAGTATATGTAGCCGAGTGGATGTATAGCTGAGTGTGCATAGCTGTGTGTATAGTCAACTGAGTGTGTGTGTGTGTGTGTGTCACTGAGTGTGTGCAATTAAGCATATGTAGCAAGTGCATGTATGTGCATGTGTGACCCTGTGTATAGGTAACTGGTGTATGGAGTCTAGTGTGTGTGTAGCTGACTGTGTCTGCAGTCGAGTGTGTGTGTTGCTGAGTGTGTATGTAGCCCTGTATATATGTAGTTGTGTGAATATAGCTAAGTGTGTGCCCATGTGTGAGAACATGGCCCATGATAACTGATGGAAACGGGAGCTCTGCTGTTCTGCGGGAGCCTTGGTTTATAGTCTCCTGCCTTCCTGGCAACCTGACATATCAGTTGCAGGTGCTTTCTGTAGACTGAGACTCAGGTACCAGCACTGCTAAGGAGGCTCTGAGGGATGAAGTTTGCTGATTTGCCCAGTCCTCGGGGCAGGAAAGTTCATGGCATGGAGGGAGCTCAGAGCAGGGAAGGAGAACATCCATGGCCTGTTAGTTTGCTGTATGACTGAGGACAAGTCATTTAACCTCTCTAAATCTCAGTTTTTTATTTACAAAATCAAAGGGTTGAATTAGAGGCCTTAGGATTCCAAATTCAACAATCTTGCTTCCACGTAGAAGCCACTAGTCTGCATGTGGGTCAAAACCAGTGGTCTGAGCCACCACAGAATCATAGCTATTTAGGACATGAGAGGGCCTTAGAGGCGCTCTAGTCTCCCTACCTGGGCTCAGCATGCCCTGGTAATTTGTTAAAAATGTGAATTCTCAGGCCCAATCCAGATCTAAAGCATACGAAGCTCTGGAGATGGGGCCCAGTGATCTGATGTATGAGTTTACCAGCCCACCAGGTAAATCAGGTCCCCGGGTGGTGCAAACGGTTTACACTTGACTACTAACCTAACTGACTACTCCACGGTACTTCACAACACCTTAACTGCACAAGAGCACCACGGAAGAAAGGCCTGGTGATCTGCTTCTGTAAAGATGTTGTTGTTGTTAAGTGTCGTCGAGTTGGTTCTGACTCATAGTGACCCTGTACAAGGTTTTCAAGGAGCAGGTGGTGAGTTTGAGCCACTGATCTTGTGGTTCCAACCAATCTGGCAGTCCAGTGCATTTTCCTGCAGCACCACACCAGGACTCCTCTGTACAGATGCCCTCCATAAAGATGACAGCTAAGAAAACCCTTGGTGCTTAATTCTACTCTGTAACACACGAGGTCACCATGAGTTGAAATTAATTCAAAGGCAACATACGTTCTGACACTAGGGAACTACAGCTCAACTGCATAGTGTTTCTCTGTTAAGACAGAAGAAGTGTCCTGGAAGCTTCCCCAGACCGACTGCTTGAGACAAGAGAGCAAAAGCTAAAAAGCTATTAACAGAGAAGATACGTTCCCATCCTACTCAGTTACCACCGACTTTTCTCAGCTCAATTGAAGGTTCATGTTTCTTAAGGCTGTGTTTTGGATGGGCCCTGGCTATTACAGAGGTCTGACGGTGGTCTGGGCACTAACTGACCCCACTGCAAAAGGCTCCCTTTCTTGTTCCCTGTCGAGCCCAGCTAGTCCCCACCTGTGCATCTGTATCAAGAAAAGGTGCTACTTGACCATCAACAGGGTCGGTGCAGCCAGTTCATTCCAAGAAGTTGATGTGTGGAAACACTGAGTTTTATGTGTGAACAGTAAGGTATATATTTAGAAGTCAGGGTACTCAGCTCCACGTTGTCAACTCTCAGGGGAAAAATGATGGCATGTGCTTCAGAGTTCATTATATCTCCTAGGCAGAATTCTAGGTTTAAAGGGTTGTTTTAAAGTAGCAAGTAATGGCACCTATAAATCCGGGTTTCTAAGATACATACATTTGTCACTCCCCAAAATGAGTTTTTCACATGTGCTTTATGCGACTGGCTGGGAGCATAAAAATGTGGAATCTTTAAGAGTAGTGTTCATTCTGCGTAATTCCTGATCCGATCCTTCTCTGTGCACAACTCCTATCTGCTTCAGCCACCTCAGCCATGGGCTCAGCCACATGCAGATCCTGAACCTACACTGTACAACGGAGGGAGGGCACGACACTCAAATCTGAATGCAAAGACCATCAGCATGCAAAATGTGGAATGAGCCCACAGGATCAGAACATTCTCCTATTTCTTGCTTGCCTTGTCAAAAACAACAACAACAAAAAAACCCCAAACCTATTGGGGTCAAGTTGGCTGTGACTCAGGACAACCCCACATGGTATAGTGTAGAACTGTTCCACAGGGTTTTCTTGGTTGTCACTGTTACCAAAGCACATCACCAGGCCTTTCTTCTGAGTTGCTGCTGGGTGGGTTTGAACCCCTAACCTTTAGGTTAGTTATTGTTAAGTACCACTGAGTCAGTTTTGACTAACAGTGATGTTGTTTAGGGTTTCTGAGGAATGGGTTTGAACCACTGACCTTGCAATTAGCAGTCCAGTGCTTATCTGACAGCACCAGAAGTAGTTGACCACAAACTGCGTGTGTCACCCAGGGATCTGCCACATCAACCCAATAAAAATGACTGCCTTTCTCTAGACTCCTGCCTCGTTCTCTAGCTCCTTGCTAGCACTTGCCATACTTCCTAAGTCCTAGGCCACCTGGCTGGGGCTGCCTTTCCTAAGCCTTGTCAGTTCCCGGGAGTTGTGTCTCCCTCCTTGAGGCAGGGGTTCTTAACCCATAGGTAAATCACAGCTAGCCCTCGCATGTGCTTACTATGTGCCAGGCACTGCTCTGAGTACTTTTTATCTGTTCATTCTTTCAGTCCTCCTCACAACCTTATGAGGAAGGTATTACTATCACCATTTTTTTCACAAATGAGGAAACTGAGGCACAACATAATTAAGACTCATCCTTCTAGTACAGGGGTGGGGAACCTTTTTTCTGGGTCATTTAGGTATTTAAAAATTCACTTAGTATACATTTACGTTGCTATGAAAAAAGTTCCTAGATTTACTGAATTTCAAGTCTCATCTGCTGTTGCCTTGGCATGGCCAGACCAAATGATTTCATGGACTTACATGGTCCAGAGGTCAGGTGTTCCCCACCCCTGTTCTAGTAGGTGTGACAGCTAGAGCTTGATTTTAGCTCAATGAGACTCAACTTCTGACCTGCAGAGTTGTAAGAGAATCATGTGTTTGTGTTGTTGCGGTCACTAAGCAACACAAATGTGTGACCATTTGTTTCAATAGCAATAGGAAACCAATACACTACCATGTATAATGGATTAAATGTGCCCCCAACAGGTGTGTCATGGTTCTCAGTATTATGTAATCATCCTTCACTTGTGATCCAATGTAATTATCCTGTATGTTGTAAATCTTAACCTCTGTGATGTCAGTGGAGTCCGGGTGTGGTGTGTAGGATCAGCACCGGACCACAAGGTCAGTTTGATCTGCAAGGTTGGAATGGCCGACCGTGTGGTTCACAGTCCAGTGTTGATCCTACAGCGCCACAGCAGGAGTCCAAGTCAGGATCAGTGACAATTCTATTCATAAGGAAAGATAGCATCTACAGAATCAAGTTGTATCTTCAGGTAATCTCTTTTCAGGTATAAAAGAGTTTAAACAAGAGAGCATACATAGAAGATTCTTTAGTACCACCAAGAAAGAAGAGCCAGGAATGGATAGTGTCTTTTGGACCCAGGGTCTCTGTGAACCTCCTAGACCCAGGGGAAGACTAATGCCAAGGCACATGGAGATCTCCAAGGGATGCCAAGTCCAAAGATATGAAAGGAGACAAGGACCTTTCCCCAGAGCCCACATGCAGAGAAAACCTTCCCCTGGAGCTGGGGGCCTAAATTCAGACTTCCAGCCTCTTAAAGGGACAGAGTAAATTTCTGTTCGCTAAAGCCATTCACTTGTGGTGTTTCTACTATAACTGCACTAGATAATTAAGACACTATGTATCTGATAGCTTGCAAAGAATTTTAGTGACATCCATCACCTCACTTAATCAATACAATAAGCTTAGAGGTAGATATAATAGTCTCAATTAAACAGATGAGCAAACTAAGGCTCAGAGAGATAGATTCAGGAGCTTGACCCACATCACAAAGCTAGTCCAAAGCCCCTGAGTTAGCCTAGTCTCCAACTTGCAGGAACCTGCCCTTGAGTAGCTGGGGAGCAGCTCTCCTGTCCACAAGTCCTGAGTCATCTGTAGGGCGCTCCGAATAAGTCTCCCTTCTGCTTTGTGACCTCTTCAGGTAGCGCAGAAAGCTGTCCTGGAGTTGACCTTGACACAATGAATGAAGGCATTGGGCCCTGAGTTTTAATGGTGTAGGACCTAACACTGTCAGCCCTCCTTTCTTCTCATTAGTTCAAACCCTTTCCTGTCAGATCCTACTTCTTCTTCTTAGCAGCTCTGAAGAGTGCTAGAAAAGAAAGGCTATTGGCAAAAGATCTTCTTCAGCTCATATTCTAACCTCTGCAACCGGAGAAGAGGAGAGGGCTTCTGCTCAACAGAATAGTCTGTCTGCTTGTCATTATTAGGGTCCTCAGCTCATCAAAAGGTATTGAAACAACCAGAAAAACTATTCTTGGGAGCACAACCACATGCAGAGACATTTTCTTGGTTGTCCAAGAAAAGTACAGAAAAGTACAAAGCAATAAAGTCTCTCACACCCCCGCCACCCCCTAAAACCAAACACTAGTAACCAACTTACAGAAGAGAAACAGAGGCCTGGATGTGCCCCGTGTTGGAGGTGTGAACCACTGAGACTCCCTGAGTTGCAGACCAACCTCATTCCCCCAGGAGCTCACTGCCTCACTTTGGGGGGGTGGGGGGGGGTGGGCAGGAACTTCAGGACTGGGTTTTTGGAAGAGGAAGGAGGGGAGACACACCTCCCAGGCTCTGGAGGGGACACAGGAGACAGAAAACTGAAGGCAATGCGTACTGGATGCTGCCGTTCGGGAATGCTCCAGCATGAAGGTGTGAATCCGGCCCTCATTAGCTTGCTGGGATGAAACGGGCTTTGACGCTCTGCAAACTCAGGCTGGGTTTCTCTGGTAAGGCCCAAGGATCAAGCTCCTTAGGGGGATAATGGTGACTTCTCACCAGCAGGAAGCCAGTGGGCAGGGGTTTACAGACAGCTGACTAGAGCAATGTACATGTTGGGACATTCAATTAGCCATTTTCTTTTTAACACAAAATAAAGTAGGAGAAAACTTTTCTAAAAATCATTGAACTGTACACTTAAAATGGGTAGATTTTATGGTATGTAAATTACACCCCAATAAAACTGCTGAAAAAAAAAAAAAAAAGATCAGAAGAAAAGGAAACCACTCTTTAAGACTTCTTTTCTGGGATATTCAGCAAAACGCACTCAATTATTTAATGCTTAGCCTTCATCTTTGTAAAAGGCGGGCTTCACAGTGACTAGCCACGGCTGTCTGACAATTGATTCCTGTTTCACAAGAGAAGAAAATGGAAGCTCAAAGGGCTCTGGGTTTTGCCTAGACCCAGGAATGGAGTGAGGAGGGGCCTCCAGGATCCCCCAGGAGAAGGAGCAGCAAGCAGCCCTGGCAGCTCGCTCTGTCTGCATCTGTCCCTAGTCTGAATTTAGACTCGAAGCAGCAGACCCTCAGTAGCCAGGGACACAGGCCTGCCTGCCCCAGTTCCTCTCTGCCTCCTCTTATCTGGGTCTGGATTTATTACCAGATACCAAGAGCAACCACTTTGCACATGACCTGAGGGTAGATATGATATAGCCATGGTAGCGCAGTGGTTACGAATTGGCCTGCGAACCTCAGGGTCAGCAATTCGAAACTACCAGCTGTTCCATGGGAGAAGGATGAGGCTTTGTGCTCCCATAAAGATTTACAGCCTCAGAAACCCTGTACAGGGTCGCTCTGAGTCAGAACCGACTCCACAGCACATAACAACAACAACAAAGCAATGGTGGCACTGTGGATCAGCATTGGACTGAGAACCACAAGGCCAATGGTTCAAACCCACCAGCTGCTCCTTGGAAACCCTGTACAGGGTCGCTATGAGTCAGAACTGAGTCAAAGGCACTTAACAGTAACCACAATAAAGCTATGGCCTCAGGGGAAAAGCTAGCCTCCCTCTCTCCCCCGTCCCTCAAAGCCGTCTTCTTCTACTGTATGAGAGACATTCAGTAAATAGTAAGACCATATGAAGCCAGAAGTCCTGGGGAAACATCCCTGAAGATGTTTAAACCAATTGACTAGAGGAAGAGCTGCCAATTCCCATGAGCACTTAGTCTACCTGGGTCCTCAGTGATGTGAGTCCTGTCCATGGTGGCTCTTTGTGACCCTCCAAGGCTTGATAGTTCCAGTGCCTCAACCCTAAGGTGGGAGCCCGAGTCACCTTGATCTCCATTAGCAGCAATGGAATGTGAACCACATTGTCTTGTACTAAAATCCTGGTGTGGTGCTGTAGGATAAGCACTGGACTGCTAATCTCAAGATCGGTGGTTCAAACTCACCAGTTAATCCTCAGAACAGGATCGTTATGAGTCAGAACCGACTCAACGGCACTTAACAATTACTCCAATATAACTCCATCTTTACCTAGCTATATCTACAATGAACCTAATTCCAAATAAGGTCACATTCACAAGTACTAGCAATTAGGACTTGAATACATCTTTTGTGGGGCTCTGGTAGCGTAGTCATTATGAGTCTCGCTGCTAAACTCAAGGTTAGCAGTTAGAAACTACCAGCCATTCCGTGGGAGAAAGGTGAAGCTTTCTGCTCCTATAAAGACTTACTGCCTCGGAAACCCTTTAAGGGTTGCTATGAGTTAGAACTGACTCCATGGCACACCACCACCACCACCACCATTCAATCCATATGGAGTCCTGATGTGGTGCTGTGGGTTAATGAGCTGGGCTACAAAGTTGGTTTGAACTGCAAGATAAGAACTGACTCAATGGCACTTAACAACAACAACAACATTCAACACATAAAAAGCTTTGGTGGTGCAGTGATTAAGCATTTGACTGCTAACCAAAAGATCAGTGGTTCAAACTCACCATTGAAGAACAGACGTGATGATTTCGTCCCATCAATATTACAGCCTAGGAATGACTACAGGACAATTCTAATCTGTCCTATAGGGTCTGTCCTATCGGGTCACTATGAATCGTGAATTATTCAACATCACATAATAACATTCAACCCATAATATTGAACAAGGTAGGAAATCAACTACATGCTACTGAAATTTGCCCTGACCCTGCCTCTACTGACTTTGTTCTTCTACTTCCTGATATGGGACTCCAATCTCCTTTCAAATTTCTCTGAAGGATATTTAGAGTTTTTAGTGGACTGTTTCTCTGCTATCCATAAGGTTTTCAGTGATGAAATATTCAGAAGCACTTCATCTCTCTTCTTCCTAGTCTGTTTTCGTCTGGAAGCTCATCTGAAACCTGTCTACCATGGGTGACCCTGCTGGTATTTAAAATACCAGTGGCATAACTTCCAGAATCACAGCAACTCACAAGCCACCACAGTACGACAAACTGATAGACAAGCATAGGGTCGCTATGAGTCAGTACCGCCTGGATGGCAATTAACAATAAGTGGACTGTAGGGGTTACTATCTCTCACATGACTTGCTGCTACTGCCCTATTCATTTATTCTGTCAATGTTGATTGAACACCTACTATGTGCTGGGGATTCAGTGGAGTACAAAACAAATCTCCGACCACATGGAACTTACATTCTAGTAAGGGGAGGCAAACAACAAGCTAGAGTTGGGGACAAACTCAAAGGCAGGAAACAACAACATGGGGAATTAATGAACTAATTTATTTTTAAATAATGCACTGACCCTAGGGACCTAAAAGAAGTGACACAATAGACATATGCCTACCAGTGTTCAACGCAGCACAATTCACAATAGCAAAAAGGTGGAAACAGCTTAAGTGCCTATCAATGGATGAATAAATAAATCAACTGTGGTATATAAATAATAGAGTCCTGGTATGGCGCTGTGGGCTAATGTGCTGGACTACAAAGTTGGTTTGAACCATAAGATCAGCAGTTCAAGTTAACCAGGCACTTTTAGGAAACCCTATACAGGGTCATTATGGGTCAGAACTGACTTGACAACACTTAACAACAACAACATATAAACAATAAACTACTACTCAGTGGGAGTTCTGGTATGGCACTGTAGGATAAACACTGGACCTTAAGGTCAGCTTGAACTGAAAAGTCAGCAGTTCAAACTCACCAGTCGCTCCTCGAAAACCCTCCACAGCGTTGCAATGTTAAATACTTGTTAGACATAACCAAAGCCCCTGTGGAATTGGTTTTCTGGGTTTAAAGGATTAGTGCCATAGTCTTATGGAACCTATCAGTCAATTGGCATATTATCGTTGCTAAGGCTCTGTTCTATATCCTACTTTGGTGACTAGTGTCTGGGATCTTGAAAACTTGCAAGTAGTCATCTGGTCTCTACTCATCTGGAGCAAAAACTAAAGAACCCAAGAAAAAACTGGTCTACAAGATAAACAGTTTACATGAATCATGACCTCACCTGCTTGAGACCCAAAGAACTGGATGGTGCCCTGCCATTACACTGACTAATTATGGCTGCAAAAAATGGACTCTGATAGAATTGGAGAAAAATGTAAAAATGTGGAACAGAACCTCAAATACTTTAAAAAAAAAAAAGTTAATGGACTGATTGAGAATGGAGGACTCTTCGAGACTATTGCCCTGAGATATTCTTCAAGCCTTGAACTGAAACTAACCCTTGGGGTCACTGTGTGGTTAAAAATAAATTGGCATACAAAATAATGAACATCACCTGTGCACACTGAGCTCCTTTAAAAAAAAATCATTTCCAAGAGACCAATCGGTAATTAATGACTTTAAAACAAAGCTGAGAATATTAGGGGGTAGGGAAATTAGATTAATGGAAACAGAACAACCAGACTAGGGGGAAATTTTGGGGAACATTCACACATCATGAAGAATGCAACTGATGTCAATGAACAATATGTGTAGAAATCGTTGAATCAGAACCTAAACTGCTATGCTAATCTTTACTGAAAATATAGCAAAATACCATTTTTTAAAAAATAATGTACTGAGCCTCTTAAAGTTACAGCAGTGACCAATAGGTCATGTCCTCATGGTGTCTACACCAGGTGAGGGTGAATGGGGTAAGCTTGAAAAAGGTGTCACCTGATACAATGTTTGACTCTTGGCAAAAATTCAACAAATATAATTTGTTTGCCCCTGTAGCATCCTGAGTGATCATTAAGGACCCTTTAGTCTCAAGATAGTTGCCATTTATGTCCTTCCTGAGTAAAAAGTTAGGAGCATGGTGCAACCCGGGACTTTAATATGTTTATAATGCACTACTATGTACCATAGACCTAATTGTTAATCATAATTTTTTCATCAACTGATCTCATTTTATTTGGTAATATTCATTTAGGTACTTGAAAGCAATAAAACTACATTTCTTTTAAATATTATATGATTCGGTTGATTCACTGACTTAGGTTTTTACGATCCCCATTCCAAATGAATGAGCCACAGAAGCAGATTACCCAATAAGCTAGTCAAGCATGGGTTGACTAGCGCTTACTTACTAATCTGTAGTGAACAGTTTCACATGTATTTTACCACATCAAAGATCAAAGATTAGTTAAGTAAGCACAAGTAAGCCTGTGCTTACCTTATCTACTGGGTACTCTGTCCCTGTCAGGGACTGTAACATTGAAAAGAAGCTCTGATTTTGCTGTGGGGTTTGGAGAGAAACAGATGGCAGCCATTTCTTGAAGCAGAATGTTTGATGTGGTAAAATAATATTCATTAATAAGTAAACACAAGTAAACTTGGGCCTACCTTACTTATTGGGTAATCTAACACTGGGTGCAGTCTCTAACATGTTGACTCTCCTGTCAACCTTGGGACATAATTCCTCAAGGTTACCTCAAGAGTAGAAGAATCACAGGTTTTAAGCTCCTTGGTCTGTAGCTATACCCACTTCTTTTGTCCTGAATGACTGTTCCTTCAAGTCCTTACTTCTGCTTCCTGTTTCAAGACACTTACACACTGGAGTCCTGGTGAGGCACTGTAGGATAAGCACTAGATGACAAGGGGGCAGTTCAAACTTACCAGCCGCTCCTTGGAAACGCTGTACAGGGCCGCTATGGGTCAGAAGTGACTCAATGGCACTTAACAACAACAACAGCAGAGTGTGTCTACAGAGGACCTAGTGGTACAATGGTTAAGGCGCTCAGCTGCAAAGATGGTGCTTTGGTTGACTTTGGATGAGACTGATCACATAGAAAGTCTTGATCAATTGTTGAGGGATGAGCTCTGGGTTGGCTGGTTGGAAATGAGGGAAGAATTCCAAAGGTATGTCCCGTTTCCTCTCAGAGCACTTTCCAAAGGGGGTTCTGGGAGCTTAGGAGCAGTTAGGGGGAGGCTCTCCCTCAGGAGTAACCCAAGGACCTCCCTCAGCTTCTCTCCCACTGAGCTCTGTTGTAGGAAGGCATCTTCATGGACATCAGCGGTTCCATCATGACTCTAGAACATTAAAACTGGAGTGGGCTCCAGCCCACCCTCTCCACCAGCAGGCTCCCCATCCCTGTCATAAGCTTTAAAAGTTCACAGGTCTCCACATGTAGTAAGGTCATTGTCCTCCATATAGGCGGCTGAATAAGTATCCACTGTGTAGACCCAATTTTTTCCTATGATAATTAGTTGCTAGCAAATTTCTAGTATTTTAAACTTTTTTATGATTGCTGTCTGCTACTCAGCTAATTGAGCTATGAGCAGAAACAGATAACTAGATACTTAGTGAATTTTGAGTCCCCTGCCTGCCTTCAACCTGATGTGGTGCTGTAGTATAAGCACTGGCCCTCAAAGTCATTTGAACCACAAGGTCGGCAGTTCAAACTCACTAGTTGCTTTTCAGAACCCTATACAGAGTCGCTATGAGTCAGAACCT
Source organism: Chrysochloris asiatica (assembly GCF_000296735.1). NCBI lineage: Eukaryota > Metazoa > Chordata > Mammalia > Afrosoricida > Chrysochloridae > Chrysochloris > Chrysochloris asiatica. Next base: position 4,916,718 of record NW_006408737.1, read on the forward strand.
ACTCAACGGCACTTAACGACAATAGCCTTTATCCAGAGAGTTTCTTCCTGCTATGAAGGGAATAGCAAGAGATGGCCCGAGAATTAAGAGGGCGGGGCTGAACAACAAGGAGAGCAACAGCTATCTCAACAGAAAAGCCACTTGTGGAAGCAATTTGTACTTTATGTAGGGTTTTTTTTGTTTTTGTGTTTTAAAGTCAAGTTTATTGAAATACAATTTACACATAATAAAGTTCATTCTATGTACATGTACAGATAGATAAATATGACAAATGTACCCAGTCATGTAAACTGACTTGAAGGAGGATAAAGAATATTATCATTCCATAGAGCTCCTTTGAAAAAAATTTTTTAAGTTTTTATTGTGAATTGAGTGATAGTTTACAGGGGAGAACATCAGTTTTGCACTCATCCTATCATATTTTGCCTCACTGAAATGATTACAATCCTATTTAGGGGTTTCTTGCAAGATAAGTAGGTTTCTTTGGCATATGCAGCCCTGAAAGAATGGGTGGTCTATCTCACACGAGGAACAGCTGATCGCAACCAATTCTGATGGGAGGACAGGGACTCTGCAATCTGGATGTGGGCCATGTTTGCCACAGTTCTACATGCCTGGTGGGGGGAGGAGAGATATTTACAAAGCCCACTGACAATGTCCAGCTGCCAGACTTCCCAGTTCACGTTCAGGTCTCAAAGAGCAAGAGGGGTCGCCCAAGGAGTGGGAATATGACAGGAACTGGTCTTTCCCTCACTATTTCTGGTTTGATTCATTTCTTGGGGCTGCCTTCTTTGCCCCCAGTCAATCAAATTGAAGTCAATTCAAGATGGGTATATTCCAAAAGAGAGGCGAGATAGAGAATCCATTAAATGTTAGCAGTGATTTCTGTACTGTACCATTGATGATGATTTATTATGTTTTGAGAAAACAATAATAGGTACATCACATTTTAAATTGAGCCCTACAAGATCCTTGGCGGTGCTGTGGGTTATGCATTAGACTGTTAACTGAAAGGTCAAAGTCGGCACTCGGAATTCACCAGTTATTCTGAGGGAGAAAGACGAGACAATCTGTTTTCACAAAGATTTGCAGCTTCTGGAACCCTATGGAGCGGTTCTACTCTATCCAATCAGTTCACTATGAGTCAGAACTGACTTCAAGGCAGTGGGTTTTTAAACTAAGCCCCTACGGAATGCATAAGGTGAGGCAAAGATACTGATTCATACATTCAGTCTAGCTGGAGTGATAAAACGCACAGCTCAAATGAGTCAGCTATGCTATGTTAATGAACATCTACTATGTGCCAGACACTGTTAACATACACAAGTACACAAAACACGCATGTAACATACATACAGACCTGCATGTATGTTACATTATTTCCTCTTCAGAATATCACTAGCCCCAGTTTATAGATAGGAAAATCAACACTCTGAGAAAGTGTTTTAGATTGAGGACACAGCAAATTTGGCAGGAGTAACAGCCATATCGGAGTCCTGGTGTGGCGCTGTGAGCTAATGCGTCAGACTGCAAAGTCGTTTGAACTGCAAGGTCAGTGGTTCAAGCTCACCAGCTGCTTCTTGGGAACCCTATACAGGGTAGCTATGGGTGGAAATTGACTCGACAGCACTTGACAACAACAACAACAACAACAACAACAGCCATATCACCCACTTTACCCGCCCCTAGCATTTCTCTCCCAGTGCCCAATTACAACCCCAAACCTACCTCCTCCCAACAACGCACTCTCAGCCCATCTTTGGCACCCACAGGCCCAGAAAAATCCCTGAAACTGCACAGAAAGTTATTGAATAAAATTAAATAGAACTCAATTGGGCTACTGTCTCTTATTTGACTATCTCAGTGCAAAATACTCCCAGGCAAGAGCTTTGGATGAGTGAAATTGTATTTATTGAGCAATCAAATGGAAAAGCTCTGGGCCAAAAATATGCTCTTGTATATAACTTATTTTATAAATACCAACCCAGTCTTATTCAAATGTTGGAAATGAAAGATTTGCCTTTCAATGGAGAATCTGCATTTGAACACAAAGGTACCTTAGTTATTCACCAGAGATGCAAGATCCCATTAATGCTGTTGATGTAGCATTTAGATAGCTGGAGGATTCCAGAAGACTGATTTCAGACCTGGGAGGCAGGAGGGTGTGCAGAAGGTGTAGAGTGAAATATGAGAGCTTTCCGGGCAGTATCCTGAGTATCATCTCTGGAGGGAGTCTGGAGGGGGCAACAGCAACATGGCTATCCTTTATCAAAGCCCGTGTGTGTGTGTGTGTGTGTGTGTGTGTGTGTGTGTATTTTGGGGGAGAGAGTGATAAGCTGACTCCTAAGCCATAGAATTTGTTCATTCAGCAAATGCTAACTGCGCACCTACGATCTGTTCATCACCATGCTACAGTTGTTAAGGTAGTAGCAGCGAATACTTTGGATAAGCCTCTACTTCATGGAGATGTCTGATGTCTGCACACAGACATTAAGTAAATAAACTTAGAAACCTGGCCGGTACAGATTGTGACGATTGTTAGATGGGAAATAAATGTCGTGGCATAATACAGAGAACCAAGGAGAAGGACTATTTTACATAGAGGGGTCAAAGCTAAGATCATGGTCAGAAGGAAATACTGAAGTTGGTATCTGAAAGATGATATTGAGCCAGCCACGGTGCAGAAGAGATAGTAAATGTAAAGGGTTAGGCAGGCAGGGGAGCGATCAAACAGGACCCTGAAAGCCTGAATAAAGAGCATGGATCTTGTTCTATCACCAGTGGGGAAACTTGGAAATGTTTTAAACAAAAGAGCATCATGATCTGATTAACATAATAAAAAGTTCATTCTTGTCAAAAACTGGTTTGGAAGACACCAGTTATGAGCATTTGAATAGTCCAGGCAAAGAGTAGCTTGGAAGAAAAAACAAAATATCAAACCCACTGCCATGGAGTCCATCCCAATTCACAGAAACCTATAGGACAGAGTAGAACAGCTCTCTGGTTTCTGACCCTGTACATATTTGTGGAAGAAGACTGCCTCTACTTTCTCCCTAGGAGCACTAGGTAGGTTTGAACAGCTGACTTTCACTAAGTAGCCCAATACTTCCCGCACTATGACAACAGGGCTTGAAAGAAGCTGACAGTGTTGGAGGTGGAGAGAAATGGCTGGAAACTCTAGGCTTTAAAGTTAAGTAAAGGTGGGTTTATTCATTCAACTAACATTGAAGATAAATGTGAAGTTCCAAGGTTTATTCAGGAGGGATATCCATGATGTTTTAGAATTATAGAAGCTCCCAACCATGGGAATTGATGCTGGAGCAGGGCATAGAGGCTCAAATTCCCCATAGGAGTCCTGGTGTGGCACTGTGGCTAATGCGCCAGACTGCAAAGCCATTTGAACTGCAAGGTCGGTGGTTCAAGCTCACCAGCTGCTCCTTGGAAACCCTATACAGAGTTGCTATGGGTTGGAATCGACTTGATGGCACTTCACAACAATGTAAGATAACCTAGAAAAGCTCTTAAAGGACCTGAGATGAATTGTTTACTCCAGTGCTACCTGAAAATGTCCTGACATCTAAGATCAAAAGGCACACTTAACTTGAGCTCCCTAATATGGGAGTGCTGTGGATCTGTAGGATAAGCACTGAACTGCTAACCACAAGGCCAGCAGTTCTGAAGAAAGATGAAGCTTTCTGCTCACACTAAGATTTATAGCCTCAGAAAAACTATACAGGGTCACTATGAGTTGAAGCCTACTAGACAGCACTCAACAACAACAGTAACAACATGAACAAAATGTCCCTGTGCCTGACGACCCCCTCTACTCCACAGTGCCACCCCCTCCAGGGGAAAATGCTCTCATTTATGCAACAGGCAAAAAGGAGGGGGCACTGACCACCATGTCTATTTCAACAAGTAGACTTCAAGTTCTCCCATTTTAATTTTACCACAACAAAGAGAATAACAAAACAAGAGCTCTCCTTTCTTGTCCTTATAATTCTACTTTGTGTCATTTTTTTTTGGTGCTTTCTACCTGCATAATGCATCTTGTTATCGTATTACAGTTGGTGCATCTGAAATAGCTGATAATTATCATATTTCTAGAGCCTGTTAACATCCACTTTCCACAGTGTTATCCTTCTAAATCTCCACGTGAGCCATTTCTTTTATTTTTTTTATGAAGATCACAGGTAGGTGCTCAGTGGTAAAACAATCATTAATCTCATTAAAACAGCAGGGGGAGAAGCTGAGAGCATGGCTCTTGACATCTGAAGTGTTTAAGAGTGTGGCTTCCAAGAGCCCAAATTGAGTTTTGTTCCTTTTATTGATAATCAGTGTTAAAATTCAAAAGCATATTTTCAAACAAAGTTTTTAAAACTTGACCAAGTGCTGCCCGCCGCTGTTAACATATGCTCAGCATGGCGCTTAAGACTGCTAGCCAGCTCCAAGAGGACATATACTGACAATCATAGTATCTGCCTGACATTTATTTATTGTATTTCTAGGAGTCCTGGTGTGGTGCTGTGGGTTAATGCGCTGGACCGCAAAGTCAATTTGAGCCACAAAGTCAGTGGTTCAAGCTCACCAGCCGTTCCTCGGAAATCTCGTACAGGATCGCTATGGGTTGGAACCTATTCAATGGCACTTAACAATACCAGAAGACGCTCAGCCTTGGGCAGTTTGTATTGGAAAACTACACAAAGTGCTAGCCCGAAACTTCAGCCCCAACAATTGAGCCTACAATGAAGCAAGACCCAGTGGTATTCTGAATTGTCAGAGTCTTCATTCACATTCATCTGCCCGTGGGCATCTTGACTCTATAGAATTCCAAATTAAGTAGATGCTGACTCTACCATCCACTCCAGAGGGAGGTGCATCAAATTCAGGAACAGAGTTTGAGGAGCCACAGTCTTCATGACCCACCAGATTCTCTGCACTTGATTTCCCTTTCTGGACACCCACATGACTCCTGATGGTAGAAATACAGGTATGAGTGTCCCTCTCTGTGCAGCCTTCTTTTCTATACTCTGAATGCTCTGATCTCACAACATTTATTTAAGAATCATGTTCCTTTTTCTGCCAGGTCCATGGAAATCAGTAATCAGTTAGTACAGTCCTCCTCAAACACCAGCAGATGACTCTAGCTTAATGCCAAGGTTCTCATAACTAAAAATGGAATTGGTGGGGTCATCTCAGCTTCAATTACAGTAATAATAACAATAATAGCACAGAAAAGTGGCCCCTCACAGTGGCGTCTCCCTGGGATTCCAGGTATTTATCCTGCAATAGAGGACTTATAGGGTCTAGAACTGTTCCGATCAGTGATCTAGATACTAACAAACAAACAAAAAGAAACAAGAAGAAAATAGAATTCTGTAGTCTTTCTGTGTTTTTTTCCTGTGGTTATTCAGGAATACTCAGAGCCATGGAATGGGATACCTCTTGGGTGAGCAGAGCTAATTGGGCACATTCAGAAGGGAGAAATTTCTGTCATAGCCTATAAAATTAAAGGCAATAAATAAACAAATAAAACACATTTCCTAGGATGCTGGAGATGCTGTGGCATCCTCCTTTATTGGCTCATAAAGCATCGCCCTGCACTCGGGCTCTGCTATCGACAGTCCCAGTGACAGGGCTGAGCTCCCAGCTCACTAATTGGAATGTCCTTTTCTCAGAAAAGTCTTTTTCTGAAAGAATCAAATGTCCAGCTCCAATTGTCTCTTCTCAGGAGCCATAGCCCAGAGGCACTTAGACATTTAGAATGGATATTTCATAGAAACTTTGGCATGGTGTGACAGGAAACTAAGGGGGAAGCAGAGTCTTAATGATGCTCACTTAACAGGTATGCTAAGCTGAGAATTTTCTCTAAGGCACCAAGAGGTCATGAATATCAGATTCCCAAATGAATTTGTAAACACACCAGGATGTGAAATTTCAAAATAAGTATTATGGATTGTGTCCCATCCTCCCATTCCTCTCCCCGCCCCCCCCCCCCCCCCCCAAAAAAAAAGAAAAAGTCCTTATCCCTGTAAATATGACTCTGTTTGGAAGTAGTTACTTTCTCTTGTTTTGTTAATGAGTTCATACTAAAATAAGGTGGATCCTAAATCTTATCACTTCTGGGTGGTGTCTTATAAAAAGAGCAGAATAGACCCAGAGACATTCACACAGGAGGCCAGGCCATGTGACAGTTCGTTGTTGTTGTAAAGTGCCATTGAGTCGGTTCCCACTCATAGCGACCCTGTAGAGGGTTTCTGAGTTTGGACTGTCGACCTTCCAGTTGAAATCGATTTTGCAGTCCAGTACATCAACCCACACTACCACACCAGGACTCGGACCCTGTGACACAAGGGTATCTATAAGCAGCAAAAGGATGCCAAGGATTGTGGTAACATAGTGGTTATACATTGGGCTACTAACCACAAGGTCACTAGTTCAAATCTACCAGTTTCTCCTAAGGACAAAGATGAGACTTTCTACTCCCAAGAGGAAGTACAGCCTTGGAAACCCTATACAAGGTTGCTATGAATCTGAACCGACTGGACAGCATACCACCACCATCACCACCACCACCACCACCACCACCATGGAGTATAAGTTGGAACAGAAGGAACTTAACAACAATGGCAGGGTGACTTTATGATCTCAGCAAAACCAAAATATAAATCTATATATATTTGGAGTTCTTTGTCTCAATTTGCAAAGATAATTTGGGGATTAAAAAAAAGATCCTAAAAGCTTCCACAGTGGGGGAGGAAAACAGGTCATAGATAAAGGAGCAAAAAGAATTGGAAGTGAGAAAACAATGAAACAGCACCTTGAAAGTTCAAGTCAAATGTGTTTTCAGCCCAGAGTTCTGAAACCAACTAATCTGTCAATCAAATGTGTGTATACTAAAGACGTTTTCAGATCTGCAAAGGAAAAATATTTATTTCCCATAGGCACTTTCTTGGGAAGTTCTGTTCCTATGAAAAAGAAGGAACCCAAGGAAGAAGATACAGGACTAACGCTAGGGATCCAGCTCAGAGGTGGATGAGGCATGGCCCAAGATGAAGGCATCCTGAGGCCTACAATGGCAACAGGCCTGAGCAGAAGGATCAAGCACTCCAGAAATTGAAATGAAATGGATGGATCATATGATGTATTCAGACATTTGGAAAGTAATATGAAGGTATAAAGCAGACTTGATAGATCACTGGAAAAAGAGGTAGTGCTAAATGCTTACGTAATACTTTAAATGGATATGAAAGGGTAAATATTAACATTAGTGTGTCTGTATTTGCCTGTCTTCAGATTCTTTTCTTGCTCTTTCTGAACCTGTTCTGTGTCATCACAGACAGGGGCTGTAAAGGGGGATAAGTCCTGCAGGCTGGTGTCTGGTGTCTGTCTGAATTTGGCCAATGGAAGGCACTCAAGGGAGACTGGAGGGCGGGAGAAAGGGAGAAGCCAGGATATATCTCCCACTAGCTCTCTGCCTCATGTGCCATCTCCCACAGAGGCTGCACAACCTTAATGGTATTCTTTGTCTGGGACAGACCTACCTTGGGTGAAAAAGAAAAAGAGGAAGACCCCCAGTGAGATGGATTGGCAAAGTGGCAGCATCAATGGGCTCAAGCGTGGCAACAATTGTGAGGTTAGCCCAGGACCGGGCAGTGTTGTACATAGGGTCACTATGAGTCTGTACTGACTCAATGGCACCTAATAACAACACTGCAGGGTGACTCTTGCATCCTGGACGCTGAAAAAAAACACCCATGCCTTTGGTTCTCCAGCCTTTGGCAAGGTAGTAACTTCCTGATGTTGTTATTCTCTGGGCCACCTGCACTTCCCCTCTTTGGCCTCCCAGCTCCTATGTAACTAATCCCTTGAATTATTTGATTCTACTTGAAATGCTTACAGATGTCTGTTTTCCTAACTGGACCCTGATTAATTCAACCAGGAGAAAGGAGAGTTCACACCATGGCAGTGCACTAAAGGAGTCCTGGTGTGGGCTAATGCGCTGGACTGAAAAGTCAGTTTAAACCATACAGTTGGTGGTTCAAGCTCACCAACTACGCCTATACAGGGTCGTTATGGGTCGGAACTGACTCAACAACACTTAACAACAACAACTACAATGGTGCATTAAAGAGTGAACAGTATTTTCATTGACATGGAGCAAAAATTGTTTATTGTTTTAACCCTAACACTGAGGACTAGAGAAGAGGTACGTGTTCTTTTGAGGATGGAGATTATAGAAGAGCCAAATTCATCTACTATATATAAAAAACAGGAAACCAGTATATAATACTTAGTATTTGTGACTTTAGATATAGTGGTATGCAATTGTTGTTTAGAAATGTGGAGGTGAATATGACAAGAAACAGCTAAAAGGGTTAAACAGGGCTCCTTTTGGGAGCAGAACTGGGAAGATGATGGTGGCAAGGCAAAGAACTATTTTATTTTATTATAGGATTTAAGTACTTTTTGAGATTTTTAATGATGTAAAGTGTTACTTTAGTTCAAATTTTAAAAAAAATAAAAATAAATAGATTCTCAGGAGTCAATGCTGAAGGATGACATTAGATTTGTTAACCTACAGTTTGCAAAATCGGCCTTCTGTCCCCACGTGAAAAACTCAGGACACATATTTATCTATGATTTTCAGCCCTGCTCCCTGATGTCTGTGGCTAGTGAGCCAATGGCTTCCTTTTACAAATCTACTTTTGGAGAAGCCTTGTCCAGTAGAATCCTACTGTAATTCATCCAGGCCAGACACATGGACTCATTTACGAGAGCCTATGCTCCATACCAGTGTGGCTCCAGTCAGCTTGCACTGTGCAAGTGTGGCACTGCAAGATAAGCACCGGACTGCTAACCACAAGGTTGGTGGTTCAAACCCACCAGCCCTTCCTCAGAAACCCCATAAGGGGTTGCTGTGAATTAGAACCGACTTGACTGCACTTAACAACAGCAACAGCAATAAAGTTCCTAGATGCTCTACCACCCTGCTCAATTCAGGAGAGAGGGAGAAGGAAACGGTTGAAGAGAGGGGAGCAAATTGCAACCCATAGGCTGGAGAGATGGCAGGCACCAATAGCCTGCACTTAAGAGTCCAGAACTAACCAGTGGGGAAACATTGCTTTTTTCCATCCTCCCTGTCTTGGGCCTCAACTTTCTACAGTCTGAATTGATCACAGAATTGATCCATATCATTCTGTTAAGTTTGCGACAATGGCAGACCCTGTGCAACCAGCACACCTGTTGCAGCCACTTGGGTCCTCCCTAGAGCTATGTCCTCTGCAATACCCACCAACCTCAAACCACTGCCATCCTGCTGATTCCTGCTTCTAGTCACCCTGTAGGACAGAGCAGAACTGCCTCATAGAGCTACCAAAGCTGTCATCTTTATGGATGCTGACTTCCACATCGTTCTCCCAGGGAGCAATTGGTGGGTTCGAATTGTTGACCTGTTATGGTCAGCAGCAGAGCACTTGAACTATATCAGAGCTCCTAGTACTGCTCACCAAAAAATAAAAACAAAAACAAAACAACAGCAACAACAAAACCCACTGCCATCGAGTCAGTTCTAACTCATAAGACCCTACATATGGTTTCCAAGATGGAAGCAAACAATCTCATCTTTTTCCCAGGGAGCAGTTCAACTCCTAACCCATGGCACCACCAGGGCCCCCACACTGTTCACAGGGCTGTCTTATTAAAGCTCTCCATCATGGTCCACAGCCTCCAAGTGAGAAAATGAGAGGAGACTCTGGGCAGCTCAGCAATGAAGGATTGCACAGAGGCTAGATAATGACAGATGGCGTCCCTAAGGCTTACTTACTTCCTATCCTCCCCCAGGACTGAGACCCCAGCCCCCATGATCACACAGAAGCCCCGGGAGCACTCACAGCAGCCTGGCTTTTCAAAGACAAGACAGTTTGTCTTCTTCTCAGAGATCCTAGGTCTGTCCCAGTGGGAATTCAGCAACACGACTGCTGAAGGCCAATGTCTCTAAGAAGAGGATAAAAATAAGCTAGCATCCAGGCGTGCTATGGCAATAGGCCTCAGCTAGAAGTAGCTAAAGCCAAACTTCCAGTCACCACCCATGTAGAGTCACGGGAGATGAGGAATGAAACCCTCCAGGGTCAAACATGTGGAACTTGCCCTGCCCGTTAAAGTTCTAGCCCCCTTCCTACTCAACATGTGTCCACAGACCAGCAACATAGGTATCATCCAGGAGCTTGTCAGAAATGTAGAATAATCTCGGACCCCAGGGCAGACATGCCAAATTCTGATCTGCACGTTCACAGGATCCGCAGATGATTCAGGTGCTCATGAGTGTCTGAGAGCCTTAATTCCGATTCACAACATTTGTTCAGAGTTCTTGTCTTTAAATCCTGAGAAGGGGATGAGTTTGCCAGCCTGAAATCCTGACTACCCTCCCATCAGTTCAATTTGATGCCCACCATTGTGCCTAGTAGCAAAGCCAGTTTGGACCACAAAGCTCATCAGCCACTCCTCAGAAACCCTATACAGGGTCACTATGGGTCAGAACTAACTCAACAACATTTAACAACAACAACTTGTGCCTAGCAGACAGAATGACATGCCATCAGGCCTTTGCTTTAGCATTTCTTTTTACCCAAAGTATCTTCTTTTTCCCAGCTTCCCAGGAAGCTTCCTGTGACCCTCTGTGCTGTAAGAGGTCCTTCTCTGAACTCCCATAGCATTCTCCCTTAGTCCCAGCACTGCCTCTCTCCGGACTGTGTCCATCACACTGAGAGCTCTGTGGTCATCTTTGTATTCCCATGTCCTAACACACATACAAGGAGCTCTGGTAGCATAGTGGTTACAAATGGGGCTGCGAACCTTAACAGTAGTGAGGTTGGCCCAGGATCAGCAGTTCAAAATTACCAGCCACTCCATGGGAGAAAGATGAGGCTTTCTGCTCCCGTAAAGATGTTGGTGGTG
>NW_006408737.1:4928198-4933459 GCF_000296735.1 Chrysochloris asiatica
TATGAGTTGGAACCGACTCGACGGCACTTAACAACAACAACACACATACACACAATGCAGTCACTGCCATGTTACTCATGGCAACTCCATCTGTGCTCTGTGTGTAAGGCTTTGACCCTTGGAAGATCACCAGGCCATTTGTTCCAAGGTGTCGCTAGGTGGGTTTGAACCACAAACCTTCAGTTAGTCATTTGCACCACCCAGCACTGACACCTCATGTCTTAGCTGAAGAGAACAGAATGTCCACCGACCATGGTTCTAGGGTGAAACAGCTCAAATATGGAAGAAATGATGGCAGGTGGAACTAAGAAATGTGCTCCCAGCCCTAGGCCCAGTCCTGTACTGGTCCATCACACATAACCTCTGGAAGGAAAGGCCTGCAGAGGGCTTGGAGAGGTCACAGCGCCAACCCCTTTGCCAGAGCTGTTGACGTCCTATTCTGAAACACTCGTGCATTTTTTGCCTCAATGAAGGCAAGACTCTGATGGCAGAATCACTAGAGTCAGCCTTTAGTAACGTTAATGAGACACAGGAGGGCGGGTTGATGGAGGCTGTGCCTTCGAGATGCACTGGTGTTTCATAAATAAATAATGAGCTCAATATCCGTGGGCAAGGTGGTATTTAGTCTCCTTCCCATGTGTTTTTGGAAGAATGATTAATGTGGTGCTGATCATGGAGCGGTGAAATGCACATAAGCTGACGCAGGTGGAAGTGAAGCGCTCCAGGGAAGTGGCCATTGTGAGCAGGCTGGATCCAATGCGGAGCCCGCCTCACCTCAAGGAAATGGCTCCTACTTTGTGCCATCAATTCTCCACCCATCTTCTTATCTACTCTCCCAAGAGCTCAGTGAGATAGCTATGATTATCTGTATTTTACAAAGAAGGGACCAGAAATTCAGAGTGGTTTTAAAAAAGACTGTCCAAAGTCCTAGAGAAGCTGGAGTCAGGAAGTCCTCCGAATCCATATAAGACAGAGTTCCTGAAAACTGCAAGAGGCCTTCAGCTGACCACTGAGAAGCTTGACTGGTGCCAAGCTATGTACTTCAATTCAAAACAACCAAGAGAAATGTGAATAGAACCTTCAAGGATCTCTCTGATGTCTTCAAATGGTGAATGAGCACAAGAAAGTCACATGGTTTACAAAAGCTGGAGTCCCAGGGACTGGAAGGGCAGGGTTCAAGTTATACTAGGATCTCAGCAGCACAGCAAAGGGGAGAACAAGGGTCTGGGACCAGTTTAGGAAGAGTTGAGAGAGATTAAAGAGCTGTACAGTGATATTTGGGAGTGTAACCCACAGCGACTGCACCTGGGACCTATCAGGACTGGGCAACGAGAACATGAGCATCAGCTTCCACAATGCCCAGATGGCTCTACCACTAACTACAGGACAGTTCTTAGTCCAAATTTCTTTATCAGTAACATGGTACTAATTAAGCCAACTAGGAGCTGAGCATGCCATCTATGTTGTTAGGTGTCATCAAGTTGGTTCCGATTCACAGGAAACCATGCCCAACAGAACAAAGCACTGCCCTGTTTCACACCACCCTCACATTCACTGTTATGTTTGAGCCCATTGTTTCAGCCACTGTGTCAATGTGTCTCACTGAGGATCATCCTCTACTTTACCGAGCATGATCATCCTAATGACAAGTCCAAAGTATATGAGACTGTCCGTGACAGTCAAAGTATGAACTTGAGGATACGCCACTTGAATTTAGAGACCATCTCAAGAATAGGCCTGATGCATTGAATACAAATAACCAAAGGCCACACAAGTTGTGGGATTGTTGTTATTAAGTGACATCAAGTTAGTTCCGACCCATAGAGACCCTGTATGAAGGTTTTCAAGGAGCAGCTGGTGAGCTTGAACTGCTGACCTTGTGGATCAAACAGACTTGCAGTCCAGAGCATTAACCCACAGTACCACACCAGTTGTGGAATAAAGACACCATATATGAAGAAAGCAAAAGGACATTAAAAAGACTAGGAAAGAAAGAAAGGACTTGAAAGAAGGAACTCTAAAACTTGCTCTTGAACATAGACCACAGAACAGCTAGAGTGAATGGGAAAAAAAAAAAAAAAGATGATGCAAAAGAACAGAACAGAAGAGTTCAAAGGGCAGCTAGAGATGGCTAAATAGTGCAATGAAATAGCGTAGTGGTTACGAATTGGGCTGCGAACCTTAAGGTCAGCGGTTCAAAACTACCAGCCGCTCCGTGGGAGAAAGATGAGGCTTTCTACTCCCGTAAAGATTTACACCCTCGGAACCCCTGTACAGGGTCGCTATGGGTCGGAACCGACTCAACAGCACTTAACAACAACAACAAAGGAGTTAAAAAACCCAAAAGGAAGAACAGACACAGTATTTCTCAAGCTGGAAGGACAAAAGACAAATTCAGTCCTTGCATTGCAATACTGAAGGATTTTATAGGCAAGATGGAAGTCCTGGTGTGGATAATCACTATAGGATAAGCAAGGTTGGTTTGAACCTCAAGGTCAGGTCAGTATGAGTCAGACCTAACTCGATGGTACTTAACAACAAAAATGGGCAAAATACTGAATGATGCACGAAGAATCAAAAGATGGACTATAGCATCCCTGTACCAGAAAGAATTGGTCGACATTCAGCTGAAGGCACTGGTGAAAAACAAGGCTCCAGGAAGTGATGGAACACCAACTTAGATGTTTTAACAAATGAATGGGGTGCTGGAAACACCCATTCATATATATCAAGAAATTTGGAACACAGCTACCTGGCCAACCACTGTAAGAGATCCATATTCACACCCAGTCCAAACAAAGGTGATGCAAAAGAACGCAGACATTTTTGAACAATATCATTAGTATCATATCCAAGTAAAAATTTGCTGAAGATAATTTTAAAATGATTGTAGCAGTACATCAGAGAACTGGCAAAGATTACGCCAGATTCAGAAGAGGATGTGGAAAGAAGGATATCATTGTTGACATCAGATGATTCTTGGCTGAAAGTAGAGAATACCAGAAATATATTTACTTGTATTTCACTGACTATGTGAAGGCATTTGTCTATGTGGATTATGATAAATCATGCATAACGTTGCAAATAACAGGCATTCCAGAACACTTAACTGTGTTAAGTCATTAAGAGGCAGTCATTAGAACAGTACAAAGGATTCAAACAGAACAAGAATATTCAATATACCTTGGATATGGTTTAAAATTACCATACCTATACAACCTGTGTGCTGAGAAAATAATCAGATAAACTGATCTATATGAAGAACATGGCATCAGGATTGGAGGAAGACATTGACAGACGGTGATATGCAGATGACACAGCCTTGCTTGTTGAAGCAAAGAGAAATTGAAGCACTTACTGATTAAGATTTAAAGGCCACAGCCTTCAGTATAGTTGTTGTTGTTGTTGTTCAGTGCTATTGAGTTGGTTACAACTCACAGCGACCCTGTATAGGGTTTCTGAGAAGCGACTGGTGAACCTGAACCACTGACCTTGTGGTTCAAACTGACCTTGCAGCCCAGCACATTAACCCACAATGCCACACCAGGACTCCATTCAGTATAGATTACATCCCAAAATAAAGAAAACAAAAATCCTCACAACTGGACCAATAAACAACATTTTGATAAACAACAAAAAGATCGAAGTTGTCAAGAATTTCATTTTACTTAGATCCACAATCAATGTTCCTGGAAGCAGCAGTCAGTATATTACATTGGGTAGATCTGCTACAAAAGATCTTAAGATCTCTTTAAAGTGGTAAAAAAACCAACCAAAGATGTCACTTTGAGAACTAAAGCATACCTGACCCAAGCCAAGGTATTATCAAACACCTCCTTTGCATATGAAAGTTGGACAATGAATGTATAAGGAAGACTAAGGAAGAACTGATGCCTTTGAATTATGATATTGACATAGAACATTAATATTATCCTGGACTGCCAGAAGAACAAGCAAATCTGTCATAACATTTAGAGAATGACTTATTATATCAATAGCTAGCAGGGACAGGAAGACAACTCTTTGGAAAACTACTTTGCTGAGTGCTGAGTAAAAAGTAAGCATGTGCAAACCCTCCCCTTAAAAGCCATGGTGCCAGCGATGACCAAGGAATCAGAGGAGGGGACAAATTAGTCTGTAGGCCAGGCTAAAGAACTGGGGGTGAGCTCCTGAAAAAGACAAGGGGAGAGAGTAGACATGAAGTCTTATGCCAACAAGATCATTTGAGCTGGGACGAATTGTGGGCATCCTGGTGGTTCTGGGGCTAAGCAGTCAGCTGCTAACAGTAAGGTTGGTAGATCAAATCCATTAGTAGCTCCAAGGGAAAGAGATGTGACAATCAACTTCTGTAAAGATTGTTGTTGTTAAATGCTGTCGAGTCAGTTCCAACCCACAGAGACTTTGTATAGGGTTTCTGAGGAATAGCTGGTGAGTTTGAACCACCAACTTTGCTGTTCAAACCAACTTTACAGTCCAGTGCATTAACCCACAGTGCCGCATCAGGATTCCTCTGTAAAGATTATAGCCTCAGAAACACTATGGAGCAGTTCTACCTTGTTCTATAGCAGGGTTTGAGAACGTCTGGCCCGTGGATCGTATAAACCTGCAAATTCATGTGATCTGGCCCTGATAAGGCAATAGCAGGCGTGACTCAAAATTCAAAACCTCTAGAAGCTTTTTTCATCTTGTTGTTGTCATTGTTAAGTGTTGTCTAGTCAGTTCTGACTCATAGCGACTCTGTATAAGGTCTCCGAAGAGCAACTGGTGAGTTTGAACTGCTGACCTTGAAGTTAAAACCGACATTGCAGTTCAGTGCATTAACCTGCAGCGCCACACCAGGACTCCTGCTTTTTTCATAGCAACCTAAATTTGTATTAAGTGATGTTAGAAATATCCGAATGGTCTTTGAGGAAAAAAAGGTTCCCCACCCCTCTCCTATAGGGGTGACATTAGTCAGAAGGGACACAATAGCAATGGGTTTTGGGGTAACTTCCTGAGGAAAAGTCTTCAACAGATAGTTTAAAGAACTTTGAAGCTTCCAGAGCCAATTAAAGTTGCTGCCCTACTAAATTTTGGGAAAGGTCTTTTGGGGAAGGCCTATTGTATGTGGATGAACTGTCTTTGTAGAATTTACAGGTCATCAGCATAGTAAGCACATCACAGAGGTCATCCATGTTAAGACAGACCAGCGGGTCCCCTCAGTGCAAACCCCCTTCCAAGACTAAGACTCAATGGGAATACACACTGTGATTGGTGACCAC
>NW_006408737.1:4933950-4938216 GCF_000296735.1 Chrysochloris asiatica
CCAGAGGGCCTGGAGGAAGGTAGAATCTCCAGTGAGTAGTATTCAAGCTGACCAGGTGGGGCTGATGCAATGAAATGCAGACGGTCTATTGTGATACAATATTGAATAATTGTTATCAGAACTGATTGTGAGGGTTGGAAATGTAAAGGTAGATGCTTTATAGCAAGGAGGGGAGTGATTAACTTTTCAGTCTAGGAGTGGAGGTCCCTGAGACCATCAAGGGAGAAGAGCAGAGAGCGGGACCCTACCCAGAGAAGCAGTGATGCCTGAAATGGAGCAACTGGAGACTTTAGATCCAGAGAGGGAGAGCGACTGTGTGCTGAAGACCTGGGGCATACAGGGGAAGGACTGCATGGAGGAGATTATAACCATGGCCATGAGACCATATACGATAGAATGAATGTAAAACTAATGTTCTCCCATGTAAACTATCACATAATTCACAAGAAAACATTTAAGAAAAAAAAACAGACCAGGAGGCAGAGAAGGCCTTGAGTCCTGGGAATGGGCAGGAAATTGCAAGGAGCAGTTGGCATTCCCAGAAGACTTGCCAAGAAGTAAAGAACACAGCCTTGGGAACCCCTTGGGACATGTCTTCTCTGCGCTTTAGGCTTGCTATATGTTGGCATCAGCTTGTCGGCAGTGGGTTGTTTGGGGTATCCTTGGATCTATGAGAAGACACTGGACTCTGGCTGATCCTGGAGCACATCTGTAAGATGACATAATTATCCAGGTCATACCTCATCCTCTTGTTTTCTTTTTCTCCTCCATTCCTTTCCAGAAAATTCCCTGCCTGCCACAAAGTGCTCTGAAGTTCAGAAACCCATCCCCCATCACGGGAAAGAAACCTAAAGGAATACCAGCCTTTCTTTTCTTTTGTGAGATGAAGGGTGTGTAGACTCCAAAGTGCTTTGGCTCTCACAGGCCACGTGTGCTCCTGCCAAGAATGGACAGAACTGAGAAGTCGATCTGAAAGTTAAATAACTTCAAGTGGGTTTTCTTTCTTCTTCTTTTTTTTAAATAATTCATAGTACCAGACAGGTTGACAACTTATTGAAAATGGTTCCTCACCTGGAAAGTGCTTATTACTTACAGTGTACCATCTTTATTACATCCATGCTGACATTTAACACTCAATAAATCTCCACTCCCAACATGGAGCTAGGTCTGACAGCCAACGCGAGTCCCTGCTTTTCTTTCTATTCCTTCATGGGTATTGCTCTGCTCTCAGATCCCTCAAATCAAAGGCAAGTCTGAGTAGGAAAGACCAGGCTCTAGACGCCTCTGTGCAAGCTGATGACTCTTTCCAGCTAAGACACACAGATCTCCTCACATAGCTGTGCAAAGGGAGTACCAATAGAGTTAGTGAGTGAATGCGTAAGGAAGGAATGTTCCTGCCACCTCCACCCCCATGTCCTGGCAAGGTATCTAAGGGCCTGCATAGTCCAGCCTCCCTTACCACCATTCTCTTTCCTGAAGGATGTCTACCCACCATCGCCCAAGAAGTCAATGTGCCCCTAATCTCTGGGCCTTTGTCTAGATGGTTCCCTTTTCAATCCAAATCAAATGTCTCGTACACTCTAGGCCTCTGAGCACACCCAACAGCTGCCCTCCATGCCCCATGGGAGAAAGAATCCCACAGGGCTCTATTCTACCCCTGGAGACCACATGCAGACTGTACACAGTTGTTTTGCTGGTATTCCAAGAGATTCTTCAAGGCAAGGGCTGGGCTTCATTCATTTCAGTATCTGACCTCCTACAGAAAGTCCAGAATCAAACCATCTATAACGCATAAATAAATGAAGGAGTGAATGAGCTTGTCAACATACTTTCTTGTCCTCGTCCTCTTCTTCCCACTCTCTCCTTACTATCTCTACCTGGCAATTCTACACACTCTGATTTCTTGGGCTATGCAAATTCCCTGATACAGTAGATTTGGTGGTTAATAGTTTGGGCTCTGAAGTCAGACAGACAGACATATCTTTATTGCCCAGAAGTTTATTGATTAGGTGGCTTCAAACACATCACCTCACCCCTCCTTAACTTCCTTATCTGTAAATACATGGCTATGAGGAGCTCTAGAGGCACAACAGTTATAGTTCAAACCCACCCAACAGCCCAACAGCTTCTCAGGAGAAAGACCTGGTGAGTTGCTTCTGAAAAACAGTCTTACACTGTCACGTAAGATTGCTGCAAGTCTAAAGTGACTCAACAGCACCTAACAACAACAGGTGACTGTGCATGTAAGTCCTAGCCCAGCCTGAGTCCCTACTATCCAGGATTATGCATGATTTTCTGCCCTGGGGGGACACTAGAGACCCAGTTTGGGCGGGTCCAGGTGGTATGGATTATAGGCAGCCCTGTTCAGCCTGTCCCACATGGTATATGGTTGGCCTGGGGTATAGTAACACCCAGGACAAAGCCAGTCTGAATTGGCAGAAAGCCAGTTTAGTAGCCTGTTTGCAGAGAAATGCAAGCGTATCCTTTCCAAAGATGTGCAGCCAGATGAATACGGAGAATGCCATGTGAGTTTCCAGTTTGTAATTAGAGTATCATGCTGATGGGTTCTGCTCCATAGCCTAAAAACATTTCTTCTCTACAGGGTTTCAAATTTCTTCTTCCTGCTAGAAGTAGCTGATGCTGATCGCTGATTCAGTAAATGTCAAAGGCTTCTTGGGCCGTGCAGAGACAACAAGCAGCTGACTTCCTTAGGGTTCTAACTCTCAGTACACATACTTGGGAGAAGGGGTGACTGGAGCCTGCAGGTTCCCCAAGCCACAAAACAGTGTTCAGGACCAACTCAAGGGGAGGAGACTTCCAAGTTCTGCTACAGGAACTCATCTAGGACCAGGCAGCTTTCCTGGGGCAGGACACTCTTTGTGGGTACATAATTAGTGCCGGTACATTGAATGACTCAGGACATGGCATTAAATGGGCCACAAAAGTCTGAGGAGCACCAAGGAGCCGTGGGCTTCCGCGACTCAGGGCACTTACTTACCCCTCTAGACGTCTGAAAAAACACTGCTGCTATTTTCCCAAGGGGAAGTGAGCAGTAACAGGAAAATGCATAGTCATAAGATTTTAGGAAAAAAATTTATAAAGATACAATTAATATACAAAAATCTATTCATGCTTGCAATCTTTTAAGCACTGGAAGAGCCCCAAGGGGCAACTGGTCCAGTTCTTCTCTCAAAGCAGCAATCCTTACAGAGGCCCTGAGGAAAGGTCCTTGTCCTCTGTTTCTGCCTACCTTAAGTGACTGGGGACTCACTGCTTCTCTTCTTTGGAAATAGCACAGAAATGCGAAAGAGCTTTCCTTAGAATAAAGCCCAGATGCCTCCCTCTGATACTGAGTCATTAGCCCCACCTCTAGACCAGCAATGTCCAATGGGAATATAACGCAAACCAC
Organism: Chrysochloris asiatica; assembly: GCF_000296735.1. Lineage (NCBI taxonomy): Eukaryota > Metazoa > Chordata > Mammalia > Afrosoricida > Chrysochloridae > Chrysochloris > Chrysochloris asiatica. Next base: position 4,937,360 of record NW_006408737.1, read on the forward strand.
ACTGATCATCTAAATTGTCTAGTAGCCACATTGAAAAACGGTAAGAAGAGAGAGGTGAAATTAGTTTTAATCATATAGTTTATTTCAACCACCATATCTAAAACAAAATTCCAACATGCCATCAGCATAAACATCACTAATGAGATCGCTTATATTATTATTTTTCATCTGTTAATTCTTAAAAATTGAGTGCCTATTTCATGCTTAAAGTGTATATTTAGTGTAGATTTCAGTGTAGATTGCATGCTTAGGTTGTATATTTAGTGTATATTTCATGTGTAGAATACATTTCATTTGAATGAGCCATGTTTCAAGTCCTCAGTCGCCACATGTAGCTTGTTGTCACTGTTGTTGTGTTAAGTCTGGTCAAGTTGGTTCCAACACAGAGTGACCCTGTATAGGGTTTCTAAGGAGCAAATGGTGAGTTTGAACCACTGGCCTTGTGGTTAAAACCAACTTTTAGGTCCAGCGCTTTATCACAGTGTGGGATTAAATACTTTACAAGCAGGTCTTCTGTCTTTCATCACATCTGTGTGCACACCCAGCTCAACTCACACGTCCACATTCTTTCAACTCCTCTTTTACCTTTTTAATTATGTATTTATTTTTGCTTCTCTAAATTATCTTAGCTATGCTTTCTCATCCACTACTCATCTATCAGTTTGTCATACTATGCTGGCTTGTGAGTTGCTGTGATTCTGGAAGCTATGCCACCAGTATTTTAAATACCAGCAGGGTCACCCATGGTGGACAGGTTTCAGATGAACTTCCAGATGAAGACAGACTAGGAAGAAGGAGTGACGAACTACTTCCGAATCTTTAGTCACTGAAAACCTTATGAATAGCAGAGAAACACT
>NW_006408737.1:4939146-4950356 GCF_000296735.1 Chrysochloris asiatica
CACGAGAGCCAAAATATGACCTTGAATATATCCCACCTGAATTTAGAGATCATCTGAAGAATAGATTTGATACAGTGAACACTAAAGACCAAAGACCAGAAGAGTTGTGGGATAACATCAAGAACATCATACAGGAAGAAAGCAAAAAGTCATTAAGAAGACAAGAAAGAAGGAATAGGTCAAAATGGATGTCAGAATAGACACTGAAACTTGCTCTCCAACATAGAGATGCCAAAGCAAATGGAAGAAACGAGGAGGTACAAGAGCTGAACAGAAAATTTCAAAGGTCAGCTCAAGAAGATAAAATCAAATGTTATAACAAAATGTTCTAAGATCTGGAGTCAGAAAACCAAAAAGGACACACTCAGCATTTCTCAAGCTGGGGGAACTGAAGAAAAAATTCAAGCCTTGACTTTCATTATTGAAGGATTATCTGGGCAAATTACTGAATGATTCAGAAAGCATCAAAAGAAGATGGAAGGAATATACATAATCACTGTATCAAAAGGAAATGGTTGGTGTTCAACCATTTCAAGTGGTAGCATATGATCAAGAGCCAATGACACTGAAGTAGGAAGTCCAAGGTGCATTGAGGAATTGGCAAAGAACAAGGTACCAGAAATTGATGGAATCAAAATTGAAATCTTTCAAGAAAGTGAGGCAGCACAAGAGGCACTCACTCATCTATGCCAAGAAATTTGGACGACAACTTATCTCGTCAACTGATGGGAAGAGATTCGTATTTGTGTCCATTCCAAAGAGAGGTGACCCAACAGAATGAAGAAATCATCAGACAATACCTTTGATATCCCATGTGAGTTAAGTTTTACTAAAGGTACTGCAGAGATGTATGCAGCCATACACTGATAGAGAACTTCCAGAGGTTCAAGCCAGATTCAGAAGAGGCTGTGGAATGAGGGCTATCACTGCTGATGTCTGATGGATCTTGGCTGAAAGCAGAGAATATCAGAAAGATGTTTACCTGTGCTTTATTGACTATGCAAAGGCTTTCAATTGTGTGGATCATGACAAGCTATGGACAACATTGAGAAGTATGAGTATTCCAGAACACTTAACTATTGTGCTTATGAGGAATATGTACATGGACCAAGAGGCAGTTGTTCAAACAGAACATGGGAACACTGAATGGTTTAAAACTAAGAAAAGTATGTGACAGGGTTGTATTCTTTCACCGTACTTATTCAACCTGTATGCTGAGCAAATAATCCAAGAAACATGGCATCAGGATTGGAGGAAGACTCATTAACAACATGCGATATGCAGATGATACAACCTTGCTTGCTGAAAGTGAAGAGGACTTTAAACATTTACTGATGAAGACCAAAGAGCATAGCCTTCTGTATGGATTACATCTCAAAGTCAAGAAAACAAAAATCCTCACCAATGGACCAATAAACAACATCCTTATCAACGGAGAAAAGATTGAAGTTGTCAAGGACTTCATTCTTCTTGGATCAGCTATCAATATTCATGCAAGCAGCAGTCAAGAAATCAAATGATGTATTGCTTTAGGCAAATCTGCTGCACAAGACCTTTTTAAAGTGTTGAAGAGCAAAGATGTCAGCTTGAGGACTAAGGTGTGCCAAGCTATGATAACCTCATATGCATGTGAAAGCTCGACAGTGAATAAGGAAGACCATAGAAGAATTGATGCTTTTAAGTTATTGTGTTCGAGAAGAATATTGAAAGTGCCATGGGTGGCCAAAAGAACAAACAGATCTGTGTTGGAAGAAGTGCAACCAGAGTGCTCCTTGGAGGCCAGGATGGCCAATCTTTGTCTCTCATATTACGGACATATTGTCAGGAGGGACCAGTCGCTGGAGAAGGATATCATGTTTGGTAAGATGGAGGGTCATAGAAAAAGAGGAAGACCTCCAGTGAAAGGGATTGGCAAAGTGGCAGCATCAAAGGGCTCAAGTGTGTCAAAAATTGTGAGGTTGGCCCAGGACCAGGCAGTATTTCTTTCTGTTGTGCATAGGGTCACTATGAGTTGGTACCGACTCGATGGCACCTAACAACAGCAATGCTTTCTCATACTAAGCCAGTTTCTGTTGAATCCGGTTCCACTCATGACAACTCTATGGATGTCAGAAGAGGACTGTGTTTCCTAAAGTTTTAATGGCTAATCTTTTGGAAGCAGATCCCCAGGTCCTCCACGTGGACTCAGACTTCCAACATTTTGGTTACCAGTCAAGTTTGTTAATTGCTTGTTGTACCCAGGGATTCTAAACAGTCAAAGAATGTTCTGAATGCTTTTTCCCATCTTTCTTTCCTTCTTCCCTTCTGCTCGTTCCACATTCTTCCTCTTGTGAGACAGGTTATTTAAAAATAATAATTCTCTTTACAATATTATTGTGAAAACAGTGCTTTATATTGCATTAATATTATTTTGCTTCAGGAAATGCTAATACAAATAAATTATACTCAATCAGTATTGAAGTTTTTAGCTCTCTGGAAAATAACATTTATCCTTTTAAATGTTTTGACTACAAATCAAAAGTATTTTTCTCTCCCCTCATCTGAGCACCATGTGACATTCCCTCAGGGAGTGAGCTAGAAAGTCACCAAACACTGATTGCTAATAGGGCAGAATGAATCCACATGATTTAGCAGAAATTCCATGGCACACAACTGACAAAGGGTGCCCCAGGGCAGTTCCCCAGCATCTTTTGTCTTCCATTTTCCTGCACTCTGGGCACATGTTTCTGATGGAAAGATAGAGTGACAGCAAAGAGCTGAATCCCAAACCTCAAACGTGCCCTTGTTATTGATCCAGCGTGTTACATCCTCTAAGGACCTGGTGAGGGGCAATGTTTACATTTTCTAATGTTGTTATACAGACAGTGAATGACTTCAACAAGCAAAAGTTTAGTCTCTCACAGTTTAGGAGGTACCAGCTCTGTTGTTGTTAAATGTTGTCAAGTTGGTTCTGACTCAAAGCAACCCTGTATAGAGTTTTCATGGAGCAGCTGGTGGGTTTGAACCACCGAGCTTGCAATTCAGACCGACCTTGCGGTCTAGTGCTTAATCCTACAGCACCACACTGGGACTCCAAGGATAAGGTCTTTGTCTCTTTTCAATATTTTTAGGCTCAGTGTCTCTTGGAGATATCCATATGCCTTGGCACCAATCTTCCCCTGGGTCTAGGGACTCTCAGCACATGGACCCAGGGTGCAAAAGATGAGTTCTCTGCCCCGCTCTTCTTTCTTGGTACTGAGATCCCTCAATCCATGCTTGCTTGTTTAATCTCTTTTATGTCTCAAAGAGACTGACTCAAAATACAACCTAATCGTGTCAATTATATCGTGCCTCACTAACATGATAGAGTTTAGGATTCATAACACATAGGATAATTACATCAGATCACAATACAGAGGGTAATTGCATAATACTGACAATCATGGCCTAGTCAAGTTGACACATAATTAGTGAGGGCACACAATTCAATCCACAACAGACAAGAAGAGGGATGTGGTCTCCCATAGAATATAAGAATGAACCTTTATAGAGTATGAACAAGGTGAAGTGAAGTGTACGTCAAATATTGGAAAGGTAAACTAATAATAATAATAATAATGTTGTTATTGTTGCTATATGCCATTGAGTCAGTTCTGACTCATAGCAACACTGTATAGGGTTTCCAAGGAGCAGCTAGTGTTTATCCTACAGTGTCACACTAATGTTTACTGAGCACTTACTACGGGCCAGGCCCTGGGATAAAAGCTTCAATTCCCAGAGCCACATACGCTTAGAAGCACTAATATCATAGTAAAACTAGTAGGCATTTACACATGGGTGAAAACAGCCTTCCCTGATGATAAACAGATAGCTGGTGGTAATGCACCGTGGACTCATGAGTAGGGTTTCCAAGGCTGTAAAAGTCTATGGGCACAGAAGGGATCATCTTTCTTCTGCAGAGCAGCTGGTGGATTTGCACTGTTGACTATGTGGTTAGCAACCCAACGCATAACCCAGTACACCATCAGAGTTCCTTAGCATATAGATGAGAAGTATGAAGTACCAAAGTTTTGTCCCTTTGACTTGGGTGGAGTCAAAGTGATTCCAGGATGGGATTAAAATGCAGAACTTGAAAGCTATTAATGTCAGCAAGATGGCAATAAGGGTGTGGGGCAAGGGACTGTCACAAAGGAAAAAATGCCCTCGTGTCTCCTTTTATTCTGTTGGAAATAGGGTCATTATGAGTTGGTACCTAACAACAACAATATAAAGTGTATGTGTTATGTTTGATATGTAATAAAAATCTAATAAACACCTGATATAATAAATATTAAATATATCGCTGAGCTATAAAGATGTGGACTCTGTAGTAAAGTACCTCAGCAAAGTTTAGGGTTTCACAGTGTCCTGCTGTTTCCAAGTAGGGCTGATGGTGTGACCAGCGTTACAAGGGCACACATCCTCTGTGGGCCCAAGTTTCTGACTCCTGTGTCACAGGCAGACCCGCTCAGAAGGGCTTTCCCAGCAGACCCAGCCAATAAGCCTATGTTGTTTCTGACTATGGTCTTGGTCTATTCAAACCATGTTGTGTTGGGCCTGGTTCTCCCTAAGGTAATGGAGACAGCTCAGCATGAGCTGTTGGAAGTTTGACTTATTCAGAAATTAGTAAGCTAGTCTAGCAGCAATTCTACTCTGGCACATCCATACCCACAAGGTCTAGAAGCCCCATGCTAAAGGTGAGTTCTGGAAGATACTGAAGACACGAGTGACAAAGTGTCAGAGGCAGGTGTCCACTGAGGTGAGAAAGAGCAGCCCACAGAGGCCAGGATTGGGAACTTCGTAAGTGTCCAAAGAGATGTGGTCATCTCTGGTCCATCTTACTTGTCTCCTTGGCCCACATGAAGCCATTATTACAATCCAGGGTGCTCTGTGGCAGTTGCTTGGAAGTAAAACATAGCCTATGACTCACTTGCATGAGTCAGGTGGCAGAAAAAACAACAGCACTATCATCAAAGAGTCATGAGCAATGACATTTCTGGGCTTGATCTCCTTCTGAGCCTCCTTCCCGGGCCCAGAGCACCAATCGAATCACTAAATGCAAAGAACAATTAGTCCTGCCAGATGGGAGATGTATTACAAACTCTCTCCCAGAGCATAACCAATTAAAGCTTGGGTTTTAAAAAGCTAGTTGATTCGCTCAAAGGAGCAAACTCCAGGCTGCAGGGGCTCTTCCTACTGAGCCATGTCTCTGCATCTCCCAAAGCAGATGTAAAACCTCCGGATGGATTTGGTTTTCATAAAGCTGTGTGCAGAGTCTGCTGATCATCTCCATGCTTCAAAGCACCGGCCGGATATCTTCTGATGCATATTCATTTAACCATTCAACACAATCTCACTTTAGCCTTTCACCCCAGAATCTCTGCCCTGGGAAGGCTGGCAGCCAAGTGCTGGGACAGCAGTTTGGATGGATGGAGCCACCCCAAGTGGTACAGTACACACCACAGCCAAAACAGCATGAAAGAGGCAGGCCATCTGAGGAGGCATCCCCTCTCTTCCACAAGCAAGACAATCTCACTTGGCATCGTGAGGAACAAAGCCCACCTATACAGATAAGTGATTCATTCACATAAACGGAATCAGTAATGAAAAATTCCCCTCTCACAGAAGGAAGGAATACCTGTAATCCACTTAGCAATGACTCAAAATTCGACTTTTAAATTCTAAAATGAGTAATGTGTGACGCTGCTTTATCGATCCAGCCAGCATGAATGACTTAATTGGGGGGAAAGTCCTTAGGGTAGAAGACAATTACTCTAAGTGTTGTCCTAGTGTTGGGCAGGGAATAAGCACTTTGTCCGGGGGTTATTTGTACCTATGTGCTGCTGGCTTAGTGTCAGGCAGAGGCAAGTAATGAGTAGGCACCAGCTGCTGCCTTCTGGTCTCACGAGGACATCATTGGTACCTGGCAGCTGAGGGTGAGACATCAACAACAACCATACCATAGAAGCCAAGAATGCTGTTAATGGAAGGGATTGGCTCAAACCCAAAATCTGTCGAGAGTCAGTTCTGACTCATAGTAACTCTATGGATCAGAGTAGAACTGCCCCCTATAGAGTTTTCTAGACTGTAAATGTGTATGGAAGCAGACTGCTGCATCTTTCTCCCATGGAGTGGCTGGTGGGGGCTGAACACTTTAATCACTACCGTACCTGGGCTAGTCGGCTCTACTCCAATAACTAGAAATGAGTCTCTGTTCTGAAGCTCCAGCAAGAAATCCCATGCCCGTGACTTTCTAACCTCTTGGGTCTCAACAGGATGCCTTGTCCTCAATGAGGCAGATCTTTTTCTTTGGTTTTCTCTTCACAGTCTAAGACCAAAGAATATTCAATAAATAACAACCTGCAACATTAAACCTTGAGTGGAAAACCACTACAAACAGATATATATGGTTTTGCAAACAGCTCAACCTATTACATACATTCGGCAAGTAGTTTAAACTCTGGCAGTCTCAGTTTTCTCATTTGTAAAAGCCACCTTGAAAGGTCATTAAGAGAATTAGTGACAACATTGGAGTTGTTGGTTAGGAAATGGACATGCATCTCAAGATTTTTATGAAGAAAGCACATGAAGACCAGCCAGTGCTGGGCCTCTCTGTTGGAAGCCACATGGTAAGTAGGAATTCAGCATATGGCAGCAGACCAGAGGCCACGGTGAGCTGTTACAGAGGCCTCAGCATCATGGTTCAGAGCCTGGTCCTAGAGTCACTCTGACTACTTTCAGATCCCAAGGGGTAAGTTATTTAACCTTCATACCTCTCTGTTTTCTAATCTCCATTTTATATCAACCCTCATATCAAATGAGCTGTAAATGTACTGCAGAGAGCTACTGTCAGGGTTTAAGGAGGCAGTGTACATAAGAACCAAGTACCTGGCACATAGTAAATGCTTAATAAATGTTAGATAGTGTCATCAGTTCAGAAGCTCTGGTAGTGTAGTGGTTATGAGTTGGGTGGATAACCTCAAGGTCAGCAGTTCGAAACTACCAGCTGTTCCGTGGGAGAAAGATGAGACTTTCTGCTCCCCTAAAGATTTACAGCCTCGGAAACCCTATACAGGGTCACTATGGGTCAGAACCAAATCCATAGCACACCACCACCATCATTTGGAGTCCTGGTGTCCTGGTGTAGCGCTGTGGGATAATGCATTGGACGGCAAGGTTGGTTTGAAATGCTAGATTGGCGGTTCAAGTTCACCAGCCGCTCCTCAGAAACCCTATACAGGGTCACTATGAGTCAGACCAACTTGACAGTACTTAACAGCAATGACAATCATCGTTATTAAGGATCCCAGGTAGCACAGTGGATTGTAAACTGGGCTGATCAGTAGTTAGAAAGGTCAGTTACTCCGCAGGAGAAAGATGAGGTTTTCTGTTCCCATAAAGATTTACAGTGTTGGAAACTATATAGAGGGTCACTGTGAGTTGGAACCAACTCGGTGGCACAAAGCCACCACCATCATCATCATTATTAGGAAGAGAAGGAAGAAATTCTTGGGCATGGGATCTGAAAACAGGAAGAAGATAGCCACATTCCCAGCAGGGAGCTTGCCCTGTAATGGGCAGCATAAACAAACCAAACATTTGAAGTGGGCTCTTTGTTCAGCACATTCTGTAGAAGAGTATCCCATGTAACCCTGAGGGCCTGTTTCCCTAGTCTATATTTGTCCCTGGATGACTGACTCCAAGGATCTTTACCATAGCAAGGCACATCCGTGATCACTGGAACCAACTTTGTTCCCTGCAGAGCTCAGCCTAAACCTACCATTGCTCTAGCTGCCACCAAGACCCAACTTGGCCACATGGCAGGTGCAGTTTGGGTGGAATGCAGAGTGCCTTCTAATTGGTCACAGCTTCCCTTCTTCACTCTGGCATCTACAACACACACGTCTCCACAATTACTGCCTCCTTTGTTTTTCTCTGCAGAGAACCAGTGTGGATTTGCCCACAGCTTCCCGTCCATACTATCAGCACACACACTCATCTTGGGACATCTCTACTGTGGTAAGGTTAGGTAGGTGAATCTAGTGCATGGTGCCATTATTTAAAGTCAGTATAAGAATAATGTTCTCGTCTTCTGCCAATAACTGATTGGAAGACCTAATATGGGGATACAACGTGCCCAGTGAAGGAGGCTGCCTGCGGAGCCTCTGCATTACATAAGACTATAAGTGGAATCCTAAACAGCAGCCAGAATCTTCAGAGGTGGGAAATTTGCCCCGGAGAGGATGGGCAGTCCAGCCTGGAGCAGCTAGAAAAACAGAAGATACCTCTTGAAAGAAAGACTGACAGGAAAAACACAAAATAAACCGACCAATGACTACAAAAACAAGCAAGTTGTCCCCACAGGAGACATCAAGGCCCCCTCAGAGTAAACCCCATTCCAAGACTAAGACTCATTGGGAATACACGCTCTGATGGATGACCACATTCGCCACCGACAGGGGGAAGGAGAGGGAAAAACAGCTATAAGGCTGCGAGCTAGGCCCTACAATGGTCAATAGACTCCTGTGAACCCAGGTGGAGACCTGGTTGGCCAGCAATGTGGCAAGACCTGGGGACTCCTGGGCCCAGAGTCAGTGACATAGCCACAGAGGACTAGAGTGGAGAATGAAGTGTCCAGCAGATAAGTAGACAGGGCATATCCACAAGAGCACCCACGCATGCAGATAATACCCATTTGACCTAGCCTCAATTACTGGGTGATCAGAGCTCAACTAGAAGAATAAAGAGGAGGAAAAAAAAAAAAAAAGAAGAAGAACCTTATACAATTAGATGCAGTAGCTCAAAAGAGGGAACAGATCTTTGCAACAGGGATCATTCCCACCCCCTCCATACACAGAGTAGACAGGGATGGGCAACTTGGACATTGACTATCCAAAATGGGGGGAGGGGGGACTATAAAGGCAAGAAGTGACTGGCTTACAAGCTTTCAAGAGGGAACCTAGATCCAGAGAACGTAGAGGAAGGTAGACTCTCCACTGAGTAGTATCCAATCTGTCTAGGCGGGACTGATTAAAGGAAATGTGGATAGGTCTCTTAGGATGCAAGGGTGAATAATTGTTACCAGGACTGATTGTGAAGGTTGTAAATGTAAAAGTGGGCATTTTGTGGCAAGGAGGGGAGTAATTGACTTTGCAGGCTGGGAGCAGAGGTCCCTGGAACCATAAGGGAGAAGACCAGAGAGCGGAACCCTATCCAGAGAGGCAATGGTCCCCAAGATGGAGGCAGAGGACTCAGGACCCAGGGAGGAAGAGGGGCTGTGTGCTGATGACTGGAGGGGAGGGGGGGAGAGGGGTGGCGGAGCAGGCTTATAGGTTGCACCTTTTTGTTGATTGGTGATGCGTGGAGGGGAGTGTAACCATGGCAATGAAACAAAATACGATGAGTGTAAAACGAATGTTCTCCCATGTAAACTGTTACAGAATTACAATAAAACTTAAAAATAATAATAATAATAATGTTCTCACTGTAAGGCAAGTATTTCCACCTGATGACCACAGCCATGATCACATGTGAGTATCACAAGTCAGAAGCCACATTCTACCAAAGGAGAAGCAATGACAGGGAGTTATCAGCCAGTCGTGTGCTCTGTGAATTGAGCATCTGAATGGAGCAGCTCTAACATGATTCTTCATGAGCACTTCAGCTTAGTCAGCGGACGTGGGAAGAGTGTCTCAATAACCTCTGATATCACACCTTAAACAAAAACTTGGAGCCAGCCCCACAGATGTTAATATAAAGGTATTAGAAATCAGGTCAGCAATTTTGTTAGCAATTTGATGTTCTGCGCTGAGGGACCGGGCTTAGGGTTTGGAGACTTTGATTTCTACTATCCGCCTAATAAAATAAGGTGAAGAGCAACACTTCCCCAAAATGTGTACAGGAATGCTGGGTTAAACAAAATCAAGCATGCTTCTTTACAGAAGCACTTCTCAGAGTCTTGCTGTTGTTGTTGGTGTTAAGTTGTCATCGAGTTGACTCTGAGTCAAGGTGACGTTGTGTATAACAGAACAAAATACTGCCTGGTCTTATGCCATCTTCATGTTGTGGAGTCCATTGTTGTGATGTTGTGTAGTGCTTTCCAACCCAGGGGACTCATCTTCCAGCACTATACTGGGCACGATTCTGTTGAGAACCATATGGTGTTCATTGGCTGCTTTTCCAGAAGATCACCAGGTCTTTCTTCCTAGTCTTGCTTTGTCAGGAAGCGCCTCTAAAATATGTTCACAATGGATGATCGTGATGGTATTTCAGATACAAGGGGGCTTCAGAAAGGCCATGGAAAAAATCTATCTTTTCATTCAATTCTTCCATGAACTTTTTGAAGCCATCTTATATCAGTGACAAACCTTCCAGGATCATAGTAACATTCAGGTCACCATAGTATGACAAACTGTTAGATAGTGATAGTCTAGTGAAAACTAAAATTGTTAGCAATTTGATGTTCTGCGCTGACGGACTGGGCTTCAAAATTCACATAGAAGAGTCCATCTCAGTGCCTAGCTTTATCCTCACATAAGTGGCTTAAGCGATATTTTTGTATCTGAATCCAGTCGATGAAGACTGACTGCCCATATCAGCTCCTGAAATGCCGGTGGCAGAGCATCCAGAGTCATTGCAACATACAGAATATGACAAACTGATGGGGTAGTCCCAGAGCCTGGACTATGCTAATGATGAATGCTAATCGCCAATCAAGGCATGGTATGCAAACCTCCCATAGTGAACTGAACGTTTGGAGGGTGTTGAATCAGTGTAACTTTGCTATGAATACTTTCACAAGAATTGGGAAAAAAAAAAGACTCAAGACACCAGGAATTGATGGAATCAAAATTGAAATCTTTCAAGAAAGTAAGGTGTCACAAGAAGCGCTCACTCATCTCTGCCAAGAAATCTGGAAGACAACTATCTGGCCGACTGATTGGAAAAGATCTGTATTTGTGCCCATTCCAAAGAGGTGACTCAACAGAATGTGGAAATCATCGGACAATCACTTTGAGATCCCACGAAGTAAAGTTTTACTAAAGGTAATACAGAAACAGCTACAAGCATACATTGACAGAGAGCTTCCAGAGGTTCAAGCCACATTCAGAAGAGGCCATGGACTAAGGGATATCATTGCTGATGTCCGATGGATCTTGGCTCAAAGTAGAGAATATCAGAAAGATGTTTAC
>NW_006408737.1:4951301-4959867 GCF_000296735.1 Chrysochloris asiatica
ACTGGCCAAGTGGCAGCATCGATGGACTCAAGTGTGGCAACAGTAGTGAGGTTGGCCCAGGATCAGGCAGTGTTTTGTTCTGCTATGCATAGGTCGCTATGGGTCAGTACCGACTCCATGGCACCTAACAACAACAACAACAACCACTACCAAGTGCTCTGAAAGGGATCACATTAGAAGGTCCTGGATACAGTGAGAGAAAATGTGTAACAAAACTCAAAATTACTTTAAAACAAAAGAAACAAACAAACAAAGAAACTGGACTTACTGGCTAGAAAGATTGGAGGACCCTGAGACTCTGAAGGGCTGCCCAGCACCCTTCAGATCTGGAAGGAACTCCCCCTTGTGAATCTATCGTCAGTTACACTGCAGATAGGTCTATAGGGGGACAACACTAGTAAAGTAGGCTCACCAGGAACGATCAATCATTCTAAATCAAACAGGTGACATCTACCTAAGGACACAGTTGAGAAGGGATGGGTAGGAGGGTGGAATAGAAATAGGAACCACAGAGAGCAAGCGGGATAACTGTTGCTACATAGAGGGGGCTGCACTCATTGAGATGAAACAAAGTGTGTGATTTGTTGAGTGTGAAACTGATGACCTTGTCTGTAAACCTCTACTCAATACATAATAAAAAGTTAAACTTTTTTTTAGAAAAAGAATGTAAAGGTTTTTTTTTCTCATCAGTCCGGTCTTCCCCCACTGTCGTCACGTTCCTGGCTGCAGACTCCCATCAATCTCCCTCTCCTGTGGGCTCAGGACCAGCATGCCCAGGATAGAGCCAGCCTCATGGGCATCCTTGGACTCTGCATGCCTCATCTCTCGTGCCTCCTTTCAGACGGCTGTCTTTCTGGTTGCTCTTCCCTCAGACATCCACATACCCTTCTGCCCTCCCTCTGCCCATCAGGGTTTCTGCATGATTCCAGCCCTTACCTCCAGGAACTCCAGTCCTCTGCCTTACTCTCCAGAAGCACAGGCTGCCCTCTGCCCCCTGTGCTTTGGAAGGCTCTCACCGCCACACCATATCTCAGTCCTCTGCTGCCCCAATCCAGTGTTGCCACAACACATGAAATGTTAGGATTGAAGAGTTAACAGGTAACACACAATGTGTACGGGAAGAGGATGTTCTGACTCCCAAGTCCTAGAAAAATCCTGAGGGCAGCTTCAGACAGATACAGCCGTCCCTCCAGGGGATGGCAGTAGTTAGCTCCCAACAGGACCCAGACCCAAAAAACTGAAATAGCTCAGATTAACCTAGAGATCAAGAGAGAAAGAGACAGAAAATGGATCTGGAGACAGGAATCAAAAGCCAAGATGCCAGGCATGTTTGAAACGTGCCATCCTCACCACATTTGTCATCATCTCATTCTTATATATATATATATATATATATATATATATATATAATTAAAAAAAACTTAATTAGTAACTGCTAATAGGATCTCGAATCAAATGAATAGGGAACTAGAGATTTACACTTAGAAAGGTTTCAGTATGGGGTTCTAGTAAATTAGAAAGCTGGACAGATTGTATTTATTACAAAGGGATAAAAGTAGGCTCATTCCCAGGAGTTCCTAACCTGGTAGACAGATAAGTACTTCAAATCCCAATTTCATCTCTCCTCACCATGCGTCTGTAAGCAATGTCTCTGCTTCTCCATGGCTTGATTCTCTCACACGAGATGGGCTGACACAGAAGCTGCAGCAGTGGGCTCAACCATGGCAAGAATTGGGAGGATGGCATGGCACCAGGCAGTGCTTCTGTTCGGCACAGGGTCATTATGACTTGGACCCAACTCAACCGTCCCCAACAACAACAACAACAACAATAGTACTAGTAACACCAGTGCCACAGTAGTGTTGGAGGTTAACTAGGTGAATGCAGACAAAGTACATAGACTAGTGGTTCTCAACTGGGGTTGAATTTTTTTCTCCAGGGAAGATGTCACAATGTCTGGTGGCATTTTTGACTGTCACAATGGGTGTGGAAAGTGTACTCTTGGTATGTAATGAGTAGAAACCAGAGATGCAGGTAAACACCCTACAAGCACTATATGTTGCTGTGAAGTGTCATAGAGTTGGTTCCGACCCATAGCAACCCTGTATAGGGTTTTCGAAGAGCAACTGATGAGCTTGAACTGCCCACCCTGCAGTTCAAACAGCTTTGCAGTCAAGCCCAATAACCCACATTGCCACATCAGGATTCCACAAGCACTACATAGGTCCCACAATAAATGATTATCTAGCCCAAAATGCCAATAGTGTCAAGGTTAAGAAACCTCTAGTACCCAACACAGGGCAAGGATTAGCTCTCCCATCTATCCTTTCCCACTTTCTTTGCTAAACAGTGTATTGCACCAGGAGAGAAAGTAGGGGTCTCCTTTTTCTTAACTGTTCTGTACAAATGATACCACCCATACCAGGGAGTTACTTTCTTCTGCCCTCTTTACACACACACACAGAGGACCATTTCCTAGCTGACCTCTGTGCAACACTTGGTCTGGGACCTGGGCAACAAAGCAGCTCTAAGGAGGCTGGTCTCAGGAAGGAAGGCTGGGACTGGCCAGGAGCTCAGAAAGGGACCACTCTCCCATTCCTACTTGCAGGGATACAACAACAACAGCAATAATTGGACACTAAGTGTGCCATTTTCCCCAGAAAAGGAAACAATCCCTTATTCAGAAAGCAGACGTCAGAATTCATTACTTCCTCCAATTATCCGGCAGACTTTGATTCCATACTGTGGTGTGCATGGGACTCTAACGGTCTAGGTCTCAGACCCTGTAACTATGTAACCAAGACATCAATGGGAATGAATAGGTAACAGAGGGAAAGTGCTGTTTTCATCTCACAGGATCTTGGCTCTGATCAGCCTCATTTTGAATGGTGCAAATATCCACTTGATAAAGTGGGAAAAGCTAATGTTGTTCTATTATTCACTCACTCTTTATTAAGGCATCTGAGATGATTCATTGAGTTTCTGAAGCACAGTAGTTTTTAAATTGTTACTCTTTCATGAACAAACTATTCCAAGACACAATCTGCCTACATTTTATAATAATACATCTTCCACAGAGAAGGCACAACTGAAGTCACTGATTTCTCATTCCTAAATTCAATAAGACCTATTTATACCTCTCCTGAGCATGTGAAAGAATACAGGGGAAAGTGCCTTGAAAACCAGAAGGGCTTATATAAAAGTTGTCATCTATTATCAAATGGGAGAAAGATGAGGCTGTCTGCTCCTATAGAGATTTACAGTCATGGAAATCCAAAAGAGTATTTCTTCTTTGTCCTGTAGAGTAGCTATGAGTAGGAATCAACTTGAGGGCAGCGGGTTTGGCAAATGTGCTCAGCAGCTAACAAAAAGGTTGGCAACTTGACTCCATCCAGAGGCACAATCATGGACTGAATTGTATCCCTTAAAAATATGCATCAACTTGGCTGGACATTGATTCTCTGGTTTGGCAGTTATGGAATGATGTAATGTAGCAATTACATAATAATGCCCCATGATGTAATCTTTTGTGCTAACCCAATCTGTTATAAAATGATTGAGTGTGGTCAACAACCTTAATTCCTTCACAGCCCTGATCCTATGTAATGGGGGTTTCCCTGTGGTGTCTATGACCAGCAACACTTTTTGTCTTACAAGACATAAAAAGAGAGAGAAGTAAGTGAGAGAGGAACCTATTATCACCAAGAAAGAAGAGCCAGGAATAGACCCTTTTGAAACAGGTCCCTCCATGGTGAACCTCCTAGATCCAGGGAAAGAGTAATGCCAAGACACATGAAATCTCCAAGGAATCTACAAGGAATACTGGGTCTATAAATGCTGAAAGGAGACAAGGACCTTCCTCCTAAATCATGAGCCAACAAAGATAGAAAGCTTTCCCCTAGCGCTGTGCCATGCACTGGGACTTCTAGTCTCCTCAACCGTGGGAGAAGAACTGTCTGTGTGTTGAAGTCATCCACTGGTGACATTTCTGTCATAGCAGTAGTAGATAGTTAAGACAGGCACTTTGGAAGAAAAGGCTGGTGATTTACTTACAAGAATGTCAATCATAGAAAACCCTCTGGAGCCCAGTTCTACTCTGACACACATAGTGTCTCCATGAGTCAAAGCTGACTTGATGGCAACTGCTTTCTGGCCTTTATTAATCAGTATTCATCATTGTAATCCCCAAATTCCTAGGGGGCACAACAAATGAGGCTTGGCTTTGCTGGGGACTAGACTCCAAATTGCCAAGATGTCTGTCCTTTTTTTCTACTTACTGACTTTCTAGTCTGGAGAGGTTCTGCCCTCTTAGCGGATACTTTTCTCTTGAAGTAAATTCAACTGCAGGAAAGTCTGAGGCCTTGCTCTCTTATCTACTACCTGGCAGGAGGACCCATAGGGGCCTTTAAGCAGGAGGTGTTCAGGCAAGAGGAGCCAACAGGGAGCCCCGGATGCCGCAAAGACTTGTATGGCTCCAAGCAGGAAGTCTACAAGAACACACCAACAGTTCGGAACATAGAGACTGTCTGAGGTTCACGTACCCACCCCTGTACTCAGCTCATAAAATGAGGCACTGAGTCATAAAAGTGATATATCTCTAAAGCCAGGCAAGGCTGGCAGGATGTGCTCCTGGGGCCCCTCACAAACAAAACTTCAACCAAGAATTCTGACTTCCCTGCCCTTCTTCCCTGCCTGAGTTGGCTCTCCAAGCAGCCTCTTAGCTCACAAACTGGGATAAAAGAGCGCCTGTGTTTGTCTGGGTTGTTCCTGCACTGCTGGACCAGGCAGGCGGGAGCAGGCGTGGCCTTTGGGAGACCTTGGCTCCTGAGTCCCTCTGAGGAAGGACTGCTCTGGAGCACAGACAGAAGGCCTCTGTCACACTTGGCTGGCTTCTGTGTAAAGGAAAATAGGTAAAGAGAGCCAGGATGGGAGCAAGGGTGGAAAGTCATTTGCAGGAAGAGCCTGGGCAGAGAAACCAGATGTGGGCCAGTGTCGGCAGCAGGGAAAACCTGCTGCATAATTCATCCATTGTGGTTCTGTTTATGTGTCTGTTTTTAAGGTTAATCATTTGTTTGTTTGATTGAGGCCACCTCCTCTGATCGCTTCTGTTAGCACATGAACAGGAGGCTTGCTAGGAAATGCAAACATCCTCATTTGGCAGACGCAGAGTTTGCTAAATTATCTTTCCAGCTGCAGATGAGTTGTGACATTTGTAATAAGTTGCCAGTCATGAGAGGCACAGTGTATCTCCAGAGAAATTCATGGCAGAATTTCCCACCTATGCCAGTCTTTAATAATTCTCACTGAAGGAAGAACACTTTCCTGACCAAGAGACATACGTTTGAGATAGAAGTAAGAGTCATTTACTCTCGTGGGATGCTGGGCTGCCCCAGTCATACCTCATGGGCCTAGACTCACATCCCCATAAAATATTTGCATTTCCTATTCGAGGCATACACCACATGGGAGGAGAGAGAATGTGCTGTAAGAGTAAGAGCAAGTTCCATAGTCAGAGAAGCCTAACTTCAAATGCCAATTTTCCCCACGTATTAGCTGAGGGACACTGGATAATGCCTTCTTTCACCTCTGAGCTTCAGCTTCCTTAAAGTTACACTGGCTGTTAGGATACTTAGAGATGGCATATTTGAAGGACCTGGCCTGATGTTGCTGCTGATCATCAAGTCAGTTCCAATTCATAGCAACCCAATCTATATAGCACAGAACGAAACACTGCTGGGTCCTACACTATCTTCATAATTGTCATTATGTTTGAACTTGAACCATAGCTGCTGCCTTTGTGTCACTCCATCTTGTTGGGGTCTTCTTCTTTCTCTCTGACCCTCCACTTCACTAAGTATGATGTCCTTCCCCAGGGACTGGCCCCTCCTGACACCATGTCCAAAGTACAGAAGACAAAAATGTCACCATTCCTAATTCCAAGACATACTCGGCTATAATTCTCCCAAGACAGGTTTGTTCATTCTTCTGGCAGTCCATGGTATATTTAATATTCTTTCCCATCACCATAATTCAAAGGTATCAATTTTTAATGAAGAGCAGCTATTGTTCTCATCACTGTTAAAAACAGTCCAATCAGGTAACCCTCTCTGCTGTGATTTTCAGTAAAATCCCTACTTGACTCCTTCCAGTGACAGTAAGGCCTGCAGATTCATCATTTCATAGACTTGATAGAGCCTGCACAGACTTCTTCACACTTGTCAGGATCTGGACTGGGCACTACGGGTTCCACAATCAAAAATCAATCATTCAGTAAGATCTCAGCCTCCAAACTCAGCTCATCTTTGGGTAATTTTGACAATTAGAAATGAGTTCCTAATTTTGAGGCCAAACTATTACAATGCAAGAGTATTAAGAGATTAAGAGAGAGCTTCAATTTTTCTGGTAGAGTTCCAACTTTATATTCAGACATCATCTTTTATCCCTCCTTTTGTGGATGGATAATATATACCGAAAAGTGTACATAGCACAAGTAGACAGTTTGAGGAATTTTCACCCACTGAGCACTTCCATGGTGGGGAATGTAGTATTTTGGAACACTTGATTGTGCTCATGAGGAACCTGTACATAGACCAAAAGGCAGTTGTTCAAACAGAACAAGGGAACACTGAATGGTTTAAAATTAAGAAAGTGTGTGCCAGGGCTGTATTCTATCATCATACTTATTAAATCTGTATGCTTAGCAAATAATCTGAGGAGCCAGATTATATGAAGAAAAACATGGGATCAGGATAGAAGGAAGATTCATTAACAGCCTGTGATAAGCAGATGATACAACCTCGCTTGCTGAAAGTAAAGAGGACTTAAAATACTTACTGATGAAGATCAAAGATCATACCAAAGTATGGGTTGCACCTCAACATAAAGAAAACAAAAATCCTCACCACTAGACCAATAAATAATATCATGATAAATGGATAAAAGATTGAAGTTGTCAAAGATTTCATTTTGCTTGGATCAACTGCCAACACTCTTGGAAGCAGCAGTCAAGAAATCAAACAACATATTGCAGTAGGCAAATCTGCTGTACAAGACCTCTTTAAAATGTTGAGCAAATATGTCAGTTTGAGGACTAAGGTGTGCCTCCTTCAAATGCCATACAGTCTGGATTTAGTCCCCAACACTCCACTGAAACTATCCTCACTATATTTCTATTACCTTCCTCCTCACCAGATTTAAAAGCTCCCGTTCTGATTTAATAATACTAGTCTAATTCCCTGCTGTAAACTCTCCATAAAGCCAGCACACCTGCTCCTTCTGCTTCGGACACATATCTTCAAGCTCTGCTACTCATACTTCCTAATGGTTCAGGTCTTGTCCTTCATGATAGGTGGCCTAACCCTGCCTTAATAACTCAGTCTCCAAGTTGGAGAAGTGGGTTGTAAAGGGAGTCATCCTCCCTCTACTGCCTTCCTTAGAGTGAAAGTTGGCGGCATTTAAAGCCTAGCTCAGCTTTCAAAATTTTGAAACCTCCTCAGAAACTTGTCATGCCCAGGACCATCTAGCCAATGTAGTCTTTGGGTGCCTCTATCTAAAAGGCTCAGTCTAGAGAGAAGGTGGGAACTACCAGCTGAATAAAGTTTATGGTTTATCTATAGACTTAAAGCTATCAGAGTTCCCAGACTTCTAACACACAACACTTCTAGTAAGTAGACATAAAGAAATGTACAAGCAACACAGACATCACAAACCTCCACAAGATTTGCTGTGGACCCCTATAAAGGAAAAGCTACCACAGAATATCTAACATGGGTTCAGTACACACGTGAGATATTTTTTTGTTTGTTTCTTTTTATGCCATGGGAAGACTTAAGGCCCATGATAGTCAAGCATAGATGTCAAATCCCCTATCCAAACCCTGCCACATGACTATTTCCACAAAAGAGCTATAAGAAGACCAAGGATAACAATGGTGAGTATAGCTGACAAATGGTTCAGGTGTTGGGAATAGGAGGGCACATCATATAGTTCTTACACTGAAAAGAATGTTTGTCCCAGGGTCAGGCTTTCTGGAGGACAGTCACCATGCATCAACCAACACTACTGATTCCTGACAACACTACCTACCCCTAGTAGGAAATGGAGCGTTTGTCTTAGATTAATTAAAAATGTATTAGGCTGAAGAAATGTGAGGGGCTTTTCATATTGTTTTGTTGTTGTTTGTGAACTGATGATACGCCAGGAAACTCTCATATGTTAAAATAGACAAAACTTCTAGAAAACAAGCAAAAAATACTGAGGAAACCCAAGGCTGGTAGACTGGCAAACACAGTTCTAGAACCTTAGAGGTTTCCAGTTACCATATCAGACATCCTTGTGTATTACTATAATACCAATAATTCTTGGGAACACAATGGCAAAGCATTCAGCTGCTAACACAAAAGTTGGCAAATTAAAAGCAACCCAGCAACTCTGTGGGAGAACTACCTGGCCACCTGCTTCCATAAAGATTACATCCAATGACTTGATGATTAAAACTCAATGGAGAAGAGATTGAGGTTGTCAAGGACTTCATTCTTCTTGGATCAACTATCAACACTCACGGAAG
>NW_006408737.1:4962717-4968209 GCF_000296735.1 Chrysochloris asiatica
CAATCTGACCCTGGCCTTGTTTTTGCTGATGATACAGAGCTTTTCCACCATCTCTTTCCACAGATGTAGTCAATTTGATTTCTGTATATTCCATCTGGTGAGGTCCATGTTTATAATCATCTCTTATGCTGTCTAAAGAAGGTATTTGAAATCATTGGTTTTGCAAAATTCTATCATGTGATCTCCAGCATCATTTCTATTACCAAGGCTATATTTTCCAACTACTAACCCTTCCTCTTTGTTTCAAACCTTTATATTCCAATCACCAGTAATTAGCAATACATCCTGATTACATGTTTGATCAATTTCAGATTGAAGAATTTGGTAGAATTCTTCTGTTTCGTGCTCATTGGCTGTAGTGGTTTGTGAGTAAATTTGAATGATAGTTGTATTAACTGGTCTTCCCTGTGGGTGCATAGATATTATCCTATCACAGAAAGTGTTGTACCTCATGGCTGATCTCGATACGTTCATTTTGACAATGAATGCAACACCATTCCTCTTCAATTTGTCCTGGCATAGTAAACCATGTGGTTGTCAGATTCAAACTGGTCAATACCAGTCCACTTCAGCTCAGTAATGCCTAAGATATCCATGTTTATGTGTTTCATTTCATTTTTGACAATTTCCAATTTTCCTAGATTCATACTTCAGACATTCTATGTTCTGATTATTAATGAATATTTACAGCTGTTTCTCTTCATTTTGAGTTGTGCCCCATCAGCAAATGAAGGTTGATAGGGATGGGCAACTCATACATGGGCTACCTAAAATTGGGAGACTATAAATGCACCAAGTGGTTGGCTTACAAATTTTCATGAGGGAGTTTAGTTTCAGAGTGAGCAGGGGAAGGTGGACTCCCCATTGAATAGTTTCCATCTTTTCTACATGGGTCAGGTATAAGGAGATGGCGACAGGATTCTTTTGATTTAATAATGAATAAGTGTTATCATGACTAATTGCAATTACCACAGTTGTAAAGGTAGAAGATGTGTAACAAATAGTGGGGAGTAGTTAATCTTACATTCCAGGAACAGAGGACCCTAGGATCAGCAAGAGGGGAGAACACGGGATGAGCAGAACATGGGATCCTAACTAGAGAAGTAGCAAAACCAGAGACAGAGATGATGGCATGGAGACATACAGCATCGGAAGACTCCACACTCATAGAAAGATAAAGGCTGTATGCTCACAGTCAGGGGGTTGGTTTGCAAAATGTGTCCTTTGGTTGTTTAAATGATTATATATTTTTCCTGTGTGTTTCTGTGTGCATCAAAAAAGAGGATTGTAATCATTACAGTGAAACAAGATGTGATTGGTTGAGTTCAAAACTGATGTTCTCTGTCACATGGGATCACTGTGAGTTAAAAATAAACTCAGTAGCACCTAACAAAAACAATACCATGATCATACCCAAGAAATTTAACAATTATGTAACTATTATAGCATACATTATCTAATGTATGTTTTATATTCAAGTTTGTCCAATTATCCTAATAATGTCCCTTATAGCTATTTGTTCCTTTTTCTAATTCATGATTCAATAAAATATTAATCATTGCATTTAGTTGCCATGTCTTTTTGCTCTTCTTTAGTTTTGAAGAGTCCCTCTGCACCTCCTTTTCTATTTTCATCTTTCAAATCATTGGCATTTTCAAAGGGACTATGTTATTTGAGTTGGAGGATAGCCTGTAATGCCAATGAGCTGGTTTATTTCTCTTTATGAGAATCAAGTCAAAGATTTTGCAAGAACACTACATAAATGATGTTCAGTCCCTCCCAATACATCCCATCAAGACCCACAGAATGTCAGTTTGTCCCATTATTGGCAATGCTAAGTTTGATCTGGTGTGGCGCAGCAGGTTAATGCACTCAACTGACCTCCAGGTTGGCAGTTCAAGCTCACCAGCCACTCCTCGGAAACCCTATATGGGGTTGCTAAGGGTCAGAACCGACTCGATGGCATTTAGCAACAACAACTTGGCAGTTAGTAGTCCAGTGCTTTTCATCTCGTGCCACACCAGGAATCCAGAACAACAACAATTCTGATCACTTTATTAAGACTGTGTCTGCCCTGTCTCTCCATTGAAAGTTCCTTTGTTCCTTTGTAATTAATAAGTAATGTGTAGGGTGTTAACTTGGGGGCCGTGTGAATATCTGCTTCCCCAAATTGGAGCTGTGTTTTAATCACTGCAATTATTGTGATTCCTCTCTAACAGATTTGAGCAGTAATGGAAGGACAGAGGCATGCTCTTCGTTCACTTCACTAGCTCTGTAAATTCCATTTGGCACTGGTTAATGGTAATGAAGCCTTTGGCACTTTTTTCCTATAGATGCACTTACAGAAGAGAACTCCATTTAAAAAATGCATTACACCAAAGCACAGTGAAAGCAATTACCAATACTCAATTACTCTAACATCACTTCATCACTGTAGATACTCTTAAATGCAATACAAGGGTGTTTTTGAATATCCTGAAGGTGAAAATTGGTCTACAGTAACACAGAGAGGTCCAGAAACCTTCAGTGGCTCCAAGAACTACAAGCCCAACTCTTTATCCTGGCATTCTAGATCCTACAAGACTTGGCCCCACCATTCATTTTCTTTCCATCACAAACTTTTAACTGTTGAAAAAAAGTAAGCTCCCCCTTGTCTGAGTTCTCCAAGCCATGTTATAATAGGGCACTTGGTTCATATTTTATTATTCAGTGTATGTCTTATCTCCCCAACAGGATGAAATTCAGGCTATCATATCCAAACAGCCCATTGAGCATGTTGTGAGAACATCAGCCAAGTTCAAGCACCAACATATTCTTGAGATAATCTGACATCTAAAAATAATTTTTTAAAAGATTCCAGCAGCCACTATGGAAATACTGGAACTAAGTGGCTGTCTTTATAAGTTTGACTTGTTGTTGTTGTTGTTGTTAAGTGCTGCTGAGTCACGTCTGACTCATAATATGTAGGGTTTCTGAGGATTTGAACCACTGACCTTGGCAGTTAGCAGTTCAATGCTTTTCATCTAGCGCCACACCAGGATTCCATAAATATGACAGTATATTTCAATGCTGATGTGTGTATGAGGAAGAGGAAAAGAGAGCACTGTGATTGTTAACAGCTGTCAAGTCAACTCTGATTCATAGCAACCGAACAGACACATTGCCTAACTGTGTCATCTTCACAATCGCCAGCATGTTTCAGTCCATCATGGCAGCTATGCTATAAAGCCAACCCATCTCACCAAGGGTCTCCCGAGCCCTTGTTGGCCCTCTAGGTCACCGAACACAATTATCCCTCTCAAGGATGTGTAAAAAGCAAGAGAGTCAGACAGTATTCTGATCCATAGATTTCCACAGGCTAAAGTGATTCGCTTTAATTTTCAGAAGAAAAACAGTGGTCCTTTCTTCCTAGTCTAGAAGCTCTGCTGAAACCTGTCCACCATGGATGAACCTGTTAGGATTTGAAATATCAGTGGCATCACTTCCAGCATCACAGAAAGACCATCCCAGTATAACAAACTGACAGACAGACAGACAGACAGGTGGTGGCCTAGGGCCCATCTCTCTTCCTCCAGGCCTGACTGAACACAGAAAGGACAGAGTCCATTCTATTTCCTTCTATGCCCAGGCCTAGCAGTGAACGACTGAGAGAAAACTTGGTTTCCCCAATTGTGTTTGCTCCTCTGAAGATGGAAAGACTTCCTTCTTTGTCTTCCCCACCCAACCGTCAGCACATCGCATCAGAAGTCAGAGGCCTAAGCCCTCTGTGGGGACTTCTTATTAGAGAGCTAACAACTAGCAAGATCACATACTTGCATATTTGAGTTCAAGACATCCATTGCTCTTTGGTCAACACATTGGCTGCTTCCTCCTCTGTGAGAAGTGGAACATATGCTCAAGAGGATGACAGCAGGTGATCTCAGTTCTCTGACTATGCTTGGTGCCACCCCCAGCCCCACTCAGCAGATATAACCATGGGAGACATAACACATGTGGTCCTGTCTTCCGGAAAGCCTCCTGGGGGCAGGGACCACCAGCAGGGCTCCTTGATTACAGCGTCTGAACATACTCCTGACACCTTGCTATGGCCCCACAAATATCAACCGAGTGCTTAACTGGCAGCAGCCCATAGGAAATTGAACACAAGAGACCTCAAGGCACATGACCACCATGTCTCAGAGGCAATACTGATGTCACTGAAGCACCCAAGAATAAAACAAGGCAAGGTGGGATGAAAAGCTTGGTAAATTCCCAGACTGGAAAAATCATCTTGAACTCCAGCCAGCTATTTTCCCAGCACTAAAGTGCAGAAAGTACTTTAATATCTATGGTCTCAGTAGACACTCCCAAAGGCCCGATGAGATGGGCAGGAAGGGAGCATTAAATATAAAACAGTGTAATACAAGCTTCCTACCTTGAGTCTGCTCTTCAGTGAAGTCGCTCCATGATCTGACCTCTATTCAGAACACTTCTGCAAACACTCCTGAGTACAAAGAATTGTCAGGCCATATAGCAGGCACAGGGTGCAGAAAGTCTCGTCAAGCACTAACAATGTGCAAAAGGTTTATCCATTCAATGACTTCTGACCCTGGGTGGGCTCAGTGCAAGAAATACTGAGACACCAATGGCTGCTCCTGAATTCTCAGTCTCTGATGCCACTTTCCACGTCATCTAGTAAGTATCTGTGTCACTATCTGCCTCTTCTAGACTGTTATCATTTTCAGAAAAGGGGTGTCTATGTGGCTGGGTACACTGCAGCATCATTTTAAAGACAGACTTCTGTACTTGCATACCCCTGACCTCCACCCTTAGAGTAAACAGTCCACCCTTTAGGGTCGCGGGTCTCCTGGTACAAGCCAACTGACTTCAGCCTCTAAACACGGTCTCCATAGCACTGTGGGTAGGTCAGGGCTTGGTAGCCCAACTCACTGTCGTTCCTGCAGACACAGCCTCACCCTTCCCTCCAGGTGGTGGTGCAGCTGACATTGCCTGTCACTTAGTCCTGCCAAAAACACAGGCCTGCCAGGTGAGAAAGAGGATGGGTAGGCTGCAGCCATAGCCATGCACTCCTGGGAAGTCTGAGCACAGGCTCTCCTCCTCTTAGGTTGAATGAGGTTTCACACCAGGAATGATGGCACTGAAGTA
The DNA here is from genome assembly GCF_000296735.1 of Chrysochloris asiatica. Classification (NCBI taxonomy): domain Eukaryota; kingdom Metazoa; phylum Chordata; class Mammalia; order Afrosoricida; family Chrysochloridae; genus Chrysochloris; species Chrysochloris asiatica. The sequence goes on from NW_006408737.1 coordinate 4,967,863, forward strand.
GCCAAGAATGGCATTCAAGCGATTAAACCCCAGAGTCCCAGCCAAGGGAATCTGCCAAAGACTGCAGGGATCGGATGATTGTCTTCACAAAGGAAGGGCTCCTTGAAACAATTGAGTTCTGATGGCAAACTAAAAACTGGTCTGAAAAGAGCTGTATTCGGAGGTTGGGTATCCTTCACAGTCACAGCTGGAACACAACTGCATCAGTGTCCTGCAGCTGGCAGAGAAGAATCTCACACCCATGATCCCTACCCAACTCTGGGGAGACTTTGCTCAGCCTAGTTATGCAGATACAGTGGTTCTTAACTTTTTGTGGATCACATAGATTTTGAAAATCTGAGAAAGGG
>NW_006408737.1:4968367-4971456 GCF_000296735.1 Chrysochloris asiatica
CTGCAAAGCCAGTTGGAATGAAATGTCGGTGGTTCAAGCTCACCAGTCGCTCCTTGGAAACCCTATACAGGGTCACTATTGGTCAGAACTGATTTGACAGCACTTAACAACAACAACAACAACAACATAGATGCATATATACATATATGTGTGTGTATGTATATATATAAAACTTACTTTTAATATAAAGAAAGCAAAAATCTTCATAACTGGACCAATATACAACATCATAATAAACAGAGAAAAAGTTGAAGTTATGCAGCATTTTATTTTACTTGGATCCACAATGTTCATGGAAGTAGCCGTCAAATGTCAGGTGACATACTGCATTGGACATATTTCCAAGGAGTGGTTGGTGGATTTGAACCACCAACCTTGAGTTTAGCAGTTGAGATCTTTATTTTTAAAAGTTTCCAGGATCCCTGGGTTTCCCCAAATCCTCCAAGTTAAAACCACCAAAGAAGAAAGTCAAGTTTTTCATCAGAAACCTCCTGTTCCCAGGGATCAGGGCTGAGCCTCTTTTCCTACAGGAGTAAGGGGTTCATCTATCCCAGATCCTGGTATGCCATGCCCACCCTGACATGGGACCTAACACATGACGTCTAAAGAGCAGTCTTCCTCTCCGTTAGCCAGGCATTCCTGACAGTCTCACACCTGTCAAATTCCACCTGACCCAAATCTGCCAGGGGGGCAGCCTGTTTGTCTTTGTAGGAGTACTTCACAACACTTTATCATTCACAGAAATTCTCTGAGGATTTCACTTAGAGATGGAGGGAACTGTCCCACTACTGTGGAAATCCCTCATTCTGAATGGGACCAGCAAGTGGGGGTGAGAGAAATCAAGTGGAGCGGGGGGAGGCTGATGCTTATTCCCACATAAGGGAAGGCATGTGTGTGCACACCAAGCACAGGCAGTGTGCTTTCTGAGCTCAGAGCAATGACTGCAAATGAGTCACATCTCAGCGGAGCTCAGCACCAGCTCAGACCTTATCCAACATAATTGAAGAGACAGATTCCTCATCCAAATTGACAGCTTGTGTCTGGACTGTGGGTCTAGAAGGTGCTGTGGAAGGTGTGTGGCATCTGAGGTTTGGGTTCCTTATGTGCCTGAGCCCCTTGGCACTATTCATGCTCTGGCTATGATTGTGCTGCTAGAAAAAGTGTCTCATGATGAAGCTAACTCTGTTCATCACTCAGGTGGTCCGTATGTGTGGCTGCATACATGTGCAGTATATGTTGTGGATATGCATGTGTGTGTTTATACATCCCAGGTACATTTTCCAACAGACAAACCCCAGAGCAGCAGACACTCCTCTACCTCTGGACCACAGAAATATATTTGCAGAAGAAAGACACAAAAAGATAACTTGATGGAGAAGAAGAGCATGTACTTTGGAGTCACAGAAATTGAACCTAGATTCATGTCCAGACTCCATCACTATACCCTGTAGGGAAGGCACTTTGTGTCTCTGAGCCTCAGTTTCCTAAGCTGTTGTATGAGATCAAACTTGCCTCAAGGGTTGGGTGCAATATACGAGAGGATGGAAGAAGAGGAAGTCTCACAGTGCTTGGCACATTGCAGGTATTTGAGATATCGGTTCCTTTATGTGTCCCTTGTTCCACTCCAGGCAACTTCTGATGAAATCATCTAAGTTAAAAACCCGACTCTGTCATTTTAAACACTCCATTGGCCATAGAGTCTACCTCTTTCTCTCAGATGTGGGTCATCCTCCCACATCTGATGAGACGCTAGGGATTCCCATATCTCAAAGAGAACTTAGGTGATGATGAAGCTAATAACATTGCATTCCCCATCATGCAAAGCCTTGCCCCACACCTCTGCATTATGCGTGAACTCTTGTCTTCTCTGCCAAGCTGCAGGCTCCTGCTTTTCAAGTAATCAAAACTGTTTTGCTCAGGACAAGGAACAAGATGATTTTATGGAATGGGAAGTCAGTTCATTTCCTAGGACGTTTAATAGGTCACAGTAAAACACAGTTTATGTCTCCAATGACATTTCTTCTGGGATTGCTCACAGGAAACATCATTTATTTTTTTGCAACGCTTTAAAGGTTGTTGTTCCTCTGCTGTAAATGGAACTGGAAATGTGCTTTTAGACTTACAAGGTCCCTTTTGATCGATTCTGATGGAACTTTCTAAAAAGAAAGCGCCAGGCTTGAATGGGTGACAAATGGAAAGAGGAGCAAATGGCCAGTGGGAGGCTGAGAGCCTGAGAGCTGGACCTCCCATGGGAGAAGGAAGGAGATTCTGTCTCTGATAGATCCATTGTGATCACAGAGGAGCCAGGCAGAATAGAAAAGGCACCTAGAGGAAACACCCTCCCGTAAAGAGGACCTTGGACTCACCCACCCAATGACTTCCACATTACAGATAAAGAAATTAAAACTCTGGAGAAGTGAAGCAGCTTATTTAAACTCATTCAGGTAGTAAGTGGTGGCTCAGTATGATCAGCACTGGACTGAAAACCACAAGGTCTGCACTTTGAGCTCGCCAGCTGCTGCATAGGTGAAAGATGAGGCCGGGAAGATGTAAAGCCTCGGAAACTCTGTTCAGAGTGCTATGAGTCGGAACCAACTTGACCGCTCTTAATGACAACAAGAAGTTTCTGGCATGAGAGCACAGTGGTTCAGCAGTGGACTTCTCATCTTTCATGCAGAGCACCAGGGTTCGTTTCCCAGTCAACGCCTCACAAGTAGCCCATTCATCAGTGGAGGCTTGCATGTTGCTATGATCTGAAGAGGGGTCACTAGAGCATTCAGACTAAGATGGCCTAGGAAGCAAAAGGCCTGAAAAGCAGCCAATGAAAACTCTATGGATTACAGTAGTCTGACCCTCAATGTGTCATGGAGGTGACAGAGTATAACTGGATAGCGTTCTGTTCTATTGCACCTGGGGTCACCACAAACCAGGAGTCAATTAAACGGCAAGGAGCTCTGGTAGCGTAGTGGTTACGAATCGGGCTGCGAACCTTAAGGTCAGCGGTTCGAAACTACCAGCCGCTCCGCGGGAGAAAGAGGAGGCTTTCTATTCCCGTAAAGATTTACACCCTCGGAAACCCTGTACAGGGT
>NW_006408737.1:4971556-4978720 GCF_000296735.1 Chrysochloris asiatica
GAGGCTTTCTACTCCCGTAAAGATTTACACCCTCGGAAACCCTGTACAGGGTTGCTATGGGTCGGAACCGACTCGACGGCACTTAACAACAACAACAACAATAACAACAACAGATTTCTGAACTCCAACGCCCATATCTCTTGTTGCCTAACTCAGGCTAACCCTTCTGGGAAATTGCTTCTAATTACAGGCGGAATCTCCCCATGGGGATTGGCAAGCATCTCAGGCTGCTTGGACCTCAAACCCACCCACTGATTCCCCTCTTCCAGAGATGGAGATTGAGAATCAGAGAAGTGAAGTAAGGGTTAGAACCTGAGTTTTAAAGGGTCTAAGTTTCTGGCTGGAAGGCATGATGCTTTCGTGGTGGAATTCTTGCCTTCTATACATGAGGCTTGGGTTTGAGTCCCAGTCTTTTCTGAAATGGACCCCTAAGAAAGAGCTTCTCTAAGCACTGCTTTTGCAAGGACCACCCATTCTAGTATTCCTGAGTATGGCAACAAGAACAATCACACAGTATTAGTTTCCTAAATGTGAAATGTAACATTTCTCATTGCTTGTCACTAAGCTGGCTATACCCACAAGTCACTGGCCCTATGTCCTCTTCCTAGCTTTGCTCTATAAATGGCAAATTCAAGGAAGTTGTCAGTAGTCCTAATAGATTTCCACCCTGGGCCTGAGCTCTGACCCATTCTCCCAGCTGCTCCCACCCTAACTGCCTGAACAGGGACATTGGAGGCTGTGATAGCTAAGGTGTGTGTCAACTTGGCTGGGCCCAGATTCTCAGCGGCTTAGCGGTTAGGACACAGTTATCTCCTCCATGATGAGATTTAATATAATACAATCAACCCGATAAGATGATCTGACATGAATATCCAACATGTTCTAAATCCTCGCTTCTATGATGTTGATGAGGCCAGATGGTACAACCTACAGGATTAGGTTGTATCCTGAGCCAATCTCTTTTGAGATATAAAAGGAGAGTGAAGTAAGCAGAGCAAGACAGACCAACTGCCACCAAGAAATAAGAGTCAGGAGAGAAGGGCACCCTTTGGGTCCTTGTAATACGAACCTCCTAGATTCAGAGGAAGATTGATGCCAAGATACATGGAGAACTCCACGGAATGCTGGGCCTGCTGATGCTGAAAGGAAACTAGGGCCATTCTCCAGAGCCAGTGCTCAGAATTCAGATTTCTAGCCTCCTAAATTGTGAGAGAATCAAGTTCTGCTTGTTAAAACCATTCGCTTGTGGCATTTGTATTACAGCAGCATTAGACAGGTAAACCAGAGGCTACGAAAGAGACTGGTGGCATCTAACAGCCAGGGCTGAGTGGAAGAGCCTAAGAGGACCTGAGGGCTAGGAAGAAGTCAAGAGTCTGATCCAAGAAACACGAGGCTTGGTTGTGGGAAAGATAAAGGACAGGAATCCAATTAAAAGGCCTGAAATCAGGTAAGTCAGCTGTGAGAAAAGGCAGATCACATTAAGGAGAATGTTGTTTTGTGCAGTTGAGTCGATTAGCATTTACTGAGGACTTACTATGCACCAAGCACATGTTGTTTAAATGAGAGGTGGTATATGATGATAGGAGCCCTGGTAGTGCAGGGGGTTAAGCACTTTGGTGCTGAAAATAAGGTTGACAATTTAAACCCACTAGCCACTTTGCAGGAGAGAGATGGAGCCGTCAGCTTCCGTAAGAATAACAGCCTTGGAAACCCTGTGGGGTCTACTAGATCCGAGTTGGAATCAAGTCGCTATCAGTGAGTTTGGGTTTGTGATTACAGAATGACAAGTGTAGAGTCTAGATCCCAATCTTAGTTTAAGCTCTGGATCTTCCATTTCCTAACTGTGAGACTTTGGGTCACTTGACCAGCCTGGAGTCCTGGTGTGGTGCTGCAGGTTAATGCACTGCAATGTTGCTCCTTGGAAACCCTATACAGGGTTGCTGTGGGTCAGAACTGACTTGATGGCACTTAATAACAACAACAGGCTCAGACATTCTATCTGTAAACTGAGACAAAAAGCATCCTTGCAAAGTGCTTGGTTCAGGGTATGGCTGGTATGTAGATAAGGTCACACCATCTATAAGGCAGAGTCAGGCGTGAACCTCCGTCTCTGCCCTCAAGTCCTCTGCTCTTTCCATATAGAATCTACCTCTTGGGCTCAGTGAATAAAACCAACAAGCTCCTACCCTCATGGCACTTAGGGCAATAAGCACATAGACAAACAAATATAAAACGTGTCAGGTGGTGATAAGTTGAAACAAACAGAATAAAGGTAATAGAGAGGCACAAGGCTAGTGGGTTGCTTGGTAAGTGTAAGTCAGGGAAGGTTTTTCTAGTAAGGAGACATCTAAGTAAAGACCTGAAGGAAGGAAGGGACGAATCTATGTGGTTATCTGGAGGGAGAACACTCCAGACCACAGGAATAGCACCACAGAGACTCTGAGGCTCAGACCTGGGATGATTCTCACCAACCAGCCAATAGCCCTTTCCCAGCCTATGGCCCAACACAGACACCAAGTGCATTTCATGGTTGAGGAAGCCAGTGATGGGATAAGTAGTGTTTGTTATCTAACTAAATTGTCGCGGAAATGATGTGTGAATGAGAAATTCTAACACAACCGTGGATCACTTCTGACAGCTACGATTATGGTTTTGTTTAGTTAAGCACTTGTGCATTCTAATGAACTGTCTTCTGGAATTATTCATTGGACCTAGGATTTTCAGGGCTTTTCTGTTTCTCTGCATGAACCTTCCTATTAGAGATGCTATATCATTGGGAGTCTATATTACAAGGGTTGGTTTCTCAACGCCAAATCCTGGGACTAAACCCCAGGACAAACCAAATCCAAGAGTCTAAACCGAAACAATAATTGTAGCTCTGGTTTTTTCTACAAAGTTGAAGATACGGAGAAGGTCGTTGCTTAAAACACAGAAGCGTTGAAGAAGACAGATCTGGAGGCACTGTGGTCTATGGCTTTTCATTAGGATTCCAGTTGAGAAATTGTCAGAAACAGTAGACCAACTGACCAAGAGCAGAGCTCTGCCACTGTTAGGAGCACACCCACCCTCATCCCTGAGAGCCGAATTGACTAATACCCAACTGGATAAAAGGTCTACCTCCCACGCCCCACTCACTAGAGATTTAAGGCATCTCTTACAGGATTCTCTTTGTCACTTGTTGTTGTTGTTGTTGTTAAGTGCCTTCGAGTCGGTTCCGACCCATAGCGACCCTGTACAGAGTTTCCGAGGGTGTAAATCCTTACGGGAGTAGAAAGCCTCATCTTTCTCCCACGGAGCGGCTGGTAGTTTTCAACCGCTGACCTTAAAGTTCGCAGCCCGATTCGTAACCACTACGCTACCAGAGCTCACTAGGCAAACCTAAACATTTCCAGAAGTGACCAAGGCCTCCCTAGCTTTAAAGGGCATGCCCTGATCAGTGTTCTGCCAAGCAGTAGATAGGCATAGAAGGAGACAACACCAGTAAGGTCGGCTCACCATGCAATCGTCAATCACTCAAAATGAAAAGGGTACCATTTATTCACCTAAGGATAAAGTTGAGAAGGGCTGGGAAGGTGGGTGGAATGGCTATAGGAACCACAGGGAGGAAGCAGGATAACTGTTGTTGCATGGAGGGGGTGGGGGGATTGCAATCATTGAGATGAAATAAAGTGCATGCTTTGTTGAATATAAAACTGGTATGTTTTCTGTAAACCTTCACTCAATTCACAGTAAAAAGTTAAAAAAAAAAAAATTTAACCCAAGTCCTAGGGCATTCAGTCAATTCTGACTCATAGGAACCCCATATGGGGTTTCTGAGAGTATAAATTTTTACAGAAGTAGACAGTCTCATCTTTTTCCTAAGGAGCAGCTAGTGGGTTTGAACCACTGGCCTTTCAGTGTGCAGCCCAATGCTTACAAAGTGTAACAAATATGAAAATTTATAAAGTTTCTGGGCTCTGGTGACTTGTAAGTACAGCTCTGCCTGGCCACTGGTCAGCCACTGTCCAGCCACTGGCTGAGATCACTCCTCCACTCACTCTTTGATTCACATATGCAGCTTCCTTGATTCCTTTTTGTTGATTTTCTCACCATTCTTGAGACTTTGAATACCTCATCCAAAGAGCACAAGATACATTCTCAGAGGCCAAAAGGTGTTCTGATTGCATTGTCAAAGAAATACCAGACAGGACTTCCATTTCTGTGAACTCCTACTTTACTCCTTAACTGGTCTGGCCTGTCATTCAATCAGAAAGGGCCAGAAGAGATTCTAGTGAAGAGAATCCAAACAATTATTCAAAGCTACATTCTTTCCAAATGTAATTTATAATACAATTACAATGACTCTTGATTGAAACTTATATGCATGAAACTGAGGCAACTCAGGCACACCCACTCAGAAGAGCAGAGATAGAACTTCTCAGAGAGGGAAACCCACAGACATTTCTCTGTGAAGTTCCAGGGCAGCCAGAGCAAACCAGAAAGTTGCACCTGCTGCTTTCCCCAAGGACTTCTTCTTCTGACCCCTGTTAGAGGAGGCATAGAACCCAGCTGAGCTCAGAAAGTCCATTATGATGCACACTTTCCCTAAGGCCCTGGAAAAGGCAAGAACCAAAGAGCAGAGACACCAAATGGAGAAGACCCAAGGACCAAATCAGTCATCACTGGGGTGAGATAAGTCCCGGGAACCCGTGAGCGGTCCCTGGCCTCCTCCTCCCTCCCTTAGCATGGCCGCTTCTTAGTGCAGTGAATAATAACCAGATTGGACACACATACAAGGGGGCTTCTTTATCTTTCATTGTGTTTGTCTGTGAACTTTTCGCAGCTCCCTTGTAAATCCCTGTCCTGAAAACTTTATGTTCCATCTCCAAGAGGGGATGGTCACCCTTGATGACCCTAACAGCTGGTCTGACTCCTTGTAACTTCTTCAGCATAACTTCAAGTGGTTGATAAAGGCTTCTGGCTAAGGATGGGGAAGCAGCCAGGCTTGAGGAGCCTCCAATCAGAAGGGAGAAGAACGTGAAAGTCTCCCTTGATTTTTTGTGGTTGTTTTGATCTAACGTCTTGACACAGCACAGACAAGAAGCAAAGAGGTACCACAGAAACATGCAGCCCTGTTCCAGTTTGGCCACCACTACTCAGCTCCTAAAAGTGAGAAAAGGCCTCCAAATTGGTTCGTGTCATATGTTAAACTCCTTAGGACCTGCAGATAAAAGCAAAACCTGTTAGAATCCTAATATAAGTCATTGTGCCTATAATTCTAGGAATGTTGAGACAAACCAACAAACACAGTCTGTACCCACAGAATTCAAGGTCTCTAACAGCCCCAGGGCCACAGGTGGGCCACTACCAACATGAAGACTTGGCCACATAGCTAGCTGCTCACAATCTGCGTTGTTTGTTTGAGAAGCCTAGAGCATACACTTGCTACACAGACAGCAGGGAGTCCACGAACATCCCAATCAATGCTAGTTTTACCACCTCCCCACATTCATGCTGAAATTCCAATAGAGTTGTCAAATCTTAAAGTCCTTTCATAATTCTCAGATTAGGTAGAGGAGAGTAAAGTAAGAGATGGCATTTAGCACAATCTTCCAACGATTCCAGCTGAAGTTCTCTTTTATAAATAGCTTACCTAGAGAGTAGCAATTTATGTGCTCTCTCTTATCACAAGTCCTTTCATCATGTCCACAAGGTAAATTCCATTTGAGTGAAAGTCCATAAGCACTCTTTTTTTTTTTTTTCTTAAATGTTTTATTGTGAATTATGTGATAGTTTACATGGGAGAACATTAGTTTTACATTCATTCTATCGTATATCGTCTCATTGCCATGGTTACAATCCCTTCCATGCATCATCAACCAACCAAAGGGTATACCCTGCAATCCTTCCCCCGTACCCCCCAGGTCTTCAGCACACAGTCGCTCTCCCTCTCTGGATCTCATAAGCACTCTTTTTGAGCCAGGAGGCCTGCCTCTGGACTCAGCTCTGCCATAGCACAAGATGGAAATTTTCCATGAACTTTTTGAAGCCCCCTTGTTGGGATTTAGGCTCACAAGGGAAAATCCTTCTGTATACACAGGTGCTGAGAGAACTTAAAATTGACCAAAACCAATCTGAGAGACATTAGTTTATTACAGAGAAGAAAAATAACAGCGAGCCGGTGTACCGACAGGGAAAGTTGGTGACCAGGACGTGACAGCGCTGTTTTCAGTGGTGGATGGGTGGGTATTCAAGATTTTCCACACTGGAGGAGACTTACTCGTCTCTTTTTATACTAGGTGGTAAATAAGCCTCATGTTCCAGACATAGAAGGGGGAAGAATATAGGAGGCGAGCCCTATCTCCAGTCAAGACTCAGTGAAAAACAGTCAGCTCCAACCCCTTGCTACTCTTTAGTAGATAGGTGACCAATCCGTGGGAACACAGAGCTCTGGTATGCAAGGTCAAGGATATATGCTGCCAGGGAGGGAAAAAGAAGAGAAAGTGAGAAAAGCACTTCTGGCCTGACATTATGTAGTCTATTTGGAGCATTTCATTTGTGTCCCTAAACCTCTCATACTTAGTAATCTTGGGAAAGTCATTTAGCCTTCTTATGAATAACAAGAAGCAGAACAGGTTCTAGACTGCTTCAGGATGTATCGTCTCCTTGTCTCCTTTAGTAGAAAAGCCCTATGAGGCAGGTCTTATCAATCCCATTTTACAGTTGAGGAAATGGGAGGGTTTTTTTTGTTTTGTTTTTTTTTTTAGAAATGAGATAATTTGGTCTAAGTGTCAAGACAACAGAGAGCTGGAGGTCTTCAAACCCAAGAAATCTGGTTTCAGAGCTGACACGGGAGTTACTTGATACATTGCCTCCATGGGGAAGGGGGCATATGTCCTTCTGCTATGAAAGTCAGAGTATTTCAGGTGATTCACATAAGACATAAAGTCCAAGGAGTGTAGCAAGACCTGGGGACTCTTGGGCCCAGAGTCAGTGACATAGCCACGGAAGACTGGAGTGGATAGTGAAGTGTCCAGCTGATAAGATGAGAGGGCATATCCACAATCAATAACACCCACACTTGCAGATAATACCCACTTGATCTTGCCTCAATGACTGGATGATCAGAGCACAACTAGAAGAAGAAAGAAGAGGGAAAAAGAGTAATCTGATACAATTTGATGA
>NW_006408737.1:4979270-4980186 GCF_000296735.1 Chrysochloris asiatica
TTGATTGGTGATGCATGGAGGGGATTGTAACCATGGCAATGAAACAATATACAATAGGATGAATGTAAAACTGATGTTCTCCCATGTAAACTGTCACATAATTCACAATAAAACTTTAAAAAAAAAAAAAAGAAAAGAAAGGCCATATTGATCTTCTTTTATAGTATGGCACATGGGTCAGGAGAGGCTAGGTTTTGCTGCAGTAACAACAATAACATCAACAAATCTATCGGTGGCTTACACAGATCCATTAAAGGTCAATCCTGAGTCCTGTTCCTCTGTCATCTTTATCATTCTCACACTGGGATTCTCGCTGATGGAGCACCTGAACTACAACAGTGTCCATGGAAGCAAAAAGAGACAAAAGGTGAAGCACACATTGGATCCTAGTATTTTCACCTAGACATGATACAGGTCACTGCTACACATTTTTTTCCCCAAAAAAATAAGTCATATGGCCAAGGCTGACTTCCAGGGAGCAATGTGGAAGCCAAATCTTCCCACCGAAGACCAGAGGAGTTTGGTGGATGACATCCAAAACATCTTACAGGAAGAAAACAAATGGTCTTTGAAACGACAGGAAAGAAAGAACAGTCCAGGATGGATGTCAGAAGAGACTCTGAAACTTGACCTTGAACACAGAATAGTCATAGCAAATGGAAGCAATGATCAAGTAAAAGGGCTGAGTAAAAGATTTTGAAGGGCAAGTTGAGAAGACAAAGTATTATAATTGTCTCAGGCTAGGTTCTCTAGAGAAGCAAAACCAGAAAAATGTATGTGTTGCTGTTGTTGTTAAGTACTGCAAATTTGCTCCAACTCATGGTGAGCCTGTACAGGGTTTCCAAGGCTTTAAATCTTTGTGGAAGTAGAAATCTTCATCTTTCTCCTGTGGAATGGCTGGTGGGCTCAAACAGCC
>NW_006408737.1:4981680-4983479 GCF_000296735.1 Chrysochloris asiatica
TGCATTTATTCAACTATATTTTAGTTTGTCTGTTCTCTTTCTTGAACAGAGCCTCTGCACAACAAATCCCTTCCTTGAATCAGGCAGCTACAATGGGATGTTTCCTATTCACAAGCTGATGGGCAGCAGTTATTCTCTATTTTCTTTAACTGTGAATGGTAGGAGCCTGTCAAATGAAGACACCTTAATCAGAGACAGACAGCCGAGTCTCTGATGCTACCTTTGGTTAGACTCCAGGCAGACAGGGAGGGGTATATCTCCCAGGCACTCCCTTTGTGCCAGACACAGTGCTAATCACTTTGCATGGTTGTCTCACTTAATCCTCACAACAGGCGCATCAGGTAGTCCCATTGTATAAACTTCTGTGAGAGCTCTCTGGGCCCTCAGGGGCTCTGTCAGCATTATCAGATCAATGTGAACAGGACCCACATGCTGACACCATTCAGGCCAGCCACTCCTCCACATGCAAATCAGTAAAATAGGCCCATTAGTTTTGTTAGCAGACCATTGTGTAGCTAACCCTCTGGACACCAACCTGCTCAAAACCAAGGAGTTGCAGGCATCCTAAGAGGAAAAAGGGAGGCCAATCACTGATGACAGGGTTGTCAAGATCTCCCAGGCCTAACAGAGGCGAGATTGGAGTCCAAGCTCTCTACCACCATTCTATACTGCCTGCCATCTGGACAAAGTCACCTATTTGTTCATAACCCGAGGCCATTCTAGTTAAGATAGGATGGTGAGTATGGAGAGTCCTTGTCAGTCAACTTCATAGACTTACCATCCCTCAAGTGCTCTCTGGAAGTTGCCTGAGGCCCCCCAACTCCTGGCTCCTAGTGCAAGTCTGGTGAGACAACTGGTGCATAATAGAGACACAGAACCATGGAGCTGAGGTCAAGGGACGTCTCTTCTAAGAGAGCCTCTGGTGACCTAGAGGTGATGAGGGTAAAGGACAAGCCAATCATAGGGCACTGTGACCCCTGTGCCCACCCCTAGGCTGGTGCCTGCTCAGAGGACTTGCCTCCTGCAAGCTACAGGTCTCTGCCCTTAGCCTTCACTGTCGCTCTCATCTGCCCTGAGTGAAGGTTAGAAATAGAAAAATAAGATTTATTTCTAACAAGTGAAAACCCACAGCAGCCTTCAGCAAAGACTAGGAAGCCTAGAAGCCATTGTTTCATAAGCCATTAGGGACATCAAAGTGTATGGGCTTTGAAAAGAGCCTCCAGGAAGCCCTGGTCAGAGAGCTTTGAGAGCCCTGCCCAGCGGTGCTGATGCTGATGTGTGAAGTTATACCAGCTCCATCACTACCACCCCAACCCTGAAGGCCCTAGATGAAGAAGCTCAAGCCAAATGGTGTGTGTCTGGTGTGGTACTGTGAGTTAATGTGTTGGACTGCAAAATCGGTTTGAACTGCAATGCCGGCAGTTCAAGTTCACCAGCCACTCCTTGGAAACCCCATGTTGTTGGAAACCCCATACAGGGTCTCTATATGGGTTGGAACTGACTCAGTGGCACTTGACAACAACAACATGCATGTTGTGGAGTCCTGGAGTGGTGCTGTAGACTAATGTTTTAGATCGCAAAGTCGGTTTGAACCACAAGGTCGGCAATTCAAGTTCACCAGCTGCTCCTTAGAAACCTTATACAGGGTCTCCATGGGTCGGAACTGACTTGACAGCTCTTAAAAACAACAGCAAAAATATATGTTGCTAAGGAGCTCTAGTAGCGTAGTGGTTACGAATTGGGCGGCGAACCGCAACATCAGCAGTTCGAAACTACCAGCTGTTCCGTGGGAGAAAGAT
>NW_006408737.1:4983723-5002049 GCF_000296735.1 Chrysochloris asiatica
GTGGAGTCGGTTCTGACTCATAGTGACCCTGCACAGGCTTTCCAGGGCTGCAAATCTTTACAGGAGCAGAAAGCCTCATCTTTCTCCCATGGAACAGCTGGTAGTTTCAAACTGCCAACCTTGAGGTTAGTAGCCCAATTCGTAACCACTATGCTACACATAAATTCATACTTCTATGTGCTGGTTACTCTCCATTGGCACACACACCCTACATGAACACATGACTCCATTCTCCACCCTTCTCTTCCGTACTTTATACCCAGGGAGGTGGGCCCTGCCAATGGCATCACCCAGTTGCATTTGTTTAGTAGTGTTTAATAACTCAACTAAAGAATAATCTACTGAATAACCCATCTGTAGAAGAACAGAGAGGAGGAGGAGAGTGACCAGTATCTTTCTTCCTGAAAGACTTCAGTGTCACACCACTGAAAGTAGCCATGCCCCACCTCCCCGATAGTTATAGCTCCCTCAAGGCAATTTCTCTTCCAGCTCGACCCCCTTCTTCTACTGCAGTAACACCATTCCTCCCCTTGTCTGTCAGTTGTAGGGTCGCATTAGGGTTAGGACACCTCACCAACACTCACTTGAACCCTTTGCTCTACTTTTGTTGTTGTTATGTGCCACGGAGTCAATTCCGACTCATAGCGACCCTGTACAGGGTTTCCAAACAGGGTTTCCGAGGCTGTAAATCTTTATGGGAGCAGAAAGCCTCATCTTTCTCCCGTGGAACAGCTAGTAGTTTCGAACTGCTTACCCTGAGGTTCGCAGCCCAATTGGTAACCACTACGCTACCAGAGTTCCTTACCTCTTCATTAATGTCTGCTTCCTTCCAGGTTCTCCGTGATATGTATGAGTGTGTGTGAGAGACAGACTTAGGCACATTCAGGCTATATCCATGGGTAACTTTGGATGTATGTTCATCGTGAACACATGCATGTGGCAAATCTTTTCCTTGAATTCCGAGGCTGACAGGAAGAAATTAATTTTTGGGATGCTCATCTCTGTGTCCCAAAGTACTTATACTTGCTCCCATCCTCATACCATTTTAAAACAATTAGTCTAGGTTTTTGTCTAGCCCCACAAATCAATAGTAAATTCCTTGAGGGCAAATAAAGAAGGAAGACATAGGAAGGGGGAAGGGAGAAAATAGGAGAGAAGCAGAAGAAAAAGATGACTATCATTTCTTGAGGACCTGCAGTAGATTGGGAACTTTATAATCATTTCTCTATTCTAAAATTGTATGTATGCTCAGAATCAATTGGTGTAGGAGAGAAAGTAGGAGTATACCCACAATTATGTATATACATAGGTTTGATAGAAAGTTTCTAAACATGGGTATTTACCTTTGCTGAAAATATATCCATGAATGTGGTGAAACATACAAAAGCAAAGCTATGAAAAGTTGTTAGACATTACCAAACACCTTGAGGGAATGAGTCAATGGGCTGAGGGCCATAGTCTCATGGGACACTATGGTCAATTGACACAACATAGTCCATAGAGACAATGTTCTACATCCCACTTGGATGAGTAATGACTGAGATCTTAAAAGTCCATGTGTGGCCATCTAAGGTGCAACTACTGGTCTCTCTCTGTCGGGAGAAAAGAAGAGTGATAGAAACTGAAGATGCGTGGAGACAATTAATCCAATGGACTAATGGACCATGGGAACATCAGGCTCCCTGATCCTAACACCAGAAGAACTAGATGGTGCCTGGCTACCACTATCAACTGCTCTGAGAGGAATCACATTAGAAGATCCTGGATAGAGCAGAAGAAAATATGGAACAAAACCAAAAATTATAAAAAAGGCCAGGCTTACTGGCCAGATAGACACTGATGAAACCCTGAGGCTATGTCCTTTGGTCACCTACCATGTCTGAACTGAACTCATCCTCACGGCTCAATTTTTAGCCAAACAATAGACAGGTATATAGGGAGAACAACGACACTAGTGTGGTACACACACCACAGAATGGTCAATTATTTGAGCTCAAAAGGGCAAAGTTCAAAAGAAGGAGGAATGGAAACAAGAAACACAAGGAGGAAATGGAATATGAGGTTTTACACTGAGGGGAATGCATCATTGAGGTGAAACAAAGTGTAGGATTTGTTGAATGTAAAACAGATGATCTGCTCTGTCAACCTTCACTCAATTCATAATAAAAAGTATTAGAAGCTTTTTAATAATGCGTGTGTATGTGTGTATGCGTGCGTATGTTTCTGTTAAGCAGACACAGACTTACCGAGACCTTCACATGTGTCAAAATAGAACTGTGCTCCATAGACTTGTCAATGGATGATTTTTCAGAAGTAGAATGCTAGGTCTTTCTTCCACGGTCCTCTGGACGGACTTGCGCTTCCAACCTTTTGGTTAGCTACGAGCACGTTAAATATTTGTCTCATCCAGCGACTCCAAAAATGACATGTTTTTGTTGTTAAGTGCTGTCCAGTCAGTTCCGACCCATAGTGACCCTGTACAGGGTTTCCAAGGAGCAGCTGGTGAGTTTGAACTGCCAACCCTGCAGTTCAAACAGCTTTGCACATGTTGTTGTTGTTAAGTGCCTTCGAGTCGGTTCCGACCCATAGCGACCCTGTACAGGGTTTCCGAGGGTATAAACCCTTACGGGAGTAGAAAGCCTCATCTTTCTCCCGCGGAGCGGCTGGTAGTTTCAAACCACCGACCTTAAGGTTTGCAGCCCGATTCGTAACCACTACGCTACCAGAGCTCCTTAGCTTTGCACATAGATAACTATTAATCTCATATTTGTTGTTAAGTGCCATCAAGTCAATTCCAACCCACAGCGAACTTGTATAGGATTTTCTAGGAGTGACTGGTGAGCTTGAACCACCAACCTTGCGGTTCAAACCAACTTTGCAGTCCAGCACATCGATCCAAAGTGCCACACTCATATTACCAGTAGGAAAATTGGGCCTAGAGAATTCCAGAGCCGCACAGCAAATAGGATGGAGAGGTATAGGTGAGTCAGGGTCCTTGTCTTTTTCTCTACACTGTGCTGTTTCTGCATCTTCTCCATGCCTAGCAGATGGTAACCAGTGCTCAATCAATGCTTGGGAACTGAACTAAAGAACTGAGAAAGAAATCCTGTGGCACTCTTAAATCCAAAGAGAAAGCTCACCAATCCCTAAGAAAGCCAAAATGTCGATGCCTGAGCCTGGGTGTCATCTTGAACAACAGGACAGATAGTCCTACAAGCAAACACAAGAACTCCCTGTGGAGCTCTCTGACAGCAGGCACTAGGTCAAAGCATGGATGTTGTTAAGTTGTAGAACAGGGACTTTCTGACGGTCTGATACATCACCCAGTCTATCTGCTCAGCAAGACTGGGGCAGATGCTCAATAGTAGTTAAGCCTCCGTCTATGTGGCTGACAAAACTGAACTAACAGGTAACTAACAAGGTGTCAATGAAGGTATCTAAGAATGACTATAATAATAATAAAAAATGTGAATTAATGTGCTAGACTGCAAAGTCATTTGAACCTCAAGATCAGCGGTTCAAGCTTACCAGCGCTCCTCAGAAACCTTATAGAGGGTCACTATGGGTCAGAAACAACTCGAAGGAACTTACTACTAACTACTACTCCTTTGGAAAGTCTGATAGTTCACTTTGGGTACTGTTCAAAGGCCAAACTGAGTCTAGGCACACCTGTACATTACACAGGTCCCTTTCCCCTCTATTACTCTCTGGCCCTTCAGTTAACTCCAGACATCTGAAAGTACTGTAGCAGTCTGGTCTCAAAACACCTGCCATCTTGCTAAAATTGGCAATGAATTTGTGTTAAGTTGCCACCACCAGGAGCCAGGTATTTGTCTTACCTTTTTCATCCTTACAACAACCCTATTAGTAATGTATCGTTAACTGCAGTGTACAGAGGAGAAACTGGAGGCCAGCCAACTTGCCAACACCCACACAGTTTGTAAGTGATGGAGTGAGGATTCAAACCCAGGTCTGCTTTGTTCTAAATCCTGCCATCTTTTCCATACCCAACCATGCTAATGTCTTCTAAACCTGTTTAAAAGCCACAGCGTTCTTTATCCTCAAAGGTCAGGCATGTAGCTCTCTAGACTAGCCCTGTTGAACCACCAGGACTGAGGTGGCATTCACTCAGGGACGGACACATGTAACATCTCCAGATTCGCAGGAACCAGGGCCTCCTCGGCACTGACTCCGGACTCACGGTGGGCACCCTGCTCTCTCCACACCGCCTCCTATGCTACCTCCTCTCCACAACAGCTATTTATAAACCTGATTTGTGCAAATGGAACAGTGTATTCTGGCTTTTTTCCTGTACTTTAAATAACTAAGTTGTGGATGAAAGAAACAGAATGGAAATGTTATCCAATCACAGGCTTGCCCTGGCATGCGTCTGTGTGTCTGATATTTTCTCTCAGTGTCATTTAATAGACTTCTCTCCTTTCTGCCTCATTATCTCTTGCTCTCCTTTGTGCTCCTAAACAAAAGCAATATGAGCACACAACCCTAGCTTGCTTACCACCCACCCACCTGGCAGACAGAGCAGGAAGAGACCAGCCTCTCTTCCAGACCCCTAAAGGAAAAACAGTACCAAGACTGGATTGAACCCTTATAAGGAGCTGGCCCTGCATAATGTCTCATTTCATCTTCACCATACATCACGCTGCTTGACAGGTCAAGAAATTGAGGCATAGAAAAGTCAGCCAGATTGTCCAAGCTCACACAGCTAGAAAGTGATAAAGCATCCAGGCTCTTGGCATAGCTGGTTGCCACTAATAAACTCCAGTGGTGATCCTGATTACCAATCTGATGGCTCCCAAGGCAAGGTCTCCTAATAGCTTACCAGTTGCCATCACGCTGATTCTGATTCTTGGTGATTTCATATGTGTCAGAGTAGAAGGGTTTTCAATGGCTGATTTGTTGGCAGTAAATCACCAGGTTTTTCTTCTGAGCCATCTTTGGGTAGACTTGAAGCACCAACCTTTCTATTATCAGCTGTCTACATTAATCATTTATACCAGGGAACTCCCAATGTCTCTAAATACCAAACTTGGAAGAAGTTTTAGCCCCTAGGGGGTGTAAGATGAAGGGAGGAGAGGGATATTGACCAGACAGTTCTATTACTGGATCCCATCCTTGCCTGGAGTCATTGCTGTCACTCATTCATTCAAACAATCATTCGAGAAACATTGGCTGAGTGAGTACCTACACCATGTCAGACCCTGTGCTGGGAGATGTGAATGCAAAGGAAAATATGACATAGTCCGTCTCCTCAAGGAACTTAATCTGTCAGGGAGACAGATGAGGATGTGGTGCCCAAGCCAAAGCCATGGACACCTCTGAGTTATAGGTCTCTCCCCATCCAGAACGTGGGGTTACTGCCCCTACTGCCATTTTGCGTAATTTGAAAATTTACCTTATCTCCATTTAAAATGTCCACCTTATCCTGGACGTTTTCAAGTTACTCAGAACGTCAGTAGGGGCAGTAATCCCATGTCTTGGGTAGAAAGAGACCTACAACTTTTAAATTAGCACACAAATTGTTGTTATTGTTAAGTACTGTGGAGTTGGTTCTGACTCTGTGACCCTGAACAGGCTTTCCAAGACTGTAAATCTTTACGGGAGCAGAAAGTCTCATCTTTCTCCCACGGAACAGCTGGTAGTTTCCAACTGCCAACCTTGAGGTTGGCAGCCTGATTCGTAACCACTATACTACCAGAGCTCCTTAGCAGACAAATAGAACTCATGAAATCCTTGTCAGCCTCTTGATGTATCCTCAGTGCTGTGTTTACAAATGCGACTGCAGACAAAAATTACTCTAGTCAATTGCCCTGAGAAATATGCCAGTGCCCTTTAAATGTTTGAGTATGTTGGCTTTCTTTGTGCAACCATGGACAAAGACCTGGGTCTTGCCCATATATTCTCCACTTTAGGAGGAAAACAGCTCAACACAGTGAAGATGATGTGAGCCAGGAGATCTAGTTCTAATCCTGGCTCGGCAACTGTCCTGCTGGTTGAACCAAAAAAAGGATGTTAACCTCTCTGATCCTCCAGTCTCTCTTTTTTTTTTTTTTAATGAAAAGATTGTATGGGGAGATCCGTCTGGTACCTTTCAAAGTCCTGTGGAACATCCACAGGGCTCTAGGCTCAAATGGTTGTGCTTGTTAGATCATTTAAAAGAGCAAGCCTTGTTAGATCATTTAAAAGAGTAGCTGCTGGTACCATGGTACCCTGACTGAGAACATGGGATGCTGAGTGAGCAAACCTGGGTGAATCCTGGTTCTGCATTATGAGCAGATTTGGACACTTACATTAGCCTCGGCTTACCCATCATCAATTTCACATCATCACATGGTGATAGTAAAACTTTGTTCATTGGGTTGGTGTGAAGATTATGTAAGTGATCTGAGGATATCATAAAAGCTCTAGCTGCATTCTCCTTTTATTTTTTTCTGTATTGCCTTTGTTGTCCATCAGAACCAAGTTCCAATGTTCTAGGGCTGACTCCTTGCTTCCATGGGCTCCAGTTTCCAAGGCTAAGCCTCTGAGCTCATGTCAGCAGCAGATGGCTTGGTTCACTGCCTTTGGTCAGGTCTTCTGATGAAAACCTTTGGTATCTGATCTATCAGTGTTGGTCCTATTGGGTCTGCCTGTCTGATTGGCACCCTGTGACTTCCTCCTGGAAGTGTCAATGCTGCCTGCTGGCAGATGTGTTCTAGAACTTCTCCATCATCTCAATCACCTTCCAGCCTCAGTCTGCACACAATGAATGCATTCCTACCAAATTCCATATCTTCCATCCACACCTGCCATGCTGAGCTCTTCCTGCTTCCTGGGACTTCACAGAGGTTTTCCTGCCCATCCCCTCACCTCCTGCTACTACTCTGAGGCATTGAGAAGAAACATGAGATAATTTAACAAGAAGGACCTTTACCATGTTGAGGGTGGTCTCTATATGAAGTGGTCCAAGTCCTCTGCCCATATTCCACCCAAACACACACGGAAATTCATGTGTTGGTCCAAGTGAGCTAGTCTTTCCATCTGAATTGACTAGTTAATCTAGTTAATCCTGACCATAATTTCAATGAGCCTGAACTTGAATGATGAAGACCTTGGGCTAAATCAGGTACACAGAAAAGACCACGCAGCAATCATCATAATAAAAGCTCTCATTTACTGAGTGCAGGCAGTTTTTATAAATGCCTCAATGAATCTGATCCAACAACTCAGTGAATAAATAAGTACTCTGATTATCTTCATTTTGCAAAGGAAGATTAGACTGGTTTGCACAGATCCAAGATCACACAGTTTAAGAGGTGTGGAGCCAGGATGTCCAGCCAGACTTGTTTGCTCCAAGACTCAAGTGCTAGACCATCTTGCTATCCAATTTCACAAGAAGACAAGGGGGGCTCTGGCCAGACTGGAAGATGAAAGGGAGGAGAGCGGAACTTCCCTTCATCATCTCTCCTCATCACTGAGATCTGACCGGAAGCTGCTCTGTTGGCATCTGATAATCCCTCCCCTCATTACATCAGGTTCCTTCTCTTTGACTCTTTAGTTGAGAAAACCAGCCAAGACCTTCGTATCTTGGAAATGAAAACTGAGGTAAAGAAAAAAGTCCCCTGATGCTTTTTCATGCCACCTAGTAGATAACAGCCATGCTGATTCTCCAAAAAGGATGTCTTAAAATGTTTGCTAATTGGGTTTGGTAAAATTATATTCAGTGTCAGGTGTGGCAATCACAGACACAGACTCTTCCATCATGATCTTGGTTTGTTCCTGCTCTGGAAAAACAACGACAAGAGCTTCGCAGAGTAGTGCCTCAACATGAGTCCTGCATCAGGAAAAGACTAGGGCTTTTGTCTTAAATTTCTTATTCAATTTCCTCAAGTGTCTGTGGAACTCATGCTTCCTGGATTTGTCCAGGTTATTTCATGGCATATGATTTTCTTCTCTTTAGTGAGGAGAATCCCTTTATATAATATATGAATATGCTGATAGCTAAGGGGTCAGGCATTATTCTAGGTGCTTTATCAATACTGACTAGTTAATTCTCATAACTCTGAGATAACAGTGCTGTTTCTCCTTCTTCTCCAGATGAGAAAACTGAGGCTCAGAGAGGTCACATAACTTATTTACAGTCATGCAGCTAATATGGGGAAAAGCAGGGATTCAAACCCAGGAAGTTAAGTGCCAAAGTCCGCATTTTTAGCCATTCCACTATCCTGCCCTGCAGTGTTAGGGATTTGTTCAATAATATATCAAGAAAGTCAGATATAGTGTTGTATCTTTGTTAAGACTTTTAAGATGAAGTCACAAATCGAGGGGTAGGGGGAGGCAAGGAATGCTTTATCTAATCATGTTTCTTAGCAGGAAGTTTAGAAATTGTGGTCTCCTAGAGTCAGGAAATCATATTTTACCAGAAGAGAAGATTTTGCAGGTCTGCATGGTGTCTAGACAGGGAGTTGAGGAGAAAGGATTTGGCCAAGTGTTTCTGGGACTGCTCAAGGAAAAGGCGCTCCTAGTGATTAGACAGATATTTCCCAGTCCTGGAGGAGGGTAAGCCATCACATTGGTGGGTCTGGTGGAAACAGTTTATGAAACAGTGCTTGTTTCCCAACTCCAAGTCCTTGGACTTTTTACAGCAGATTAAAACACATTTAAAGACCCACTGAATCAAAATCTCTGGGGAGAGTGTGGAGGAGGGGAGGAGTTATATCTCAGAAATGTGACTTTTTAACAAGCTTCTCAGGTGTTCTGATGACAATGGAATGTGGACTCTTCTGCCGTACAATCTGACAGTTCTATTTGCTTTAAACTTCCATTCAGCAGGCTTCTTTGGGAAATATGACGTGATCACCAAAACACACCCTGAGTTACCGCCCAGCCCCAGCAAAAATAACCAAGTCTAATATAACACTAAAGTAATATGCACATCCTGGTGTGGTGCTGTAGGACAAGCACTGGACTGCTAGTGCAAGGTCGGCAGTTCTAACCCCCAAGCCGCTTCTCAGAAATCCTATATAGAGTGGTTATGAGTCGGAACCAACTAATGGGCACTCAACAACAACAACAATATAATAGGGGAGCATGTTGTCTCTGTAGGATAAGCACTGGACTGCTAGTCACAAGGTCAGCAGTTCAATCCCACCCACTTCTCCATGAGAGAAAGATGAAGCATTCTGCTCCCATAAACATTTACAGCCTTGGAAACCCTAGAAAACATCACAGAAGTCAGAACCGACTCAATGGCACTTGACAACAACAGCAATACAATAACAACAATAATGACACCTACCAATTATTGAGCATTTGTTACAAGCTTTACCATGCTGATGTATTTAAAACCTCACTACAACCCTGGATAAAGGTAAATGTTAACCTTTGTGTGGTTGGTGAATCAAAGCTTCGGGTGTTTGAGGGCTATACAAAAAGCAAGTATCGGAGGTAGAATTCAAATGAGGATGTGTCCTGAACCACTGGGCTCTAAGCCTGAGGTCAGTACTACATGCAACTCCACCCCCACCCCATCATCTCTAGAGCCAAGGTTGGGGCTGAGGAGGCCACTCCATAAAGAAGGCATGGTCAGACAGGGTATGGTGGGCAGAGTGTCCTTCTCAGAACAGCAAGTAGAAGTCAGAGCAAGCTGCTCTTTCTGTTGTACAGTATCCTTCAGTGGATCCCTCAGGCCAGCTGTTCAGCTATTCTGATAGCAGCCAATATGCTGAGCTGACACCAGCTCCGTGAGGCCTGGGCCAGCAGAATGGAAGTGACCAGAGTGTCACAAGGTTCAGTCACTAGTTATTAAAGACTTTACCCAAATGCCATGAGAAAATCTACAGCTGGGTCCTAGGAAGCAAAACAAAGCCTCAGGACCAAAACGTTGAAAAGTGCTGCCAAAGGAGGAACCATGGGAAATAAAGAAGAAAGTGTCTTTTTGACTATAGAAGAAGTCAACGGCAAATCAGAATTTGCTTCACAGAAACAGAAACACCTCCGTTCAGCACCTTGCAGAGATGAAGGACACCTACATTCCAAGTACTAACCACGGGAGGGAGGATGGAAAAGGGGACTTAAAAAGGGGCCAGGAAACCAGTCTGGCCCTTGTAGCCTGGTCACTGGCCAGCTGGGCAATTTTGGACAAGGAGCTTAACCTCTCTGGGTCTCATTTTCTTTCTCTGAAAACAGAAGAGGTTGGATTTGATTACTCAAAATGTATTGTGTGGTTCTAAAAATTCTTTCTCATCTCCATGTCAACATTTTCAAGACAGAGATAGTCAGTTCTGTCTCCTTAGAGTGTCATCTTGTTGCCAGCTTATACTGTGTCCTTGTAACCTTGGCGAAGGGCCCTGGAAGGTGCGGATAATTGTTTCTCTTCACCGTTGCTATGGAAACTTGTGACTCCTACATCCTTGGTGCTAGGACAATAGCGTGCCTAGGGCCCCTCCGTGGTTTGGGTTTGTTTTATCTACATCCTCATTGTGTGAGGAGTGAAATGCGTGTAGAGCTGAAGGGGACACTTACAGCTATGAGTCACTGCTGCTCCCCTTCTAATTACCGAGTTTCACCAGAAACCTTGGGAGCATGGCAATCATATTTACAGGTTGAGACTTCACTGAGGGCTCCCATGATTCCATCACCCTCGGCCCTGAAATGGATCCCTGATCCTGCCTTCTTCAAGGCTCCCTTGGCCTGCGCTGAGAATTGGGAATGACACCTTATGACTTCCTACCATGACTAATGAGACGTGCATTTCAAAAAGGTGCCGCTGACAAGTGCTGAGCATAAGACTGCCTCTCTGTGTGATGCTCTCTGATCATGGCAATACGTCCAACACAACAGAAACATGTGGCCCAACCCGTAATTGGAAGAAGGTGGGATATCTGTTCAGACACTGAATTGTCAGAATGAAAAGTGGGTTACAACAGCCTCCCAGTTTATATTAACCCTACAAAAAGTCGCAGATTTACTAAATGATTCATGCAATATTCTGATTCTCTCTTCCCCTGTGGTAGTCACTTTGGAGAGCAGAAATGCAATCACCTACAGAGATGCTACCTTATTCCTGATACAATAGGGGCCAACGACATGCTTTCTTGCTTGCCCCAGTGTCCAGTTCTAAGACTGCAGTGTTTCCCACTAGCTCAGATTAATGGGGACAGCACTGTGGCTGTTGATGTTTCTCATATCACGATCTCATTCTCCATCGCCAAACCAGTAGGTGGGAGGCAGCCCAACACCCTCTGAATAGTTGCCTGCCTTTCCATGCCTGGTTCAGATTGAAAATCATCCTCAACTCCTCCATCTCCCTCACACTCCCGTATCTATTGGGTCACCAAGTCTTCCTCAAATTCCACCTCCATCACCACCATTATTGTGCTAGTTCACACGACAATCTTTTTCTCCTGCACTCTTCCAACAGTTTCCTAGATGGGTGTCCTGCCTTCAGTCTTACTCCTTAATCCAGCCCCCATCTGTAGCTAGAACGATCCTCCTAACTCACAAACTCCATCATGTCACTCCCTACTTAAAGCTCCTCCATGGTTCCTCAGGATTTGCAAGATCAAGTCTTAATCCATTAGCATGACCTTTAAGGTGCTTCCTGAAATGGCAACCATCTCCTTACCTGGATCTCCTCACAACTGTGGAAATAGCTATTCATCTAGATCAAAGCTCCTCTCCTCTCAGCCCTTCCCTCACCTTCTCTTGATGCATCCCATGAGATAGAGCCAGCCTTAGCAACCTGGGCCTACTCCCTGTAGCTCAATTCATCCCACGTGTCCTAAAGGTTTCTTTATATATCTGTCTTCCCTCCAGACTATGAACTCGTTGTGGGCAGCTACACTAGCCTAGTCATTCCAACAAAGAACATGATGTTGGATCATATTTAATAATTCTCCAGTGAACAAATGATGACACTGGCACTGTAGGGTAATGCACTGGACCCCAAGGTCAGTTTGAACCTCAAGGTCAGCAGTTCAAACTTACCAGTCGCTACTCGGAAACCCTAAACAGGGTCGCTATGAGTTGGAACTGACTCGACGGCACTTAACAACAACTAAGTTGTTTTCACATGTCAAAGTATAATTTCTACCACGTTATAGTTACAGAAAAACCACCAAATCAAGCTAGACATCACTATGAGAATATAGAGAGGTTAAAAGCACTGATTCTGGAATTAAGCTGCTTGGGTTCAAATCCTGCCTCTACCACCTTCTAGCTGTGTGATTAATTTTCTTCACCTCACTAAGCATCTGTTTCCCCACCTGTAATATGGATGTGAAGGTAAGTAATATGTCCCTCCTCATAAGGTTGTTCAAGCATTAAATGTATTGTAGTTGTTAAGTGCCATTGAGTAATTCCAATTTATAGCAACACTGTAAAGGGTTTCAAGGAGCCACTGGTGGGTTTGAACTGCCAACCTTGTGGTTAGGAGTTCAGTACTTATTCTACAGAGCTATATCAGGACTCCATTAAATGCATTAGTGTATGAGTATTTGAACTACTTGGGAACGTGTCCAGATCATGGTAAATTGTCCATAAATGGAGCAGTTAGTTACTGTTATTAAGCAGCTTTCTAGATCTTTCTGCAGTCTTTCCTTGACCTGTGATACAATTTTGGATACTGCTTATCAGTTAGAAGATATTTAGAGGATGCTCTGTCTAGAGGACAATGATCTCTGCCTACATGGCTATCTTGTCTTGGATAGTTCTAGAACCTTCTCAGAAAGGTGTTGAGTTAATTCCAGCCTTGCTAATCTGTGGTAAATTTGGATCCTCAGGTGCAGCCCACTGATAGTCCCTAAGGGGTCCCCAAGGAAAGTGGAATTTGTCGCACGGATGCGCACCCTCATGGTTTATTCCTTCATAACAAACCTTCTCATGGCGCCTCTTAGAAATGACAGGGAGAACCGTGCTGGACAAAGGGGGCTCAGTGGGAACACTGGTCCTCTCTGCACTTGGAAGCTGATAATGCCCCTAATTTCAAGTCAGAGCTGTTCCTTTTCTGCTACCTTGACCTTGTGCTCACCTTTCACCCGAGGCATGGACTCTGTACAGGACAATTACTCACCAGCTGTGGCTGAAGCCTTTCCCACTCTTAAGGGATGGAGTGTGGCAGGCCAGGGGCTGGTGGTGTGGGGAGGGGGACAGCAAGCATGGATGGTGAAGAGCCTGCCTTCAGAATCTGACCCTCAGCTCTTCCTCAAACCACTGACTGACCCAACACAAATCCCATAGGGTTCTACATCTGGTAAATGAGGGCCCAGATAACAACATTTACTCCCATGCCCTGTGGCTCCCTGATGTGACTAGGCCACAGAGGTGTCACAGTGGGTTATACTGTTCCAAACAGGAAGTAACTGCTCCCAGCTCCTTCCGCTGCTACTCTGGGCTCTGCTGGCTTCTGGTGACACCAGTTCTTTCTCAGACCGGAAAAGCCTTTTCAAAATGTCCTTTCCTTTCTCTAGGCCCCAGCCCAGAAACCTCAGACAATAAAAGCCTTTCCAGTCTTCTGTTCTGATTCTCCTCAAACTGGATAAAAATTGATTCCTTGGGTCCTGGAAATGGGGAACATGTACCTTGCTTGTCAGCATTGAGGTTTCCGTTGTAGACTCCTAGAGTTTGACCAGCCCTGGCAGGCCCAGTGGAAAACCTAAGGCAGGTGAAGCAGATGACTAGTAGGAACAACCAGGACCCCATGGAGCTGTAAGGTCTAGTCCCTTCTGATTGGTATGGTCTGAATTAGGCCTGGTTCTCAGTTGCAGCCCCAGTGAAAACCAATCAAGTTGTAACAAAACCTCAAAGGAGCAAACTATATCGCATGCCTGCTAAGGTGAACATGCTATAATACCCAGAGTTCTGCTGGGCTCTGCCGACCTTTCCTGTTATTATTAAAAGTGAAACACTGGATGTCAATTAAGGCTCTATGCCAAGCACTATACCAAAATGCCTTAGCTGCATTACAGCATATAATCATTTGTTCATTCCCTCAACAATTCAGTGTGTACCTATCATGTGTCAGAAACCATGAGACACTGTGGAGTCAAATGGGTGTGGATCCTATCTCCAAGGAGCAAACAATCTAGTGTGATGCTTTCCAAACATAGGTGTGCAGCCAATGAGAATCACCAGGTCTTAGCTCTGGACCACACTCTGAAACAGCAATTTTCATTGTTCTCAGACACTTTGTCCCACTTTCTGAAACTTGTCTACTGCTCTAGGAGAAGAGTATTGCTGTTCTCTTCATATTACAGATGAGCAAACTGAGGTCCAGAAAGGCTAAGTAACCTGTACCAGATCACAGAGCACATAAGGGGTCAAGCAGGGATAGGAGCCCTGCTCTGTCTGATTCCAAACCCAAGGCTTTTAATTATTATGCTATACCTGCTGTCCCAAATCTACTCAAATGATTATAATTGTTAGTTACAGAATGTAGAATAATTCCATTATGTTATCTTTACAGTTACCTAACCATGTGTGATAGGACAGATTGCTATCAGATGTCAAAGATGAGGCTCAGAGAGTTTGAGCAACCTGATCAAGTTCACAGGACCAGAAGGCCCAAGAGACAAGATTCAAAGTCAGATCTAGCCAACTACAAGGCTTGTGCAGATTCTAAAACCCAGCTCTGTTTGTTCTGAAAGTTACCTTATAAAGATAAGGAACAATAATGTGGAAGAGCAAACACAGGAACCTTTTGTGTCTTGGACAAAAAGGAAAAGCAAAAACGCAGATATTTTGCTTGGGGAAAAAGAGGTTCTTCTTTCACACACTCTTTGTGCGTTTGTGCGTGGGTGCAGAGCTCCTAAGTAACCCAGACCATGGAGCCACGTGGATGGATGTAATCTTGTCACCATATCAGAGTATGTGCATGGGCTATATTCACATGTAAAGTCACCTTGTTGGTAGAAGGGTCTCCATTTCCCCAACGTGCTGTCACCCTAGGATTAGATAGCCTCGCCTAAAAAGTGCCTTCTAATTAAAAGCAGCTTTAGCATTCAGAGTGCATGTGTAAAGGTCAGTTCCCACTCAGGGGACAGCCAAGCAAGCAGGAGGGACAGAGGCCTAAGGAGCTGTGAAGGGGCTGCCAGGGAGGGTGGTATTTGAAATTAGGCATCTCTCTGAGTTGCCTTCAGAGAAGCAGCACCCAAAGGAAGGCCTGGGTCCCCTATGGGATCTTGCTTTGCATTTATAAGGTAAGTGCCTCTGTGCAGAGCACGAGATAGTTTACAAAGAAGGTGAGTACAGGGAACAGGGAGTGTCTATCACACCACCCCAGACAAGCACAGAACTCATTTCTCTAGAAGCCAGGGCACTCTGGGGAAGGCACTGGCAGATGGTGGTCTGCAAACAAGCAGGATGGGGCTCCCCTTTCCTCCAGCCCTCAGCCAGGGTGCCATGTATTTTTGACTCACACTCAGAGTCCTGAGTATCTCCAAGAAGGCTTGGTGGTGGTGATGGTTGTGTACCATTGAGTTGATTCGGACTCATAGTGACCCTGTATAAGGTTTCTGAGGCTGAAAATATTTATGGGAGCAAAAAGGTTCATCTTTTTCCCGTGGAGTGACTGGTGAACTCAAACTACGGATGTTGAGGTTAGCAGCCCAATGCATAACCCACTATGCCACCAGGGCTCCTTCCAAGAAGGCTTGCTGTTCTTGTTAAATGCCATTTAGTCAGTTCCAACCCAGTGTAGGGCTTCTGAGGAGTGGCTGGTGGGTTTGAACCACTGATCTTATGGTTCAGACTGGCCTTGCAGTCCAGTGCATTAGCCTGCAGGGCCACCAAAATGAGCCAGTTGCTAAAGCCATAACTGGACCACATCATATTACATAAAGAGAAGGTATGGTCACAGCCATTTGCCTCTGTGAACACCACTCCACCACACCCATATCACCCAGCCTGGATCTGAGAGTCACCCACACTCCCCTTTCCCAGTCCTCTAATGACAGGCCCTGCTGCTTCTGCCTCTGCCCCACAACATCCACCCACACTCATATACTCTGCTTCCATGGGCCCTAGAGCATCTCTTGCTTTGTTCAGATGCCTTGTCACCACCAGACTCCCAGTGACATTCTCCCAGTGTTGGTCATCTCAGAACTACAATCCCTTCTCTATTCTTGCCCAGCACAAATTCAACCCTGCTACTGTAATGCTTTAAAAGGTATGATGGCTTCCACTCCCCACTGGATAAACCCAAAACCTTGGCTTGGTCATTGGGGCCTTTAACAGTCTAGGACCAACTAATGTGTCTGGCATTTTCTACTGCCCAACCTTCCAAATACTCTGACCTCCCATTATGGTGCCAATTCATAATGACCCAATATAGGGTTTCCAAGGAATGACTGGTGGGTTTGAACAGCCTGTCTTGCTTATCCTACATTGCCACACCAGGACACCATCTACTGTATAGTTGTTGTTAAGCGCCATCAAGTTGTTTTTGACTCATAGTGACCCTGTATAGGGTTTCCAAAGAATGGCTGGTGAGTTTGATCCATGGACCTTAAGGTTCAAACTGAACTTATGATCGATTGCTTTTCCTACAGCACCACTATGTATTACTGAATGTTAATTATTTGTTCCCTAGTCTTCAGTTCTCCATCTTATAAGTGGAGATTCTGGTACTGAGCAGGTACTCAGAAAAGTTCTAGGCTGGCTGGATGATAGGTGGAATGAGTGATGAGTAGATGGGCAGGTGAATGTATGCATGGATTAATGGGTAGGTGGTTGGGTATGTAGATAGATGGATGGGTGGGCAGTGAATGAATGAATAGATGAGTGAAGGGATGATGGGTGAATAGATAGATGGATGAGTGAATGAATGGATGGGTGGATGGATGAGTAAATGGATGGATGGGTGTGGACAGATGGATGGATGAGTGAATGGATGGATAGATGGATGAGTGAATGAGTGGATGAGTGAATGGATGTATGGGTGGGTAGATAAATGGATAGATGAGTAAATGGATGGATGGGTGAGTGGATAGATGGATGGATGAGTGAATGGATAGATTGATGGATGGATAGATGGATGGATAGATGGATAAGTGAATGGATGGGTGGGTGGGTAGATAAATGGATG
Source organism: Chrysochloris asiatica (assembly GCF_000296735.1). NCBI lineage: Eukaryota > Metazoa > Chordata > Mammalia > Afrosoricida > Chrysochloridae > Chrysochloris > Chrysochloris asiatica. Next base: position 5,000,804 of record NW_006408737.1, read on the forward strand.
GATGAGTGAATGGATAGACATATGAATGAGTGAATAGATGGATGGTAGATAGATAGATGAATGGATGAGTGAATGAATGGATGGGTAGATAGATGAATGGATGAGTGAATGAATGGATGGATGGATAGATAGATAGATGAGTGAATGGATGGATGGGTGGATGGATAGATGGATATATGAATGAATAGATAGATGGATGGATGAGTGAATGGATGGATGGATAGATAGATAGATAGATGAAGGGATGAGTGAATGAATGGAGGGATAGATAGATAGATGAGTGAATGGATGGATGGGTGGATGGATAGATGGATATATGAATGAATAGATGGATAGATGGATGGATGAGTGAATGGATGGATGGATGGATGGATGGATGGATGGATGGATGAGTGAATGGATGGATGGATGGATGGGTAGATGTATGGATGAGTAAATGGATAGATAGGTGGATGAATAGATGGATGAAGAGTCTTTTCCTTGCCTTGTCATTTTCATTTAAGATCTCTAGTTTTCCTAGAGGTCTGACAGCCTGACCACATTTCTAAAACACAAAGGCAGTTTGGCCTCTATTTTTAAAGTGATTAATTTGAAAAGCATTGTCATGGTTGGAAGGCAGCAGTGACATTCAGCTCTGAGAATACCAAACCCAAAACTAAACCAAATGCATTGCCATCAATTTGATTCTGTCTCATAAGGATTCTATAGGGCAGAACAGACCTGGCCCATAGGGTTTCCAAGGCTATACTCCCTTATAGAATCAGACTGCTATGTCTTTCTCTCAGGAAGTAACTGATGGGTTAGAACCATTGACCTCTTGCTTAGCAGCCAAGCACTTAATCTACAAACCACCAAGGCTCCTTGAAAACACCTAGGGCTGTATGAACTTGAGCTACAGTTTCCTCCCTCTCTTGCCTCCTGATCAGTGTCAGGATCAGGTGAAGACTGTGGATGGGAAGGAGCTGCGGAAGCATTTGTCAACATGGTGAGTCCTGGCCTGTGGCTCAGAAGTGTACCATCTTCAACTAAAAGGTGGCTGGGTCAGGAAAGTGAGGATTTAGAAAGAGTTCAGGAGTTAGGAAAATTGTTTCCATTCCCAGTTAGATATGTGACCCTGGATTGGTCATTCACTGCTCGCAGGATATTTCTTCTTCCGAGAGATAGGAATAATAACCCATACATCCTAAAGCTGTTGTGAGGATTGAGTGAGAAAATGTATACAAATATTTAGTCCTGTGCCTGACCC
>NW_006408737.1:5003279-5019388 GCF_000296735.1 Chrysochloris asiatica
TACCTTTAGCAAAACTTTACTCGCTTGAGATATCAAAGAGATTGTCCGATGATTTCCGCATTCCGTTGGGTCACCTCTCTTTGGAATGGGCACAAACATTCCCATAGGTAGTTCCAACTCACAGCAACCCTGTATAGATTCCCTAGGAGCAACTAGTGGATTTGAATTCTGATCTTGTGGTTTGCAGTCCAGTGCTGACCCTACAGTGCTACACTGTTGTTGTTGTTATGTGCCGTCGAGTCGGTTCCAACCCATAGTGACCCTCTAGAGGGTTTCCAAGGAGCTTCTGGTGAGCTTGTACCACCAACCTTGCAGTTCAAACTGACTTTGCAGTCTAGCACTTTAACCCACAGTGCCACACCAGGACTACACTTTAGGTCCCCAATAATTGACAGTCATTGCTCTCAGGATGAGATCCTAATGTGTGGCCCCTTTACCTGCCCATGGCCAGGGCCCAGGTCCTCTTGCCTCTCCTAGCTCTGGATGGGATGGTGCTTTTCTGTAGGCAGAAGTGAAGAGAGAGGACCCTCTGTCCTACTTTGGGTCACATGAGGCTCAGACGAAGCCCCCAGACAGTAAGTGCTGCATGACTCCTTATGAAGCCTGGGGACAGGGCACTTGGGTGCTGTCCTCAGCACGGGCTGCTCTGCCCAAAGGCCCAGGACTCTTATGCAGCCTCTAGCTGTGCCTACAGCTCAAGCCTCTGCAAAGTTACCAGGCATGCTGCCTCCTCCACAAACAAAGGAAGGCAATGCCTGCAGCCTGAGGCTGCATGAAACCCCTGTCCATGGAGAGCTAAGGCAATGCTGCTCCAGACAACACAAAGACCTACTGATGAGCCAAGCTGGAACTCTGAGCCCTGCCCCGTACTGCTCAGGCTCCTACAGGCTTCCCTGAGTCCATACATCCCAATAGTTCAGCCTTCACACTTCGATCCAAGTGAGTGTATAAACCCACACCTGTTCCTATCCCTGTACTGTCTGCAGTCCTTTCTGTGATGCTTCCCTATTGCCCTCCTGAAAAAGTCCAGATTTCTTGGGGTGGCATTCAAGGTCCTTCACAGCCTTTTCAGCCCTCATACTGCCCCATGTCCTTCATCTAACACTCCTGGAATGAGTCATGTTCCCACATGCTTGTAGGCATCTGTATGTGTTCTTCCCTTGGCCTGGAATGTTTCAAATTCGCTAATCAAGAAAGTGACTGAGCCAGGATGCCAGGTCCTCCCTTCTAACTCTGAATTCCACACTGCTTTGGTAGAAGGGCTCGCAGATCCCAGAGGAGCCCTGCCCAGTGGTGCTGAGATGCCAGGATAGACTTTTCCCTTACTGTCTTTCTAGAGTCTCTGAATATGCCCTCATTATAAACCACGGTGTAACTATGATTGATGGTTACCCAAAAAGCCAATGCAGGCTGCAATCTACATCTCCAAATGGGAGCACAGGCTGACATTGTCAATTAGCCGGGTTCTGACCCTCAGGAATGTGCACTGCAAGGCACACCCTAATGGGACTGCAGGAGGCCGCAACCCAGGTTGGAGGTAGTGCCTATCATCCCAGGTACAAGCAGCCACTTTCCCCACACTTGGAGCTAAAGCAAAATGACCGCACCCAACACAAAGGCCTACTTGTCCAAGCTAGTCCCTTGTCCTGCCTCTTTGCTCACAGTAAACTCTCTGCAGCCTTCACTCACTGATATCTGGCATTCCTGGGATTTCTGGGGCAGAAGCCTCCTCATTTGCCAGAAGAAAGGCTTCTGTAGGCCTCTTGGCGATTTGCAGAGAACCATCATTCCTCTCCATCAATAAGGACTCTATGCACCCAAACAAGTTTTAATCACAACAAACCTTACACACGAAAGAACAAACACAGGCACAATTTATCACTCATCTAAACTTCAGAAACTCTAGTTTTGCATGCTAAAGGTCTCCTGTCCAAGGTTGTTGTTGTTGTTGTTGTTGTTAGGTGCCATCAAACTGGTTTACACTCATAGTGACCCTACGCACAACAGAACAAAACACTGCCCAGTCCTTAGCCATGCTCACAATCATTGTTATATTTAAGCACATTGCTGCTGCCACTGTACCAGTTCATCTTATTGGGGTTCTTTCTCTTTTTTACTGACCCTCCGCTTTACTAAGCTTAATGTCCTTCTCCAAGGACTGGTCTCTCCTGATAATATGTCCAAAGTATGAGAGACAAAGGCTGACCATCCTGGCTTCTAAGGAACATTCTGGCTGCACTTCTTCCAACACAAATTTGTTTGTTTTTCTGGCAGGACACAGTACTTTTAATATTCCTCTCCAAAACCATAATTCAAGTGCATCAATTCTTCTAAAGTCTTCCTTATACCTTGTCCAACTTTCACATGAATAGGAGGCTATTGAAAGTACCATGGCTTGGGTTAGGCGCACCTTAGTCCTCAAACTGGCATCTTTGCTCTTGAACACTTTAAAGAGACTTGTGCAGCAGATTTCCATATAGCAATATGTCATTTGATTTCTTGTCTGCTGCTTTCATGAGTGTTAATAGTGGATTCGAGCAAAATGAAGCCTTTCACAACTCCAATCTTTTCTCCATTTATCATAATGTTATTTATTGGTTCAGTGGTGAGGATTTTTCTTTTCTTTACATTGAGTTACAACCCATACTGTGGTCTTTGATCTTCATCAGTATTTTAAGTTCTCTTTACTTTCAGCAAGCAAGGTTGTATCATCTGTGTGTCACAGGTTGTTAATGAGTCTTCCTCCAATCCTATGTCACGTTTTTCTTCATATAATCCAGTTCTTGGATTATCTGTTCAGTTGATACACTGAATAAATATGGTGAAAGAATACAACCAACCCTGGCACATGCCTTTTCTGATTTTAAACCATTCAATATCCCTTTGTTCTGTTTGAACAACTGCCTCTTGGTCTGTGGACAGGTTCCTGTACACATTAAGTGTTCCAGTACAATTAAGTGTTCCAGAATACCCATTCTCAGCATTATTGTCCATAGCTTATTAAGGTCCACAGTTGGAAGCCTTTGCATAATCAATAAAGCACAGGCAAACATCTTTCTATTATTCTCTGCTTTCAGCCAAGATTCATCTAATGACAGCAACAATATCCCTCATTTTCCAAGGTGGTATCTATCAATTCAATAACTATGTCTCGATGCTAAGAAGAGTAGACTCAACACAAATATAAATTATTGTGTTGTTGTTTTGTTTTTTTTCTTCTGATCAAAATAGACGTTTGTGATCCTGGTGGGAAATGTGTGTCTATATACTCACCCATTCCAGTGTATTTCATATTAGCTGTCATAGTAGAGATGCATAGTTAGAATTCCAAATTATGGCCTGGCATACGGCTACTAGAAAAACAAAAAACTCCCATTTCCCAGTCTCCTTTAAATTCAGGTGTGTCCATATGATTATATTCTGCAAAATGGGAGGTGCAGTTTCCAGGAATTGTTTGTAAAGGGAAGGAATGTGCCTGTCTCCTCCCTCCCCTTTGCTCCAGCCGCACAATGGCTGGAGCTGGAGCGGGAGCAGCCATCTTGGACCACAAAGTGAGAGGCCCGCATGGGAGGAGGACAGAACAACAAATTAAAAGGAGCCCAGACCTTCTCGAATGTGAGCGAGAAATACATTTCTATCTTGTTACCCTAAAAGCCCATTACCATAGAGTGAATTTCCACTCATAGCGACCCTGCATAGGGTTTCCAAGACTGCAAGTCTTTATCGGAGCAGCTACCTCATCTTTCTCCCACAGAGCGGCTGGTGGGTTTGAACTGCTGACCTTCCAGTTAATGCTCAGTGCTTATTCTATGGTGCCACTGGAGTTCCTTCTTATACACCACTGCTATACTGGGCTTTCTGTCATTTGTCCCTGACAATCACCACATGTGGCTGGCTACTGAGCACTTGTGCTAAGGTAGCCCAGAAGCCAAATTTAAATTTTCAAAATTTAAATTTAAATAGCCACGTGACTAGTGACTATGCAGGTCTAAAGCAAGAGTTACACAATGAGCCAACTGCCATCCTGTTATCGATTTGGAATCCTGGTGTGGCACTGTAGGAGCCTCAAGGTCCACGGTTCAAACCCAGCTGTCTCTCCTTGGAAACTCTACAGCAGGTCTCTGTGAGTTGGAATGGACTTGACTGCACTTTAGAACAACAATTAAAGATTATATCATCATTAGTGTGGTGCTGTAGGATAAGCGCTCAACTGCAAGGCTGGTTTGAACAGCAAGATCGGCAGTTCAAACTTACCAGCTCCTCCTCGGAAACCCTGTAAAGGGTCGCTATGAATTGGAACTGACTCTACAGAACTTAACAACAACAACAGGGTAAGAACCATCGAGGGGAAGTACAGTGAGGATGTATAATGGAGGGCTTTAACCTTTTCTGGGGATGTGGGAGTATTCCCTGAAGAAGGTCCTAGTAAATTAGTGATGTAACTATATACATTTAAAAAAAAAAAAAAAAAGTCTACACAGAAAAAAAAGGCATGGAAGAAAACGCACAAAAAAATACTTTTTAATAACTATATAATGAATTCACTTTATTTATATAGAGAAAAATAAACTTATTCTTAAGTAGGTCAGCACAACATTATATATTTCTCTCTGAGGAAAAGTAAACTAAATAAAGTTGCTGTCTATTTATATTTTAGGCAAACCTGATTTTTTTTTTTTTCTTATGCAACAGAGGTCTGTCAGAGAACAAAGTGTTCTCTACCCCATGCTGAAGAACAGAGGGATAAACTGACATAAAGGCTGCTGTGGTCGCCTGTCCTTGTCAAGTCCCACTCTTTCTCTTCCACCCCCTGGGCCATCCATCAGTGAGGCCATGGAGCAAAAATGGATCCTCAAAGCCAGGGAATTCTAAGAACTTCACCATCCTCAGTTTTCATTAGAATTAAAGGTGACGTGGCCTTAACCCCTAACAACTCACTTCCCTGGTGAGAACAAGGCAGGTGAAGATGTTAGATGAGTCAGAGGCCATAGTTACTGTGAGAACCAACCAAGGGGAGGGAGGTACCACGTTTCTGTTTGGGGTGTAAAATGGTTTTGGTAGTGATGAGTGCATACTTTGCGAATGTACTTAATGCCACTGAACAGTATTCTTAAAGACTATGAAAATTGCATTGTTGTGTTGTTAAGTGCCATCAAGTCAGTTTAGACTCATAGAGACCCTGTATAGGAGCAGCTGGTGGGTTTGAACCGCCAACCTTGTGATTCAAACTGACCTTGTGGTCCGGTGCTTTATCCTACACACAGCAATCCCAAAGCCTTGAGTCCATGACTTAACCTGTAGAGGGTTTCCTAGGAATGGCTGGTAAATTCAACCTACCAGCCTTGTGGTTCAAACCGACTTTGCAGTCCGTTGCTTTTCCTACAGTGCCAATAGTTATTGACTTATTTCACTCAGTGTAATGCAATTTTGGTCTCCTGGTGTGGTGCTGTGTACTGTGAACCACAAGGTTGGCAGTTCAAACCTACCAGCTATTCCTCAGAAACCCTATACAGGCCCCTATGATTTGTAAAAAACGGGACAGCACCTAACAATAGCAACAAAGAATAATTATTGTATGAGACCTCTACTATAAAAAGTCGAGAAAGGGTTATAAAGAAAATTAAAATTACAAATGTTACGCTACATATCCTTTACCACAGTAACAATAAATGAAATATAGATATATGCGTGTGCTTGTGTTTCTCCCAATGGCCAGGTTCATCCCAGCATCCTCAGTGGCCAGCACAGGGCCTGGCAGAGAGTACTATAAGTAAATGGATATTAACTGAATCAACAGTGGGGAAGCATAGTGTTCAAATCCCACCCCAGCTGGGAAACCTCGGACAAACTTCTTAACCTGAGCTCTAAGCTGAGATTACATATGAAAAGTGCGTTAGGCCCATCCTTGATCCTGGCTCATAGTAAGCATTCAGTGGGAGAGGCTTTATTATAGACTGAGCTGGGAAGAGATGATCAATTCCCAGAGTCCCTCCACCCTAAGTTAATGAGCTTGCCTTTGACCAGGATCCAGACTCAATATTCTTGCTTCCACATGATTCTGCAGGTCTTTCTCATGGAAACCTAATCTCCTTTATGAAATAACCAGGTACCAGCCTCACTTCGGATGGAGTCCTGGTGTGGCGCTGTGGGCTAATGCGCTAGACTGCAAAGTTGTTTGAACCACAAGACTGATGGTTCAAGCTCACCAGCCGCTCCTTGGAAACCCTATATAGGGTCACTATGGGGTCAGAACCAACCGACTCAACAGCACTTAACAACAACAACAACCTCACTTCATTCCTCAAAGTCAGGGTTTCTGATGCTCAACCCATATTCCTGAGTCATTCCAGACTGAGATCATGAGCTGCTCAAGAGTCACCACTTCCTTCCCACCCAAGGGCTTTCAGGGCAGCCAGGCTGTGTTGTTGTTGTTGTTGTTGTTAAGTGCCATGGAGTCAGTTCCGACTCATAGTGATGCTGTATAGAAACAGCCTCCAAGTGATTGTGATGAATGCTCAAGCTCTGCCTAACTCTCCTTCGCTCATTTTTCCATCTTTCCATCTCCTCCTATGCCCCAGTCAGGGTTGGGCACTGTGGTACTGAACTGTCCTCTTGCCTGCTGCCCAGATTTCAGGCTGATCTTATGTGCATTCTGTCCTCCCAACTAGCTTTGTTGATATTGTTTTCTGTCTTTGAATTGGCCCCTGACTCATGACAACCGCATGTGTTACAGAGAACTGCTCCCTAGAGTGTTCTTGGCTGTAATCTTTACAGTCTCAGACAGGCAGGCTTTCTTTCTTCCGTGGAACTACTGGGTGGGTGGTTTGAACAACCAGTATAGATTAGCAACACACTGTAAACCCTTTGTACTACCCAGGCTCCTCCTCCTCACTGAGCACTTAAGGTCTCAGTGTCACTACTGGAATCAGGACAGTATTCAGCCAGCAGGGGGCGCCTCTAACGTCTATTTGCATGGCCCTGGCCTTCTCCCAGTGTAGGGATGGAAGCATGGCCTCCGTCACTCCCTCCCCTTCTTTATCTGTACCTCTAGAATCTCACAGGCTATTAGAGGCCAAGATGCAAAGACAGCTCAGGGATTGGAAGTGCCTTTGACACCTCACTGGAAGAAGAAATGGGAAAAAGATCCTAAGCAGAACTGAGAGATGGAGAGAGGACTAATGAACACCAAACTCCCTTCCCCCCAGCCCATCTTCCCCTACACCCAACAGGAGGCCCTGCTAACCAGCTGCCCCCTCCTGAGTGCTTCTAAGTAGTCTTCCTTTTAACTTCACTTTCTGCTGAGCTACAATCGTCCACCGCTGGATGCCAAGGTCGCCTGCCACATCTCTGATTGCAAGTCTGCAAAAGTGGCCCAGAAATCCATTTAACGCCTAGAAAATGCATGGGCGCATCCCTAAGGAAGCACTGGAGAATTTGCTGCATAAGACAGGCGCTGCTTCCCGGCTCTGGCTGTCTGAGATTTTTGTAATTATACATTGATTACCGTCCTCCCTTTGCACTGTTGGCCGCTGCTCAGCACCTCATAGCTCCAAAAGTCTTCGCCAGTTACAGGCCAGTAGAATCAATCTTGGGTAAGTGATACTTCCTCCTCAACACTGAACCCTTGGCTGACACCCACCTGAGCTCAGGTTCATCTCTCTGCTCAGGTAATGCCTCAGCTGTAAGCCTCCCTGTAGAGCCAGAATCTCTGGAGCTGAAGGGTGTGGTCTAGACAGGAATTCCCATCATTCCTGCTCAGTGCCTTTCTTTAGAGCTCTCAGGCGTAGGGTGTATGGCTTAGGTGAAAGTAGACAGTTCATCAGGAGCTCATCAGGAACAAGATGCGGCTGGCTGTTTCCATAAGATTTATAGTCTTGAAAATCCTATTTGGTTACTATGAGTCAGAATCAACTCGACAGTGGGTCTGGAGTTTTGCCTTTCCTTAGATGTCTTCCCAGTCAGCTTCCTCCCCCATGCCCCACTTAACCCCATGGCACTGTCCTGACTTCCTAATCAGCCCTGTCTCTTGTTGAAGAGCAGCTCGGTTCTAGTGGAAACCTGGTTGTCAGGAGGAGCTATGGGCCTCAGAGGAAAGAATAAAAACCAAACCCATTCCTGTTGAGTCCATTTGTAAATAGAGCACAACTGGGTTTTCTTGGCTGGAATCTTCACAGAGGCAAATCACCAGGCCCTTATTCTGTAGTGTTATTGGGTGGGTTTGAACTACTAACCTTTAGGTTAGCAGTGGTGGTGGTTATGTGCTGTGAAGTCGGTTTCAACTCTTAACCACCCTCTATAGGGTTTCCAAGGCTGTAAATCTTTACAGAAACAGAAATCTTCATCGTTCTCTCGAGGAATAGCTGGTAGATATGAACTACTGACTTTTAAGCACAAATCTTTTGTGCCTGCCAGGAAGCCAGGACACAGAGATGTAGCCTCAGGGCCACCATATTCAAAAAAATCTCTGGGGACAACCTCTAATCCGTATCTACAGTGTTTTCCAATGCATCTTCTACAAAAAGACATCATCTGCAGTTAGCAGATGTTGTGAAAAACAATGGAGAAAGAAACTTCTGGGGTCAAATTCATTTGGGGCACCCTTTTAGGCTGTTCCCAAATACCTTTGTCCACAAAACTTTGTTTCATAGACCAGGCATAAAACTTGTGTTCCATGGTGCACACTTTGGAAACTGATGTTTTCGTAGTCACTGTCCTGAGAAATGTGACTTATCTTTCTCCTAGATACCTAGACACATGAAACATATTAAGGGGAGAGGAATGAGGCCTCCAGGGCCCTGTTCCCATTAATATTTGAACCAGTGAGTCCCCAGGAGAGCAGTGAATAGTCTGAAGTTAAGGCATCAAAGCAGAAAGGGGTAGCTATTGGGGGATGGTCTTGAGCAGAACCTGGTGGTCAGGAAGTGGACCATCTTTGAAGTTACCCCTGTAGGCACTTTGCAGTGCATGCTGAAATCATTGTCTAATTGTTGTTGATAAGTGCCATCGTGTCAGTTTTGACTCATTGCGACCTTATATAGGGTCTCTAAAGAGTGGATTATGAGTTTGAACTGCCAACCTTGCAGTCTAAGGCATTATTAAATCCTATCAACTACACCAATCCAAAGAAAACCCTTTGTAATCAAGCTGATTTTGACTCAGGGCTACCCCATGTGTGTCAGAATAGAACTGCGTACCATAGGGTTTTTAATGGCTGATTTTTCAGTAGATCCACAGGCCTTTCTCCTGAGACAACTCTGAGTAGATTCAAACCTTCAACCTTTCTGTTTGTAACAGGTGCATTAGCTACTTGCACCACCCAGGGACTCCTAACAGTGACCCGGTGATGCATGCATTATTGCCATTGTATAGATGAGAAAACCCAAACTTAAGAAGGCTAAGAAACATTGGCCCATCAAGGTTATTCTGAGCCAGAATCCTGCTAAGGATCCCCAGAGAGAGACCTGGCTGGAGATATTGGAGGCTCCCTAGGAAAGGTCAAAGGGTAGAGCTGACTATTAAATCCCCTCTCCTTATACCTGCCCAGTACCAGAACCACCATCAAGATGCCAAGAAGCCATCCCTCTCTCGCAGGCAGCCAACTTCAGGAGCCTCTTATATCAAGAGATCTAACACCTGAACATTTTTCTGACACGGTGTAAACCCAGGGACTGGGTTCTTATCTTTGCCAACCCCAGCTTAATACACACTCCAGTGCTTAAAGAAGCCAGCCTGTGATAGCATCTCCTGGGAGCAGGCATGTGTCAGCAAGTGTGCAGCTAAAAAAAAAACAGGCTCCGTGCACATCTCCTGTGGCAAAACTTGCCTCGACTCTGGCTTCTGACTTAAACCTGCTCTGTTTGTTTTGGGAAAATCCAATTATTCTCTGCAAAGTAATTCCCTGCACCCTATAATTTCCAATAGATTTAGTCCCATGACTTGCAAAGTATTCATGCAGCTTCTGCACCTCTGAACACATCCTGACAGACATTTCCCAGCCCTCCCAGAAGCTACAGTCTTATAGGAAGAGAGGGAGATGGGAGAGACAGTTTGGATGCAGGAAGAGAGAACTCATATACTCTGGTATCATCAGAGCTGGATACTGCTGGGCAGCTCCCGAGTCATGCAGCCATTTGCTCCAATTGTCCCAGCTGTCCACAAACATTACTGAGCAATCACTGTGTACCAATGAAGGTTCTCTGGTCAATGTAATGTGGCTGTCTCATGGAGATCCTTATTTAAAAATGAATGAAATGGAGGCAATATTTGTGAGTGCCAATTGCAAGTCAAAATTTCATTTCACTGAATCTTCACAATTGTGCTATGAGGTAGGCAATGTTGTTAAGTGTTGTTGGGTGGATTCTGACACATAACGACCCTGCATTTTGTTTAAAAGGAGTCCCTGGTGAGTTTGAACTTCCAACTTTGCCTTGTGGTTCAAACAGACTTTGGAGTCCAGTGCTTACAGTGACACACCAGGACTGCACACCAGGCAATGTTGTTGTTAGGTGCCATCGAGTCGGTACTGACTCATAGCAACTCTATGCACAACAGAACAAAACACTGTCCAGTCCTGGGCCAACCTCACAATTAATTGTTACCATGCTTAAGCCCATTGATCCTGCCACTTTGCCAATCCATCTTGTTGGGAGCCTTCCGCTTTTTCTCTGAGCCTCTACCTTACCAAACATGATATCCTTCTCCAGTAACTGGTCCCTCCTGACAATATGTCTGAAGTATGAGAGACAAAGTTTGGCCATCCTGGATTCTAAGGCGCACTCTGGCTACACTTCTTCCAACACAGATCTGTTTGTTCTTTTGGTAGCCCATGGTATTTCAATATTATCCTCCAACACCATGACTCAAGTGCATCAATTCCTCTACGGGCTTCCTTATTCACTTTCCAGCTTTTGCATGCATATGAGGTTATTGAAAATGCCATGACTTGGGTCAGGCACACCTCAAACTGACATCTTTGCTCCTCAACACTTTCAAAAGGTCTTATGAAGCAGATTTGCCTAATGAAATACATCATTTGATTTCTTGACTGCTGCTTCCATGAGTGTTGATAGTTGATCCAAAAAGAATGAAGTCCTTGACCACTTCAATCTTTTCTCCATTGGTAGGAATGTTGTTTATTGGTCCAGTGGTGGTGATTTTTGTTTTCTTTACATTGAGATGTAATCCATACCGAAGGCTGTGCTCTTTGAACTTCATCAGTAAGTCCTCTTCACTTTCAGAAAGCAAGGTTGTATCTATCATCTGAATATCGCAGGTTTTTAATGAGTCTTCCTCCAATCCTGATGCCACGTTTTTCTTCATATAACCCAGCTTCTCGGATTATTTGCTCAGGATACAGGTTGAATAAGTATGGTGAAAGGATACAACCTTGTCACACACCTTTCTGAATTTTAAGCCATTCAGTGATTCCATGTTCTGTTCGAACAACTGCCTCTTGGCCCATGTACAGATTTCTCATGAGCACAATTAAGTGTTCCAGAATACTCATACTTTGCAATGTTGTCCATCACTTGTCATGGTCCACATGATCTAAAGCCTTTGCGTAGTCAATAAATCACACCAGGCAATAGGATCCCCATTTTCTAGAGGGAAGACAGAAACTCAGGGAAGTTAAACTACTTACAAAAGGACACATAGCCATGCCAGTTCATCACCTGGAACCAAGCCGTTTCCTCTTCACCAAGATGTTCTTCTGGACTGTAAAGCATTTTATAGCACATGGCATCTTCATCTGCAATAATTTCCCTTTTCAGAGTCAAGTTCAGAACAGATCCTGCCTTAGCACCAACTAATGACAAGGGCATCTAGAAGACAGTAGATAGCCTTAGCCAGCTGTTAGGGCCAGGACTCCCCTGCATGGGTACAGGTTTGGCTATCCATGGGTTGTGTCTGGCACTGGAAGTCATAGTATTATAAAACTCTACTGCCAAGCACTAACTAGTCATGGGCAAGATGTGAATTTTCCTCCCTGCCCTATCTAAAGCACAAGCTCCTCCACCTCCCATCATTCATAGTGTTTATCACTACCTCATGTTTCATTACAAACATGTATCTATACATTTCCTTCTTTATGATCTATGACCGTTACTGAAACAAAACTCCATTGTCACTCCCGATAACACATGTCCTCAGAGCTAGCACATGCTGGCATAAAAAGGCTATGACTTGAGACAGAAGCCCCAGGTGGCTAACGGAGATGTAAGATGCTAGTTTACTGCCTAAAAGAGGCACGTCACCCATCCTGGATGAATTCAGGACACTGACAGAACTTGCAAAGGAATGACCAGATCCATACAAGTGGTCTCAAATGAGTCATGGAGAACAGCAGAGACCACCCTGAAGCTCCAGTTTCTAAAGAAGTAAAGAAATCTATTAAAAGTCTTTAAACAGGCCTGTGTGGTAGTGTCTGAGAGATTCTAGAAGGAGGACACATGGCCCACCGATGACATGGCCTGTCTGACAGCTCATTTCCTTAACCATCACTAGAGCAGTCTGGTTAGAGAAGGCATTTCTACTGGGGCAAGTGGACTCTTTCTCAAAGAGAGGGTCTCTTTCTTCTCCAAAGAATTCTAGCTACACCAGTAAAGAGGCTGAGGTCTGGGAGGATGCCTAGTAGAATAACGTGCACATGAATCTAGTGTGCTTTCTCTCATTTCTCAGAGCTGTGTAACCTAGATCAGACATAATAGATGTACAGTAAAAATCAACAGACTGGCCAGAGCTGAATTCAAGGATGAAGCAAATCAATCACATGGATTAGAGGGATCTAAAAGGACTCTTGGTGTGGTGCTGTAGGATAAGCACTGGACTGTAAACCACCAGGTCAGCAGTTCGAACCCACCAGTTGCTAAACAGGGTTGCTATGAGCCAGAACTGACTCAACAACACTGAACAACAACAAAGGTCACCAGTGCTGTTCATAAGCTTTTCAGTGACAAATCTTTCAGAAATGAACCACCTCTCCCTTGTTTCTAGACCAAGAGGCAGTGGTTTGAACAGAACAAGAGGATAACGTATGGTCTAAAATCAGGAAAGGTGTGCTTCAAAGTTGTATCGTTGCACTTATTCAATCTGTGTGCTGAACGTATATTCTGGGAAGCTAGACTACATGAAGCCGAATAAATAGCATCAGGATTGGAAGAAGGCTCATTAACAACCTGCGATATGTAGATGACATCTCCTTGCTTGCAAAGAGGACTTGAAGAGCAAAAACTACATCACTCAGAATGAATTACAACTCAATGTAAAGAAAACAAAAATTCTCACAACTGGACCAATAACAATACATAATGAATGGGGAAACGATTAAAGTTGTCAAGGATTTCATTTCTCTTAGATCCACAATCTACGCCCATGGAAGCAACAGTCAAGAAAATACCAACATAGTGCATTGGACAGTTGAAAAATTTTCTTTAAAGTGGTCTAAAGTGCATCCAACCAAGCTTTTGTATTTTCAATCACCTCATAAACATGTGAATGCTGGACAATGAATAAGGAAGACGAGAGAAGAATTGATGCTTTTGAGTTATATTCTTGGTGAAGAACATTGAATGTACCATGGACTGCCAGAAAAATGAACAAATCTGTCTTAGAAGAATACATCTCTTTAGAAGGGAGGATGAGGAGACTTCATCTCAGGCACTTTGGACAATTTTCAGGAGGGACTAGTCTTTGGAGTAGAACATCACGATGGGTATTGCAGAGTGTCAGAGAAGAAGAGGAAGACCCTCAACAAGACGGATTGATACAGCGGCTGCAACAATGGGCTCAAACATGGAATGACTGTGAGGATGGCACAGGACCAGGCAGTGTTTCGTTCTGGTGCATATAGGGTGGATACAAGTAGGAATTTACTCAATGGTACCTAACAACAAAAAGCCTGGAAGATGCAGTGGTTAAAATGCTCAGCTGCTAACCAGAAGTTATGCTTCTATAAGGACTTACAGTCCTGGAAATCCTATGGGGAAGTTCTATTCTGTCCTAGGGGTTTCTATGAGTTGGAATTAACTCAACAGCAGTGGGTTAGGTTAAGAGGTCACCTCAATTGAACACTTTAGGTTTAAAGGTGGAAATGGTGGCCCAGAGAAGGGAATGGCATCAGATACTCAAAGACACACAAGGCAATGGAAGCAGAGATGAAACTGCATTGTTGGCTTAATAAATCAATCTGCCTCCTGGCGGCCAATACTCAATCCCTTCTTTCCATGAGTCTAGAGATTTCAGCTACTCCCTCTCTCCATGTCCTCATCTCTGTCTCCATCTCTGGTGTCACTGCTTCTCTGGATAAGGTCCCACATTCCACTTGTGCTCTTCTCCCTTGATGGTCTTGTTGTTGTTGTTGTTAAGTGCCATCGAGTCGGGTCCGACCCATAGCGACCCTGTACAGGGTTTCCGATGGTGTAAATCTTTACGGGAGTAGAAAGCCTCATCTTTCTCCCACGGAGCGGCTGGTAGTTTCGAACCGCTGACCTTAAGGTTCACAGCCCAATTCGTAACCACTACGCTACCAGAGGTCTTAGGGTCCTCTTTTTTCTAGACTATAAGATTAACTACTTCCCCGTTTTTGTTACAAAACGTCTACCTTTACAGTTGTGACAGTAGCAATTAGTCATGATAATAACTACTCACTATTGAATCATAAGAATCTTATCCCCATCTCTTTTCACCAGACCTGTCTAGACAACAGGAAAACTATTCAGTAGGGACTCTATCTTTCCCTGCACACTCTTAAATTAAACTCCCTCTTGAAAACTTGTAAGCCGGTCACTTCGTGCTTTTATCGCCCCCTCATTTTAGGTAGCCAATCTCTAAGCTGCCTGTCCTTCCTTGTCTACCCTGTTTACAGAGGGGATAGGACTGATTGATACTTGATGTGAAAATTCCTTCCCTCTCCACTTGGTATTTTGAGATACTACATCCATAAGTATAGGTTGAGTTCATCAAAGTGCAACAATTAACACTTGTTTCCGTTATCAATTTTTTTTTTTTTAAATCTTCCTCTAGTCAAGTTCTGTCATCAAAGCTAGGTCAAACGGGTACTATCTGCAACTTCGGGTGTTCTTGTGCATCTCCCTTCACTTCATATCAGCTGGATGCTTCACTCTCAGTTCTAGCCCTCTGTGGCTCTTTCCTTGTCCATGGGCTCAGGAGTCCCCAGGTCTCTATCATGTGATTCTTATTTAATATTTTTTAAATGTTTTAATAGACTGACTTTTACAGCAGTTTTAGGCTTACACAAAATTTGGGCAGAAAGAAGAGTTACCATTGACTCCTCCCCTCACATTATTTCTTTTATTGATACTTGCATTCCTGTAGTACATTTGTTATAACGGATGGACCCAATACTGGTACAGTATTATTAACTAACGTTTACAGTTCACTCCGGCTTAAACTTCACATCTGCCTGTCTGCCCTGTTTCCAGAGATTGTTTGCAGTTCAGGAGCCACTATTCGTTTTAAAAAACCGGAAAAGGAAAAAACATAAAACAAATTGTCATCAAAAGAATTTCAACTCCTAGCAACCCTGCAGGGCAGAGCAGGCACAACCCAGTGTTTCGGAGGCTGTACAACTTTATGGAAGCCGACTGCTACGTCCTTCTCCGGCAGAATGGGTGGTGAGTTCAAACTGCTAACCTGTCTGTTAGCAGCCTAACACTTCAACCACTGTGCCACCAGGTTTCAACAGTTCACATTAAGGATTTTAGTTTTATTTTCATGTGATCATTACTGCTGTAATCCAATACCCTTATGGTTAATAGAATGAACCCTACAGCCAGATAGCTTAGATTCAACTCTTATCACATAATAGCTATGTGACTTTGGGAAAATTACTGAATTGTTCTGTTCCTCCATTTCCTCATCTGGAAAACAGGGTTAATAATAGCTTCTGCCTCATAGGGTTTCTGTGAAGATTAAATGAACTTGCTAGGCATTTAGAACAATACGCAACATATGATAAAACACAATAACTGTGAGTTACTATGAAATCATACAGCGTATTGCATTAGGCAAATCAGCTGCACAAGATGTTTTTAAAGTGTTGAAGAGCAAAGATGTCAGCTTGAGGACTAAGGTGCACCTGACCCAAGCCA
>NW_006408737.1:5019718-5026941 GCF_000296735.1 Chrysochloris asiatica
AGGTTGTCCCAGGATTGGGCAGTATTTCGTCCTGCTGTGCATATGGTTGCTATGGGTCGGTACTGACCCGATGGTACCTAGCAACAACAACAACTATGATTACTGTTTTGCATTCTTATGATTAAGAAGGAGACTCTATGACGCAGAGACGCAAAGCAACACATCCTAGATTGTCCAGGTTAAAGCTGAGTCTTTAAGTCTCAGGGCAAAAGGCTCGCCACACCAGGATGCCACACAGCTGGTGTTAATTACCACCCAACCACCAAGAAGCTAGTCCGAGGTCTCTGGTGATCACAGCTGGTCTTTGTATATCCACTGAGCCCAGTACTTCCCCAGTTTGAAGTGGAACCTGATTATCTGTCAAACGCAATGGAAGAATGAATTCAGCTGTAGATGTTTTGGACTCCTTGAAATGTCCCTAAAATGGGATTTTTGTTGTTAAATTCCATCAAGTTGGTTCTGACTCATAGCGACCCTGTATAAGGTTTCTGAGGAGTGGCTGGTGAGCTTGAACCGCCAACCTTGTGGTTCAAACTGACTTTTCAGCACCACACCAGGACTCCAAAGTGGGATTGAATGGTTGAAATAGAAGGCTGCAGAGCCAGGAGTGGATAGATACACACCCCACTGGCCTCACCTGTGCCAGCCAGCAACCTCCAGCCCCACATTTCTGCAAATGCTCCCCACATGGGCACCCTAACTTTGCCCCAAATGTTTAGAAAAGACCAGATTTCCTAGATTCTAAGATGCTCACTCATTTTCTACCTTGCAGTGTTCTGAAAGGGTGATGAATCTTACAATCAGTGTGTACTGTTAACGTGGTGATATTTCCTTCTCTTTCTGAAAGGCTTTTATTAAACCGATAATGAGTCATACAACGGATGGTATGTTAAACTAGAGAAAGGGAAGTTATAGCTTGTAACAAATACGGAGTCCTGGGTGATCCAAAACTGTTAACATGCTCTGCTGTCAACAGAAAAGTGGGAGGTTCAAGTCCTTCCAGAGGAACCTTGAAAGAAAGGTCTGGAGGCGTAATTCCACAGAATCAGTGAAAACCCTGTGGATATCTGTGAGCACAGTTGTACTCTGACAAACATTTGACATTACGGGATGTGGTGATGGGGGTGGACCAAGAGCTGACTTAATGGCACTGCGTGTTTTGTTTATGACAGATATAATGCGACCCTCAATTTTCTTTAGAAAAAGCAAAGTGACTATAAAGGCACAAAGTGACTAGCTTACAAGTCTTCAAGAGGGATTTTAGTTTCAGAGTGTGTCAGGGAAGGTAGAATCCCCATTGAATGGTTCTCATTCTTGTCTAGATGGGTCTGGTGAAAGGAGATAGGGATAAGATTCTTATGATTCAATAGTGAGTACTTGTTATCATGACTAAGTGTGACTGTCACAACTGTAAAGACAGACATTTTTTAACAAAAATGAGGGAGTAGTTAATCTTACAGTCCAGGAACAGAGGACCCTAAGATCAGCAAGGGAGAAGATCACAAGTGGAATGTGGGACCTTATCCAGAGAAGCAGCGACACCAGAGATGGAGGCAGAGATGAGCACACAGAGAGATGGAGCAGCTGAGGACTCTAGACTCACAGAAAGAGACGGACTGAGTGCTGGCGGCCAGGAGGCAGGCTTGCAGAATGTGCCCTTTGGTTGTTTAAATTAATATATATTCCTGAGTGTTTTGTGTACGTTTAAATGAAAACAAAACAAAACAAAAAAATACAGAGGGAACAGAAGCAAATACTGTTGACTGATGATGTAAGGAGATTGTAATCACTGCAATGAAACAATGAGTGTAAAACCAATGTTCTCTCATGTAAACTATCACTCAATTCACTATAAAAACGTAAAGAAAAAAAGAAAAGTGAGGAAAGAAGAATGGCTAAATACTATTGTTGAATGCTTTCAAATGCATCAAATTGTATGCTTCATGGATACCCAAGATGCCTGGCAGGATGAGGCCCAGCTCTAGGCTCAGCTCTGCACCCGGCCCCTGGTGTCTCTGTAGGTGGGTCTTTGGCATGCTCTGGGCCTGCCTTCTGTCAGAAGCCATGCAGTGTGTGCCACACTCTTCCACACACATTAGAGATGGAAAGTCCAGCCCAGGCTCAGAGTTTCCTGGCCTGGATCGCCAGCAGTCAGAGGGCTGGACTGTGGTGCTCCTCTTATGACAAGCTTCTCCTGCCAGGAAAGCATGAAACCCCTCTTGCTAGAGGTGAAGAGACGGTGATGGGAACCGCTGAGATCGTTCCTGCTGCTCCTCCTAGACAAAGGGGGTGGAGAGCTTGGCTCAAGGAGAATTTTCCAGGGGAAAGCATCCCTGCACTGCAGAAGGAGTAGTTACTGAAGCTCCCCCTTATTCGTCTGGGTGACCCAGAACAGTACTGTCCTTACCTCTGTGTCTGGAGTGTCCTTCCCTTGTGACCAGAGAGGCCACCAGGAATGGTGATTAGCACCCAGTGTCAATCCCAGCTTGACCGCTTAACTATATATCATCTCCTGCACAGCGTTAGCCTCTTTGTTCTTCTGCTTTCTTGTTTGGAGAATGTTGTTGTTGTCAGGTGCCATCGAGTCGGAACCGACTCATAGCGACCCCATGCACAGCAGAATGAAACAATGTCCGATCCTGGGCCAACCTCACTACCGCCGCCACACTTGAGTACATCAATGCTGCCACCTGGACAATCCATCTTGTTGGGGGGTCTTCCTTTTTTTCTCTGACCCTCCACCTTACCCAGCATGAAATCCTTCTCCAGCGACTGTTCCCTCCTGACAGTATGTCCAAAGTATGGGAGACGAAGCTTAGCCATTCTGGCCTCCAAGGAGCACTCTGGCTGCACTTCTCCCAAAAGAGATCTATTGGTTCTTTTGGCAGTCCATGGCACTTTTAGTATTCTCCTCATTCATAGGGTAGTTATAAGAGTAAATGAGTGAATATAGTAAAATGCTAGGAATTAGCCCAGTGCATAGATGGCATAGCACTGCTTGGAATGGAATGGAAAGGAATGAAATCTGTAGTTACAAGATCTTTTCAAATGACAACAGAGATGCTTGCTCAAGGTAGCATCAGGATGAAAACCAGCCTCAGTCTGGAAGGCAGTGGGTACCCAATAGGTATCCCTGAATCCTAGAACAAGTAGGTTTCCATGAGAACATCATACCCGCTCAAGCCCTCTAGAACTCACCTAAGGAAGGAGCCTCCTTTAGAAGCAGCAGAGGGACTTAGTTGGAAATGGGCCAGCCCCCCAACACAGCTCCTGAACCCTCCCTGTCAGGTGTGGTAGTCCAGGAACTGGACACCAGCTCCTGGACAAGACACTGACCACCCACGTCACAGCTGACAGCTTAGCAGCTCTATTTGCCTTGCTTATCTTAGAAGAGCCAACTATCCCCTTTTTCTTGAACTTTCAGACTCAATCAAGTCTCCAGGGACAGAACTATTGAAATTCCTAGCAGACCGTTCCTGAGGTCTCCTTGCTGGGAAAAAGGTGTTGCTAGCATAATGTGCCCCAGCTCTGTCACTGGGGAATTGACAAAGCTTATATCTCAGCTGCCGGAGGGTCCTGTCCTGCGGAGGTCCTTTGGTTGACACTTTTGCTTCAGAAAACTCATTTTATTTACCTTTCTTTCCATTATGGCATTTTAATGCAAAAGTCACTTAAGACCTGCAGTGAAAAACACATTTTACTAGAACAATGCATAGCCCAAATACCAGTTGCCTTTTCTTATCAATTCTGGGTTCATTTATCATCTTTATTAAAAATCCATGAAGCAAGCAGCAACCTCAGAAACTGCTGCGTGCCTTTTTCAGGGGAGGCCAGAAGGGAAGGAAGGAAGGAAATAGAAGAGCGATCTGGACTCCCTGTGTGCATGACCACCTTCTCTTAACCGCACTTCTGGTGTGGACCTGTCTCTACCTTCCACCAAATTCAGGGACTGAAAATCAATCGTATTTCTCCAGATAAAACATCAAGTTGTAGGGAAAGGAGAAGACTTAGAAGCATCATGTTCTGACCCGCATCCCTCCCAGTCACCCTGAAGCAAATTACTTCAATATTCTGACACTCAGTTTCCCCACATTGTGAATAAGAACTAAATGAGAAAGCTCAATTGATAATACCTAACAGCGTCAAGCTAAAGAACAAATGTTTGCTAAGCAAAACAAAATAGTTTGCTGTTGTTGTGTGTCGCCTCTTAGAGACCCTGTATAGAGTTTCCCAGGCTGCAAATCTCTACTTAAGCAGAAAGCCTCATCTTTCTCCCATGGAGGAGCTGGTGGATTCAAACAGCCAACCATGAGGTTAATAGCCCAGCATGTAACCCACTATTCCACCAAGGCTCCGAGCATATATTAGTACCTTCATAAACGGACAGTGGAGAGAAACTTTTCTGGTCCAGCTTGGCAGTAAGAGTGTAGGTTGTTGAGGGTGTGATAAACTGATAGAATTCTGCCCTAGCATCTTCCCAGGTACCTTCCAGAGGCCACTGGGTGATTTCTCTGGGGGAACTGTCTCCTGAAATGCTGGGCTCCCAGGTAGCCAGGGAGGAAATGGGGAGCTGGCTCTTTGGAAAGAGGACAAAGACAGGACAGGTGAGGGGATGGATAATAACAAGAGTTACCAGTTGCCATCACCTATCACCCTCACTGCAAAGCAACACAAGGAACAGGTATTATTAGCATTGTTACAGCCCCTACTTACGGATGAGGAAGCCATGGCTACAGGGATGAGGGCAGGACTCTAGCCAGGTCATTGGAGCCCCTCCACATACCACCTCTTCGCCACTTCTTTTTAATAGAGGTGTGAAGGTCCCTAGGCTAGATGCTGGAACTTCTAGGAGGTAGAATTGAGATCTCCGGAGTCACCCTGAACATCCACCAGCAGCACCACCATCACTAACCTCCTCCTCAATAGCACTCTGCTGGATTCTGCCAATAGCAAAGTTAGTTGGTAGATGTGCAACACTGTATTGTTTATTATGACATCCTGTGTGAAAGAAGGAACAATCACTTATTTGTTGTTGTTGTTAGCTGCCGTCGAGTTAGCCCTTACCTCACGGCCCTTGCCGCCACAGACAACAGAACACAACCAAGTACTGCCCAGTCCTGAACCATCCCTGCAATTGGCCCCTACTGAGCCACAGGATTGTCACTGAATGATTTTCAGAAGTAGATCACCAGGTCTTTCTTCACAGTAGTCTGAAAATGCCTATTCTATATCATTTGTTGTTTTTAAGTGCCGTTGAGTTGATTCTGACCCACAGCAACCCCGTATAGAGTTCTCAAGGAACAGCTGGTGAATTTGAACCCCAACCTTGTGACTCAAACTGACTTTGCAGTCCAGGGCATTAGCCCACAGCGCCACACCAGGACTCCATCCTATATCATAGCAACATGGAAAACCATTTTCATACATGAGGTGTATTGGCCAGAGATTGAACCAGGGTCTCTGGCATGGAAGGTTAGAGTTCTACCACTAAACCTCCAATGCCTGAATCACTTAATGTTGGTGCTATTGGGAACCTTTGAGTGAATTCTGACTCACACCTTTTATTAATAAGCACCTTGAGGCTGAAAGAGGCTGGCTAGCCTAGATAACTCGGCACTAAACAAACTAGAACTCCAGCCTGCCTCCCTTGGAGCCGAGACTTTTCTTCCATGCCCCATTGGAGGCTTGGTTCCATAGGCCACCCCAGTCCTCAGGTTCACAGAGTTTCCACTGGTTTCCTCTATAGGTTACTCTCTCCTTGTTTTCTAGAATTTGTAATATTTTTTATACTTTCCTGCCTGCAAAGAAAACTCCTCTCAACCCAGGAGCTGCCTCCAGGGTCCTTCTCCCACCCTTCAGAGGCACCCCTGGGGAACAGAGGAACAGTTCTCAAGAGAACTACCCATTTCTCTCTCAAGCAGATGTGTAGCTGTGTGCCTCCCTGGGCCTGGGGATCTGGCTCTTCCTTTCCAGAAGCTTTGTTCCAGCAGTCTAAATAAGGCCCCTGAGTAGAAGAACAGTCGAGGGCTAGAAGACAGGGTCTGGTGCCTTTAATTGCAGAATGCTGAAGAATGCCTCTAGACAGCTTCCAGCTACAAGCTCTACCATGAAGGGGCTCCAAGAAGTATCCAATTTGTAAATTTGAGCATTTAAGATGAAAAAGATTCCAATGCTTTGATTCAGCTGACATGTACTGAATGTACTCTGTGTATGGGCAGGGGACTGGGCACTCTTACGTGAATCATCTCATGTGACTACCACGTCAGCCTCACCGCACAAATGAGGAAACTAAGGCTGAGTGTCTACCGAAATTGTGATACATGGCACTCACACCCAGGCCTTATGATGGCAAGTCTAACACTCTCCCCACCCAGCCCTTCCTCCCCCAACACCAAACTTTTGTGGAAACTATTCTGAGAAATCAAAACAGCTCTTTTCTATCCAGAACTATAAATATCCAGAAACAGGGAGATGAAATGAGAAAACAGACATCCTTTCCCAGGATTTCGGAGCAAATTCTTGTAACACTCCCCAAAGAATTCTGAGTTCTGAAAGCAAGAAAATGTCATTGAAAAACAAGAAGAAAATATATTTAGAAGATAAAGGATTATGCTGATCTAACATCGGATGCTTCATGGCTTGTACCAATGCCTAAAAGTCTAGGATCTACCGGATGTTGACTATTAGTGAGGTATTGGACGAAACACGTGCTACATTGTTTAACCTTTAAATTAGTTACAGACTGGTATTCATCCCATTTGACAGTTGGAGAAACCAAAGCACAGAGAGGTATATTAACTTGACCAAGGTCACAGAGCTTGTGAAGTTGGGGCTAGGATTTAAACCCAAGATGGCACCAGAGCCCCAATTAGTAACTAGTGTAATATACTACCTCCAGCTGAACAGCCCAGCTGAAGAGACAGTACCCCTGACCCTCTGATGGGACCCTAGACATATTCTGGGAGTCTACTCTGCTATCAGCTCTAGCTAGGAATCTAAAGTCAGCCTGCATTCCCCATTCCCCGAATGAACCACAAGAAGCACTTAGATAAACAAAACTAGAGTAAATCTGCATCAGCACCACCGCTTGAGATCTCTTGTGTTTTTTGTTCTTCTGACATTACAGATCAAGCTGACACTTTGCAGCCCAGCACATTAGCCCACAGCACCACACCTGGTGGTTCAAACTCACCAGTGGTTCCTCAGAAACCCTATACAGGGTC
>NW_006408737.1:5028456-5035716 GCF_000296735.1 Chrysochloris asiatica
CTTGACAACTTCAATCTTTTCTCCATTGATAAGAATGTTGTTTACTGGTCCAGTGGTGAGGATTTTTGTTTTCTTTACATTGAGATGCAATCCATATCGAAGGCTGTGCTCTTTGATCTTCATCAGTAAATGTTTCAAGTCCCCTTCACTTTCAGCAAGTGAAGTGCCTAGGGAGTATCATGTCTACACATAATTCTCAAACAGTTCCAGGAAATAATAAATATTTCTAGAAAGAGAGATAAGGTAAATGTGGCAGAATGTTAACTATGACAAATCTAGATGAAGTTCATTGTACAAATTTTCCCCCTTCATTGATACATTCTTGGTGTAGTGCTGTAGGATAAACCCTGAACTGCTAACAGAAAGGATGGCAGTTCAAACCCACCAGTCACTTCTCAGAAACCCTATACAGGGTTGGTTATTATGAGTCTGAACTGACTCAGTGGTGCCTAACAACAAAAACAACAGTGAAGGTATGGAGTCCTGGTATAGTGCTGTAGGATAAGCACTGGACTGTTAACCTCCCAGTTGGAACTCACCTGTCACTCCTCAGAAACCTTTATAGGGTCCCTAGAAGTCAGAATTGACTTAACAGCAGTTAACAATAACAATTATCAATTGAATGTGAAAGCTGGGCAATGAATAAGAAAAACCACAGAATTGATGTCTTTGAATTATGGTGTTGGTGAAGAATATCGAATATACCATGGACTGCCAGATGAACAAACTCATCTGTTTTAGAAGTACAGCCAGAATGCCATTTAGAATCAAAGATAAATGAACTTAGTCTCATGCATTTTGGACGTGCTATGGAAAGTGGTGGGTCAGCAAAGTAAGTGGCAAACCCTGAACAAGATAGTTCAATACAGGGGCGGCAACAATGTGCTCAAACCATAGCAACCATTGTGAGAATGGTGCAGGAAGTGCCATGTTTTGTTCTGTTGTACACAGGATGCTTTGAGTTGGAACTGACCCAACAGCACTTGATAACAATAATAAAAGTCTGCTTTGGGGCTTCCATAGCACCTTGTGCAGAACTATTCAAGTAATTAGTTGGTTCTTCTGTGTGTCAATTATAAAATTGGGGTAACAATTCCCACAAAATTTTGTCTCAGTTAGAAAATACTAAAGCAAACAAAAAATTTAGAGCAAAAAATTAAATGTCTTATTGAACACTCTGGGCAGATTCCCTCCAACCCTCAAATTTCTCTGCCCCTGACCTCACCCACGCTAGTCTGTATTTATCTGTCTGCAGAGTGGATGCGAGCATACTTTGGATAATGTGTCTCACCCTTCTTATTAGTTTTAACCAGAGAAGGCCATTTGAATGCAAAAGTGTTTGCAAGTCCCTGGCTCCTTCTAAGACCTCTTTTTGTCTGAATTCCTGTTCTCCTCACCCAACAGCCTAGCGACGGTTTCCTTTTCACTGAGGCTATGGAAGAACAAACAAGATCAGAGTCTTTAGTGCTCTTGGGTATAGAATTTCCTGTGAAGACAGATGCAAGAACTACCACAGGGAAAGGAGATCTTTAGAGGTATTTGTCTGATCAAAGGCCACCTGGAAGCCTACAGGTTATTTGTGTACAGCTTTATGCTGAGCCAGGAGCTGCGGACACTGTTAAAAGGGCTGGCAGCAGCACTGCCCCAAGTAACCAAGATCCAAAACACCAATAAGCCCACTGCAGACCGATTTCCTAATTTCTGACTTATTAATAATCGATGCCATGATAGAGACTAACACGCCCATTAAAGTAAGCATCAATTGATTTCCATTGGGAAGGGAGAGTTGTTCGGAGGTTCAGTATCATCTCAAAGAGCTTCAGTTTTTATTTTTCATCTATCAAAGCCATGCCATAAAGTACAACGCCCAATTCCTGGAAGGAGGGGAGGGGAGAGTAGTGGGAATGACTATTCCCCATTCCCCATCTTGCTCTCCTGTAAAATGTGACCATAGGGCAGTGGCCAGTCAGTAGGGGCTCTGCATCGCCTCTCTAGGGGTTGCCCATCATTGCCTATCAAGCCAGCACAGACCCTTCATTGCTTCTGGAAAAGAAAAAGGAAAACAGAAGTTCCTACGAGGGAATAGAGCATCGCTGGAGAACCTGGGCTCTGAGACATTTTGGCATAGACAGTTTAAAAACTGCAAGAGCTAAGATACAGAGATCTTGAAAGTTTTTTCTGTCTCTAGAAACTATGTCCCAGGGATATAAGAACGCTGTGCAAGAATATCTTGTTTTAGTGCACTTTGCAGACAATGTTTTTATTATTTATTTATTTAGCAAACCAAAGGTTTGCAGCAACCCTTCAGCAAGCAAATCTATCAGCACCATTTTTCCAGCAGTATGTGTTCACTTCATGTCTCTGGGTCTCATTTTGGTAATTCCCACAATATTTCAAACTTTTTCATAATGCTATTGCACACTTAATAGAGTACAGGATAGTGTAAACATAATGTTTATATGCACTGGAAAACCAAAAACTTCATGTGACTCACTTTATTAAGATATTCATTTTAGTGTGGTGGTCTGGAACTGAAATTGCAATGTCTCTGAGGTATATGCCTGTATACCTTCCCCCAACCCCCAAAACACCCTTTATGGTAGACCACAATCATTTGGAATTATTCACAACCCCACCCTCCTCTTTAAGAGATTTATACATCCTCCCTCTCCTAGCCTTGTGGCTTTCTAACACTCTTCTCCACTGCCAGGCTTTGCTATGTGACTTCTTTTTGCCAACAGATCATAAATGACATGAAGTATGGCAAGTCTCAACAGAAGTTTTAACTATGATTATGAAATTTGGCTGATCCTCATGCTCTTGACCACAATGAAAGGGGCATGTCACAGAATGAGAAGTGTATGGAGCAAAGCCACAGTTAACACGAGCAAGAAATAAAACATTTGTTTTGTAAACCACTAATATGCAGGAGCTGTATGTTATGTAGCCAAACTTAGTGATAACTGATGAATCACATGCTCCAATACCGGAATGAAGGGGCTACTGGGTGTCTCTCAGCTCTTTGCACCCATATTCTGTGTCTCCTATCTCCAATATCAACAGTTCAGGCCTGGTTCTATCTTCATTAGTACTCATTTCCATCCACTTCCACCTGAAACTCCTTGAGAAGCGAGCCTTCTCATAAGTGCCCTTAGTTCATGATTCATTTCTCCCAGCTATTATAGTTGAAGGGAGGGAAAGAGTTGGCCTAATGCTTCAGCAACACCACTTTACCTGACCCAGTTGGGGCCCTCAAGAGTGAAAATGACCCAAAGGTCAATGGATACTCATTGTGAGCAATACTTACCAAAGTGAGCACTTAGCTATAGGTTTGGCGCCCTGGATTCCAACTCAGGCTGTGTCATTGAATCATGCTGGCCGCCTTAAATGATGAATATCTAAAGGGTTGTATGATCTTAGGCAAGTCACTCTCCTCCTCTGGACTGATCAGCGGTATTCAAATTCAGCATTGGGTTACTCAGAGAGATGTAAAAAGATACCTAATAGGTGAGTCTAGGTCTTTAGCCAAACTCAGCCAGCAAATCTATATTTTAACCTATGGGTCATATTAGGTTTTCAGATAAGATTTTGTCTGGTAAAGAGTTTTATGGCTAGACCGCTCTCAAAACCACTAAACATGATGATCTTTGAAGGTCTTTCTAGCTCTGAAGCACTGTGATACACAGAAATCAAATTGACTACATCTGTGGAAAGAGATGATAGAAAAGCTCCATATCATAAGCCAAAACCAGGCCAGGGGCAGATTGTGGAACAGATTGTCAATGCTCATAGGTAAATTCAGGCTGATGCTGAAGAAAATTAAAACAAATCCACAAAAGCCAAAATAAGACCTTGAACATATCCCATCTGAATTTATATATCATCTCAAGAACATATTTGATGAATTAGACACTAATGACCGAACACCAGAAGAGCTGTGGGATAACATCAAGAACATCAAACAGGAAGAAAGCAAAAGGTCATTAAAAATAAAGAAAAGAACAAAATCGATGTCAGAAGAAACTCTGAAATCCATTCTTTAGCATAGAGATGCTAAAGTAAAAAAAAAAAAAGAAATGAGGAAGTCAAAGAGCTGAACAAAAATCTTCATGGAGTAGCTCGTGAGCAATGTCAAATATTACAATAAAATGTTCAAAGTCCTGGACCTAGAAAACTGAAAGTGAAGAACACAATCAGGCTTTCTTAAGATAAAAGAACTTAAGAAAATACTCATCCCAATTGCAATACTGAAGGATTCTATGAGTGAAACATTGAATGACGCAGAAAAGCATCAAAATAAGAAGGAAAGTATGCACAAAGTCACTGTATCAAAAATAAATGGTCAGACTGTGTGCTGAAGACTGGGAGTGTGGGGGGGGCAGGCTTGCAGGGTATACCCTTTGGTTGGTTGATGATGCATGGAGGGGATTGTAAACATGGCAATGAGACGATATACGATTGAATGTAAAACTAATGTTCTCCCATGTAAACTATCACATAATTCACAATAAAACTTTTTTTTTTTTTTTAAATGGTCAACATAGGGGGAATCCTGAACTCGATCCAGAATCTTCTGAGGTGGAGAATTTCCACTTGAAAGGAAAAGCAGACCAGCGGGAGTGGCTAAAAGAACAGAAGATACGTCTTTAAAGAAAGACTGACAGAAAAAATACAAAACAATAATGGCAGTCTGACTGACTACTGCAAGAACAGGCAGGTTGCTTGCCCAGGAGACATCAAGGCAAGTGGCCGGGTCCCCTAAGGGCAACCCCCTTCCAAGACTAGAACTAAATGGGAATACATGAGCAGACATGCGCTTTCTGACTGGTGACCACGTTGGTCACTGATAAGAGGAAGTGAGGGAAAAACAGCAATGAAGCAGCAATCTAAGCCCTACCACATTCAATAGACTCCTGTAAAACCGGGTGGAGACCTGGTTGGCCAGCAGTGTGGCAAGACCTGGGGTAGCGGGGGGGTCCTGAGCCCAAAGTCAGAGACATAGCCACAGAGGACTAGAGGACTTCTTATCCAGCAGATAAGAAGTGAGGGCATATGCACAAGAACACCCATGCTTGGAGATAATATCCACTTGGCCTGGCTTCAATGGCTGGATGACTAGAATTCATCTAGAAGAAGGAAGAAGAGGAAAAAAAGAGTACTCTGATACAATTTGATGAACTTGGCCTACACCTATGGATGCAGTAGCTCAAAAGAGGGAACAAATCTTTACAGTGTGGATCATTCCCACCCCCTTCGATACACAGGGTAGACAGAGATGGGCAACTTGGACATTGGCTACTCAAAATGGGGGGGCTACAAAGGCAAGAAATGACTGGCTTACAAGCTTTCAAGAGGGAGCCTAGATCCAGAAGGCACAGAGGAAGGCAGAATCTCCACGGAGTAGTATCCAGACTGTCTGGGCGGGGCTGATGAAAGGAGATGGGAATGGCTCTCAAATGGCACA
Source organism: Chrysochloris asiatica (assembly GCF_000296735.1). Taxonomy (NCBI): domain Eukaryota; kingdom Metazoa; phylum Chordata; class Mammalia; order Afrosoricida; family Chrysochloridae; genus Chrysochloris; species Chrysochloris asiatica. The sequence goes on from NW_006408737.1 coordinate 5,033,921, forward strand.
ATAGTGAGTAATTGTTATCAGGACTGACTGTAAGGGTTGGAAATGCAAAGGTAGACATTTTATAGCAAACGGAGGGGAGTGATTGACTTTGCAGTCCAGGAGTGGAGGTCCCTGAGACCATCAAGGGAGAAAAGCAGAGTGTGGGACCCTACCCAGAGAAGCAGTGACATCAGAGATGGAGGTAGAGATGATGACATGGAGAGATGGAGCAGCTGGGGACTCTAGACCCAGAGAGGAAGAGGGGCTGTGTGCTGACAACCAGGGGACAGGCTTGCGGGGTGTACCCTTTGGTTGGTTGATGATACATGAAGGGCAATGAAATGATATATAAGATGAATGTAAAGCTAATGTTTTCCCATATAAACATCACATAATTCACAATGAAACATTTTAAATAAATAAATGAATGGTCGATCTTCAACCATTTCAAGGGGTAGCATATGATCATGAACTGATGGTACTGAAGGAAGAAATCCAAGCTTCAATGAAGGTATTTATGAAAAACAAGGCTCCAGGAATTGATGGAATATGAATTAAAATCTTTCAACAAACTGATGCAACATTGGAGGCACTCATCTATGCCAAGAAATTAGGAAGACAGCTACCTTGTTAACCAATTAGAAGAGGTCCATGTTTGTGCACATCCCAAAGAGAGGTAACCCATTAGAATTAGAAAACCATTGAACAATTTCATTAATATCACATGCAAGTAAAACTTTGCTGAAGATAATTCTAAAACGGCTGCAACATTACATTACAGAGAACTGCCAGAAATTCAAGCCAGATTCAGAAAAGGACATGGAACTAGGGATACTATTGCTGACATCAGATGGATCTTGGCTAAACGCAGAGAATAGCAGAAAGATGTTTATTGGTGCGAGATTGGCTATACCAAGGCTTTTGACTGTGTGGATCTTGACAAACCTTATGAAGAATGGGTATTTCAGAACACTTAATTGTGCTTATGAGGAATTTGTACATAGACTAACAAGTAGGTAGTCACTCAAACAGAAAAGAGGGTACTGGATGTTTTAAAATTAGCAAAGTATGCACTAGGGTTGTGTTCTTTCACCAGATTTATTCAATTTGTATGCTGACCAAATAATCTGAGAACCTGGATTAGATGAAAAAGAACATCAGGATTGGAATGCAGATGATACAACCTTGCTTGCCAAAAGCAAAAAGGACTAAAAATACTTACAGATGAATATCAAAGACTATAGCCTTGAGTGGATTGCACCTCATTGTAAAGAGAACAAAAATCCTCACAATTGGACCATTAAGTAACATCGTGACAAATGGAGAAAAGATCAAAGTTGTCCAAGACTTCATTTTGCTTGGATCCACCATCATCACTCATGCAAGCAGCAGTCAAGAAATCAAACAATATATTTGTGACAGTTAAAGTTTTGTGTCAACTCGAGTAGGTCAGGTTTCCCAGTGGTTTGGCAGTTGAAATGTGGTTAATCCCATGGTGGCATCTAATACAGTGTATTTAACTCTATGATAATTGACTATGGACAATGTAGTTAACTCTCTAATGATTGGCTATGAACAGCCAATAAGCTGCTTCTAATATAATGAACATTCAAGCAACGCTTGCTTGCTTTCTATTGGGTCTGGATCATACTTCTGGCTCATCCTCTAACCTCTGATTCTTTGAAAGTAAGCCAGTGCTTGCCTGCTTGCCTGCCTGCCTGTCTTTCTATTGGGTCTGCTTTCATCTGAACCGCACTTGAGACTCTCTAACCTCTACAGTTGTGAGCCATTTCCCTGATATAAACTTCTCTTTATAT
>NW_006408737.1:5035816-5052013 GCF_000296735.1 Chrysochloris asiatica
ATATATAAATTTCGCTGGTTTTGCTTCTCTAGAAAACTCAGCTTAAGACAGCATTGCTTTAGGCAAATATGCTGCACAAGACCTCTTTGAAGTGTTCAAGAGGAAAGATATTTGTTTGAAGACTGGTGTGCACCTGACCCAAGCCATGGTATTTTTCAATAGTCTCATATACATGTGAATGTTGGACAATGAATAAGGAAGACCGTAGAAAGAATTGATGCACTTGAGTTTTAGTTTGGGAGAATATTTAAAGTACCATGAACTGCTGGAAGAACAAACAAATCTGTGTTGGAAAAATTCCAGCCAGAATGCTTCTTAGAAGCCAGGATGGTGAGAGCAGATACTTAGGACATGTTATCAGAAGTGAGCAGTACCTGGAGAAGCAAAGTGGAGGATCAGCAGGGGTGGGGGAAAGACACCAATTAGATGTATTGGCACAGTGACATCAGCAATAGGCCCAAGTGTAACAATAATTGTGAGGATGGTGCAGGACCAGGAATTGTTTCGTTGTGTTGTGTAGAGGACCACTATGAGTCAGAGCTGACTCTACTCAAAGACATCTAACAAGAATAACACAACACTTAACATTTATCTTCTGCTTTTAGTCTTGGGGGTAAGATCATCACCTGTCCCAGTCCCAACATCCCAATCAAGAAAATACTCCATTTCATAAATTAAACAAGGCTTACTGGTCACAGACTGGTGGGCCCCCAACACTATGTCCTTTAGCCCTTGGTTGCCCTTCAGGTCTGAAAATGAACTCACCCCCATAGTGCAATTTTCAGCCAAGCAATAGATAGGATATAAGGGAGGGATAACAACACTAGTGAGGGATGCACACCATGGAATTGTCAACCATTTGAGATGAAAAGCGCAGCATTTACCCAGGACAAAAACTCAGAAGGTTTGGGGAAGAAGGAGGAGGAATGAAAGCATGAAATCCAGGAGGAAGTGGACTTAGTGATGTTATGTGCAGGGGACTGCAATCATTGAGATGCAATGAAGTGTACGATTTGTGGAATGTCAGGCTGATGATCTGCTCTATAAACCTTCACTCTACCCACATTAAAGTAATTTTTAAGAAAGAAAGAAAGAAAAGACTCCCTTGTGGTGAGAGTCACATTTTTAGATCATAGACTATATAGACAATGTTGTTTTTGTTGTTGTTAAGTGCTGTGGAGTCAGTTCTGACTCATAACAACCCTGTATAGGGTTTTCAGGAAGCAACTATGGAGTTTGAACCATCAACTTTGCAGATCAAACTGACCTTTGTGTCCCACAGCACCACATATGTCCTTCAAAATCCCTGGTGCCTTTATTGGTCAGAATTCTTGAACTCTACCTCTCTCTCTGAATTTAAAGAACATCTTAAGAATAGGTTTGACACATCAAACCCTAATGATTGAAAACCAGGTGAGTTGTGAGATGACATCAAAGGCCTCAGACAGCAAAAAATAGGAAGACCCCCAAGAAGATAGCTTGACAACAATAGCTGCAGCAATAGACTCAAAGTAGGAACGATTGTGAGGATGGCATAGGACCGGGCAGTGTTTTGTACTGTTGTTCACAGGATCTCTACGAATCAGAACCAAATGGACAGCACCTAACAATAACAACAATCTCACTATCTTTCATCACATTCTTTCTGCACTCCTTTAAGACATTCTGTTCTCTGTAAACTTAATCATGGGGCCTCTATCCAAGGGCTCTAAAGATCACCTGTGTCCCCAGAAGTCCTTTGCAATGGTTGCCTTGGATTTGACAACCTCTCAATTAGCCATTCCCAGGCCAACCATAATATCTTGACAAAGAATGTTTCAATTCAATTCAAATTGATTCTTTCCACAAAGCTCAGAATTCATAATGGGGCTACTTAATTTAGAAAGAGATTCAATGACCTGGAAAGAAGTTGGTGTGTTAAACGAACATTTTTTTTCCACTTGCGTTTCTGAAAATTCTGAGTCAACCTGTAACATCAGTGACTGCCTAGGCCACAGCCTGTAAAAGTCTGTATTCCAGAGCCCTAGTCCTAATTCTCTGGCCTACGTGGCACTTGGGCCCCAATACTAACCAGCCTCAGTATTTGGGATGCACTTTACAAATACAGATTTTCCAGGCCCCATCCCTGGGGATTCTGATTCAGCAGATATGAGGTAGGGCGTAGTCATCTTCATGTCTCCAGCTCTTCATGAGGAGCAGCGTTGGAACATCACTGAGTAATAATGTGCACACCGTATCATGAAGGCAAGCAATTTGTCTAAAATCATTCAGGTTGGCATGTGAACTCCTCTACAGTCTCACCTGTGAAACACGGCAAGTACTGGACACAGGTGAGCCAGTTGTTCTGGATGCAGCTTTCCTGCCTTGTCTATCACTCTGATACCAGGATGGAAGAGGTCTAACCCTGTGTGATGAGATGGGAGGACTTTTGAATATTAGATATGCCTGGCAGAGGCAGCAGGCTATGCCCCTTCCTCTGCAGGAAGACAAAGAGCAGATGGCTCTCACCACGTCACCCTCACCTTCCTGCCATTGTCATGAATGTGGAAGGATGCACCAGTTTATGCTGACCGGAAAGGAGAAAAACACAGTGACAGTAACAATTCCAACTGGGGCAGAGGTTGCCATTTTGAATTGCCAAGGCTGGAAGCCAAAAGCATTGAGAAAAAGTCTTAAAAGAACAGTGCTTAATGTTTGTACATTTGACAAAAATGATGGGCACTACCATTTACTCAGCACCTACTTTGTGCAAAGCTCTTCCAGGCTGTCATTTCAGTCACCACTCACAGCAGCCCCATGCAGTAGGGCATTCATTAGCTTAGCTTCATTTTGCAGGTGAGAAGCCTGGGTCTCAGAGGTAGCAGGCAGTCTCAGGACCAACAAAAAGTAGTAGGCTCTGGATTTGAACTCAGATCTGTCTAACTCCAAAGCTTTGCTCTCCAGCCCCGTAGCATCCCTGCCACAGAGCACAGTCACGATCATTTGAGGAAACTTCTTGTACAGGCTGACGCTGTGAAGAAGACGTTCATACTGGACAGATGTATCCTGGAAATTCTCTATGTACAGCTTTACACACTGAAGATGAAGTTCCTGGACCATGTTGGGGCCATAATTTCCTGGCATATGTGAGAAGGCAAAATAACCTGAGTTCAGTGGGTTTGGGTCTTTGCTTGTGCAGGAAAGTTGTGTTCATCCCAAATATCAGTTAGGCCAAGATGAAACATCGTAATTGACTAAACACTTCCTTAGTACCAACAACAACACTGCCAGACTTGGTCTTATTATCTCCATTTTCCAGAAACTCAGCAAAGACGAAGGGAAAGAGGGAAATCTATTACTACCAGTTACCACTGAGTCAATTCCAACTCATGGGGACACCATGTCTGCAAAGTGGAACTGTGGCCCATAGGGAAATTTCTCAGAAGCAGATCTCTAGATCTTTCTTCTGAGGTACCTCTGAATGGACTAGAACAGTTAGAAGATGAGGGCATTAACTATTTGCACCACCCAGGGACTCCAAAGGGAAAAACAGGAATTCTGTATTCAATCCTGTATCTCCCCTGCAACACAGGTCTACCAAGGAAGAGATGCTCAACCAGGTTAGCAAGAGACTGTTGGAGAACAAGGAGCGCTTGTGAACATACTTGTAGACTCTAAGGAAAGAGCACTGGAAACAGTGAGGACAGACAGATTTTCTTTCCAGCCAAGGGCTTTGTGTGCTAACACCTAAAGAGGTTATGTGAGAAGTCTGTGGCTTTTTGGGTGGATGGGGAAGGTTGCTAGTCCATGCGCCACTCTAACTGTCCTGAGCAGGGATAAGCACCACAGACAGTGGACTCAGCACCTGAGAGTTGCTCTGCATGCTCAAGTTCACGTCCTAGTTTCTGTCTTGTCTCAATAAACCAAAAGGAAGATGCCCATGCCGAAGTGTTGACAGGGCCTTCCTGAGGTTAAGCCTTAACAATCCTTCACATTCTGGAGTGTTGCTGTGCTGACTTACCATGGTCCAGGCACTATACTGATGTTTTGCATACACCATTTCTTTTGGTGTTCACAAGAACGTTAAGGGTTGGCTTGTTTTATCAGCATTATCATGTTAGAGGAGTTCTGGTGTGGCACTGTGGGTTAATGTGCTAGACTGCAAGGTCGGTTTGAACCACAAGGTTGGCAATTCAAGCTCACCAGCGCGCCTTGGAAATCCTATACAGTGTAGCTATGAGTCAGAACCGACTCAACGACACTTAACAACAACAATCATGTTAGAAGAAAGAGTTCAGGGGAATTTGGTTGACTTCCCAAAGTTTCCCGTCTACTCCCAGGTGGAGATGGGATTCAAACCTCCGCCCCTAAACCTGAGCTTTCTACTGATGACACAGAATCTCTCAACAAGTAGATGAAAGTATTAACAAGTTAATTCTGTGGGTGTACTCTTTCTCCCCTACTGTGACAAGAAAAGAGAGATCACTGGTCACATGACAATTTCCACCAGCACATAAGTGACTCAGGGGCCCCTTTCCTACCTGTTCCCAACATCAGCCAGGAAAATGATCTCTCCGACTCCCCACAGAACAACTGCCAGATGGGGCAGACAGACACTCTTTTTTACAGATGGAACCAAAGAAGGCAAAAGACTTCCCAAAGGCTACAAATAAACCACCGGGCCCACTATGACTAGAAAGATGCTCAAATCTGCTCCCTTGGGCTACAGTAGTCGTGATAAAGAACATGGAGATCAGGTACAAGGCGAATTGTTGTTGTTGTTGTCAGGTGCCATCAAGTCGGAACCGACTCATAGCGACCCCATGCACAGAAGAACGAAACAATGTCCGATTCTGGGCCAACCTCACTACTGCTGCCACACTTGACGTCATCAATCTTACCCAGCATGACATCCTTCTCCAGCGACTGTTCCCTCCAGACAATATGAATGTCATCCCTTAAAAACATGATCTGGATATGTTGTAAGTCCTGAACTTTACTGAGTAATCATAAAACTATCAAAATACAAACTCCCTCCTCAATTCCTATCCATACTCAAATTTTGATTGTGCCATGAGGGCATCACACCTGGTGTCCAGCTTGCTCACTCAGCTACTCAATTTAAAGGGCCAAGGGCCTCTTGGCTATCAGTCTAACCCATGTGGTGAATTCAGATCCAAAGCTTGTCTGTGTCATGAAAAATCCATTCACCAGCCTTGACCACTCTCCAGCGTACAATCTGCTGCACACTCTGGCTACAGGCAAGAGCTGATGTCAAAGGGGAATCCCATCTGCAGAACGACCAGGCCAGCCTCACAAAACAGATGGAGCCACGTTAACATCTCTCTCCACAAAAGAGTTGTTGTTAGGGAAGCGAGGACAGAGCAGAAGCATTAGTATAAATTACTCTGAGTGTTCATAACGGCTTGTTGCTCAGCGCTCTCGGGAGGCTAAAGAATTGTTTGCTCTAGCCTGGCAGACCTAAAGCATGCAAATTAATAGCTATGATTTATCTTGAGGTGTTTTTCACCAGCATTCTTGGGCCAGGTTCTTTTAAGTATTGGGGTTCATCTATCTAGTATGTGCCCAGTCAAGTTACTGCTACTATTATGCAAAATACATCATAAATCCAACATTTAAGAGAGGTTTATTTAAGCCAGCCTGGTGTCTGGAGTCCAAGCTTATTACCATGAATACAATTAATTCCTGGCAAGGCATCAGATGGTGGGAGCCAAGCCATTGCATCTGTGAGCTACCAATGGTCACAGTGTCTGTCGCCCCTGTGAAGCACCTGTTCCCCCCTCCAGAGCCAATCGCCATCCTGGGATGAGCCTCTGCTTTTAGGCTGCTACACATTTGCTCAACATGTCCCTTCCTCCCTGCCTCCCAACATCTCTGCCTTCAGTTCTAATCAACCTTCAAGATCCAGCTCAAGGGTTTGCTCCACTAAAGCTTTTCCTCTGGATACAAGACAAGGCCCTCCTTCTTGCCTCTCCATCCTATATAGGGGTAAGTGAAGCAGCTAGGTGTGAACTGACAGGCCCAGGGTTCAGTCCCTTTTCTTCCTAGAACCTCAATTTCCTTATTTGGTTAGGATGACCTCTAAGTCCTTTGAGTTAGAAACTGACTTTAGGTCTACCCCAGCACCCAACATGGTGTATCTGGCAAATAGTACATGCTCTGAAAAAATCAAAGGTAGGGGGAGTAAAACAGGGAGGGAGGAAGGAAGGATGAGCTACTCCACTAAGTAAGGGGACTCCATTTGTGAGCCACTATGCTATTCTAAGAGTCCTGGTGTAGTGCTGTGGGCTAATGCATCAGACTGCAAAGTTGTTTGAACTGCAAGGTTGGTGGTTCAAGCTCACCAGCTGCTCCTTGGAAACCCTATACAGGGTCGCTATGGATCAGAACCAACCACTTAACAACAACAACAACCTATTCTAGGAGGAAAACATGATCCTATGGTAACTCCTTTGAAGAGGAAATGTGATGTCTGTCTCACATGTTAAGAATAATGACAATGTTTATTAAGAGCTTAGTGTGCCAGTCACACCCTGGAGGGAGGCAGCTCACCTCCACTACAAAGAGGAAATCATGGTTCAGAGAGGGGCAGCAACGAATCCAGGAGGAGACAGAGCCAGGGTAGCCATTGAACCACCTGGCTACCAACGTCCCATCTGCTCCAGAAAGCAGAGGCAGCCTGGCATGTAGAGAAACTCTAAGCAGATGAGAGCACCAGTGCCCTTTCTCTAACCAGCAGGATCCTCGTCTGGCAACTGCATTTGACCACCTTTCAGGATACTGACTCCCCAGACAGGGTCCTGGGTTAGGTCCCCCATCACCACTTCCAAGACTGTGGCCCCATACAAAGCTTCGGCCTGGTTCCATGGCCTGCGTTTGAATTAATTAAGAGAAAAATCTCAATGACAGGGCATCATAAGATCCCAACTCATTTGCCCAACGAGATCAGTCACAGGATTTACCTTAAGCCAAATGTAGTCAGAAGAGAAGCCAACAGAGCTGGGAAGTAGAGGATGCTAACATCTGGTAGAATTCTTGCCTTCCTTGCGGGAAACCCAGGTTCGATCCCCAGCCAATAATGTACCTCATGTAAAACCACCACTCATCTGTCGGTGGAGCTGCTATGATGCTGAACAGCCTTCAGTGAAGCTTCCAGACTAAGAGAGACTAGGAAGAATGTCCTAACAATCTTCTTGCAAAAATTAAGCCAATGAAAACCCTATGAATCACAACAGTTTTATTCAGAACCAATCATGGGAATGATGGCATTCCCTTTCATTGTGCATGAGGTAGCTGTAACTGAGAGGCCAGTTAATAACAAAAGCAGTAGAAATTGAGATTGGTTCTTCAAAAGCAGATGACCTTGGGATGTGCACTCAGAAACCAGTAGGACTGGAGGATTCAAGGACAGACCCTGAAGAAGATAAGACAGACCTTTTATCTTAGTATAAAAGGGAGGCAGACAAGTTCTTGGCTGGTGCCCCTGAGGTAGAGGACATCTCCATTAGAAAGCCTTCCCTAAGACTTCCAAGAAGGAACCTGCTTCATTAAAAACTCAGTATATTGTTAAGTGCCACCGAGTCGGTTCCGACCCATAGCAACCCTATATAGGGTCTCTGAGGCTATAAATCTTTATGAGAGCAGAGAGCCTCATCTTTCTCCCACGGAGCAGCTGGTAGTTTTGAATTACTGATCTTAAGGTCGGCAGCCCGATTTGTAACCACTATGCTACCAGAGCTCCTTAAAACTCAATATGAGTTATCTTAAAACCAGTTGTTTAGCTTAACTAGTAAAGACTAGTTGAGTCTTGAGTGTCGTGCTCTTTTAAGAACTATCTAACCGCAAGGTCAGTGGTTCAAGCTCACCAGCTGCTCCTTGGAAATCCTATACATGGTAGCTATGGGCCAGAACTGACTCAATGGCACTTAACAACAACAACAACAAATGTGATGGCTAGAACTGCGGTTGCCTTGGGAGGACCAGACCAAATGATTCTGAGAGCTGTATACAGCCCATGGGCGAGACACTCTCCACCCCTGGATTAGATGGAACCTTAGGGGGCAGTGAGAGTTAATAGGGGAGGAAGAATTCAGAAACGAGAGTGGCAATGACAGCACAGCTCAAAGAATGTAGTCCATGTCTCTGAATTGTACGTGTGGAAACTATTGAATTGATGAATGCTCTACTGTGTATATTTTCAACAACAAAAAAAATTATAAAAAGAATTTTCAAAATAATAAAGTGCCTATGTTGTTGTTATTGTTAAGTGCTGCTGAGTCGTTTCTGACCCATAGCGACCCTGTATAGGGTTTCCAAGGAATGGCTGGTGAGCTTGAACTACCAACCCTGTGACTCAGACAACTTTGCAGTCCAGCGCATCAGCCCACAGCGCTACACCAGAACTCCATATACATCCCTCAAAAAAAAAAAACAAAATTGTTGTTATTGTTGCTAAGTGCCGTCAAGTCGGTTCTGACCCGTAGCGACCCTGTACACGGTTTCCGAGGCTGTAAATCTTTATGGGAGCAGAACGCGTCATCTTTCTCACGCGGAGCAGCTGGTAGTTTCGAACTGTTGGCCTTAAGGTTCGCAGCCCGATTCGTAACCACTACGCTACCAGAGCTCCTTGTTGATATAGTTAGGTGTCGTCAAATCAGGTCCAATGAAGCACCCTATGCACAACAGAAGGAAAGGCCACCTAGTACTGCACCACCCTCACCACTGTTGCTGTGTTTGAACTCATTGTTGCTGTCACTGTATTAATCCATCTCGCTGGGGGTCTTCCTCTTTTTCGCTGACCCTCCACTTTAATAAGCATGATGTCCTTCTCCTGGGACTGGTCCCGTCTGACAACATGTCCAAAGTACAAGAAAGGAAGTCTCCCCATTATTGCTTCTAAGGAGCATTCTGGCTGTGCTTCCTCCAAGACAGATGTGTTTGTTCTTCTGGCAGTTCATGCTACTTTCAGTATTTCCCAACACAATAATAATTCAAATGCATCAATTCTTCTATAGTCTTCTTTATTCACTGTCCAACTCTCACATACATATAAGGTGACTGAATGGCTTGGGTCAGGCACACCTTAGTCCTCAAAGTGACACATTTGCTCTTCAACACTTTAAAGAGGTTTTTTTCAACAGATACACCAAATGCAATAGGTTGACTGATCTCACTGCTGCTTCCACGATCAGTGATTGTGGTTTCAAGTAAAATGTAGTCTTTGACAACTTCAGTCTTCTTTTATTCTATCATGATGTTATTTATTGGTTCAATTGTGAGGATTTTTATATACTGAAGACTGTAATCTTTTATCTTTATCAGTAAGTATTTTAATTCCTCTTCATTTCCATCAAACAAGGTTGTGTCATCTGCATATAACAATCTTCCTCCAATCCTGATGCCATATAATCTATCTGATCCATCTTCTCAGATGGTTTGCTCAGCATACAAATTGAATAAATATGATGAAAGGATACACCCTGGCATACACCACTCCTGATTTGTTCCTTTGTTCTGTTCCAGCAACTGCTTCTTGGTCTATGTACAGGTTCTTCCTTAGAACAATGAAGTGTTCTGGAATATCAGTTCTGTGCAATATTATCCAGTTTGTCATGATCCACACAATTGAATGTATTTGCAGATAATAAATGTAATAAAAATTAAAACTTTATATAGGCATTTGGGGAGTCCTGGTGTGGTACTGTAGGCTAAGCACTGGATAGCTAACTGCAAAGTTGGTAGTTCAAACCCAGCAGTTTTTCCTTGGAAGCCCTACACGAGGTGGTTATGAGTTGTAACTGACATTACTTAACAACAAGAACAATGTTGGTATTTGGGACATTTAGGAGGAATTGTTAGTCCTAACAAACCCCCTCCAACGTGCCCAAAAAACTTGAGAGCAAGGATGCAAAGATACACTTGTCCATCAAAGTTTACTGAAATATTTATTCATAATAGCCAAAAGGTGACAGCAGTTCAGATGTCAATCAGCAGATGAATGGATCCACAAAATACAGTATATAAATACAGTATACACATACAATGGAATGTTATTCAGTCATAGAGAGAAATGAAGTTCTGATACAGGCTTTGACAGGGATGAACCCTGAAGATTTAGAGTGAAATAAGTCAAACACATATTCTATACATAAGGACAAATATTATATGATCCCACTTAAATGAAATCTCTAGAATAGGCAAATGCATAGAGACCAAAGTGGTTACCAAGAGTGGGTAGAGCAGAAAAAAAGCGTAGCTATTGTTTAAGGATCAATGGATTTCTGTTAAAAGTTGTGAAGCTATCTGGGTAGTGGTGGTGGCGGTAACACAATATTACAAACACATAGTCAATGACCCATACTTGTGAAAATGGTCACAATGGCAAATAAGGTATTTACATATATGCATTGTACTGTTTTGCTTTGTTTTATTTAACATTATTGAGATTAAAAGAGTTTGCAGCTGAATGGGTATGGGAGGGAAAATGGGAGTTACCACAAACAAGGGTTTGACAGAGGATATTTGTCCATGAATACTAAGCCTTTCTGTTCAGACACCTATGAATGTGGTGGAGCATCCAGGGGACCAAAATGATGAAAATGTCTTAGACATCACCACATCCCTTGAGGCCAAAGGTTGCTGAGTCTGGGGGCTCAGGACCACAGTATCTGGGGATGCTGTGGGCAACTGGCCTAAGGTAGTCTCCAAAGACAATGTGCTAATCCTACTATGGTGAGGAGCAACTAGGATCTTAAAGGCTCATGAGTGGCCACCTAAAGTGTAACTATTGGTCTCGCCATGTGCAGAAGAGTGATAGAAACTGAAGATGCTTGGAATCAGTTAGTTTTATGGACTAACATTACATATGAACGTAAGTTCCCATGACTCTGAGACCAGAAGAACTGATGGTGTCCAGCTCCCATTGTCCACTGCTCTAAAAGGGATCACATTAGAATATACCAGATAAGTGGGAGAAAATGTGGAACAAAACTTAAAATGGAAAAAAAAAAAAAAGACTAGGTTTACTGGTCAAAAAGAGACAGGCAGAACCTGAGGCTATGGCCCTTGGTCACTCTTCAGACCTGGAACAGAACTCATCCTTGTGACCCTGGTTTTCAGTCAAGCAATAAATAGGTATACAGGGGGAGACACGGGCGCTAGTAAAATATGCTCACCACAGAATGCTCAATCATTCAAGATCAAAAGGGCAACATTTACCTAAGGGCAAGTTCAGAAGGGTTTGGCAGGAGGGTGGAAAGGAAATAAGAACCACAGGGAGGAAATGGAATCACTTGTTACATGGAAGGGTTTGCAATCAGTGAGATGAAACAAAGTATATGATTTGTTAGATCTAAAACTGAAGGTCTGCTCCGCAAACCTTCACTCAATTCACAATGAAAAGTTTCAAAGAAAATTAAACCGTTTTGCTTAAAACAAAATAACTTGCCAGAGGATGAGTGAAGTATTTTTACTTGACTCCATTTAACAGGAGGAATGCACTGACTTTGAAAGATAAACACTGGACTGCCAACCACAAGGTCTGAGGTTCAAGCCCACCTCAGGTGCTCCTACAAAGATTTTGAGCCTTAGAAACCCTATCCAGGGTTTCTATGAGCTGGAAACAACTCGAAAACACTTAACAACAATAGCAATGGATGGATATATTCAAATTCATCAATTTGAAGGAAAGGGTCAAGAGGCAATTTGAAAGGAGAAGGTACGAGCAAGGCCTGGATCCTAAGACATGACCCTTGCCTAAACTGGCTGACCTTGGGACTGCTCATTGTGGAACTGCTCAAGGGAATGACTTTCTTGCCTGTGTGGGTTTGGGACAAAGCAGAGACCACAGGCCAGGGCCAGACTCAGAGGAGTTGGTGAGAGTGTGGGCAGCCCCAGTATCCTGTGGAGTCTGACAATGGCCCTGGACTGAGAAATCAGGGACAGATGGTGAGGGGGTGAGCCAACGACCAGGAGAACCCCAGCAACTTTCTTGTTTGTACAAAGATCCACTGCAGACCCTCCAGCTGCAAAAAAAAAAAAAATACCTGTAAGGTGTAATTGAGAAGATTAAAAAGATTTAAAAAAAGAAAAAATCAAACTCAAAAAGCAAACTGATCTCCTCGCCTTCTTCTTCTTCTTGTAACTGCACCCCAAAACACCTTTTTCGAGTAATAGAACACTGGCCCAATGTTCAGCTTTCCTGTAGGTAGAAAGAACTTTAATTAAAAAGTAAGTTGCAGCTTGAGTGCACCTGGTAATGTGTGCAGTGGCCTTGAGCCAATTAAGAAGAGGTTTCCCTTTTATCCTTTCCTTCACCAGGATGGATTTATTGCCTAGCTTTTAAATAAAAGAAAAAAGCCACAGGCATCTCAGTAGGAGACCCCAGTCTCCCCTCGAATCTGGAGGTGAGGAGGTAAGTCAGGACTGCTTGTCACAGGCATGCCTGGGTCTCCAGGGAGGAGAACCGTCTTCTTGCAGACTGGCCAGGTTCCTCCAGAACCCTTGCACAAGCAACGGCAATGGTGGGTTGGAGAAAGGGAAGTGCAACTCCAACCTACAATTCCCTGTGTTTCCTAAAGAACACAGGCTGGTCTCTGTGACTTCTGTGGAATTGTCTGCAGGAAAGAACTGAAGGCTTGGATCAACCAACTAACTGGAGATCCAACAGGAATGGGTGGTCTTTCTCTTCGCTGGCACCACTGAACAGCTGGGAGGAGACAGGCTACCTCTGGAGCTGTCTCAGCCAAGTAAGTCACTTTGGGGTTCCTGGCCAGCAGCATCCCAGAAGACACGATGGGGATGCTGGGAACTGGCCATGGGAAAATAGGATCCCAGGGGGAAAAATGTGAGTCTAAGCATTTGTTTGGCCAAGTAGTCATGACGGCAGAGAAAACACCTGACCGCCGCTGCCATGATGTGGGGCCACCCCTCGGGAGCCTGCTTAGCCACCCTGGAATGCCCACAGTTACTCTAGGGAGTCTTAGTTAAGGGCCTGCTGCCATCATCCTCCCGAGACTCCACCAGACTGCGAGGTGACAAACGGCAGACTACCTGGCTGGGCTTCATACATTACTCACTTCAAACGGTATTTTCCAAACTAGTTAGAGCCAAACAAAATCCTATGTGAACCCCAGTATACAATAAGCTGCTCTGATTAAAGGGAGTGGAGGTCAGGGTCTCTAACCCAAGTCTACCCATCATGCCTATAGTCTCTGGAGTATTGCCAAGGTGCTCCATAGGCTTCCATAGGATAGACTTAGAAACCACAGAGATGGGTCAAGAGTTTCAGACTTGATATCCACAGCTTCAATATGAGGAGAGACAATAAAACAGGAAGTATGATTAAGAATCATTGATAATCTGTCCATCTCTAAAAAACACTAGTAAATCCATTCCTGTGTGTTCTGAGGCCATGCCGATAGATTCTTTCATAAATCAATGTGCTAAACCCTGGAGTGTTCAAGGACTAAACTCCACTTTTAAACCACTTGCAGTGAATAGAGTCCTAAGAGCATGAGAGGTGGAGGGAAGGACAAAGATTTAACAGCCCGGGTCTGTGCCCAGCTCCACAGCTAACTGTAACTCAGTAGCTCCACCTGTAAAATGGACTTTCTAACCCAAATCCATTAATATCGAGCGGGTTCATAGAGACTCTATTATAGGGCAAAGCAGAACCACCCTATAGTTTCCAAGGCAGTAATTTTCACACAAGCAGACTGCCACATCTTTCTCCTACAGAACAACTGGGGGTTCAAACTGCTGACTTTCTGTTAGCAGTTGAGCACTTAACCACTGTACTACCAAGACTACTTAAAGAGCCTGAGAAAAGATGCCCAACAAAAGATGCTTCCCAACCCTAGAGAGTGGTAGGTTTCCTACTACACTGAAAGGAAGAAAAGGGCACTTGAATGATGGAAAATTCTGCATCACTCAACTTTGGAACCAGAAAGCAAAAGGGAAACTATAAGGAATGAGAGAAGAGCAAGGTGAGACCTCTAGTCAACTATCAGAGACCTGGTGTGGCACTGGACCATAAGGTCAGTTTGAACTGCAAGGTCAGTGGTTCAAACTCACCAGCTGCTCATACAGTCGTCAGAACTGACTCAACGGCACTTAACAACAACAACAACTATCAACTATCAGATTAACTTTGGCTGTGCCACTAACTCACCCTGTGACCTCAGCATGTCATGTCTATGTTTGGCCCCAGGTTTTCCTATCTGTGACTCAAGATGGAAAACCTCTTGTGAAAGTACCTACCTAGGCTCTTGCTCCTTCTCTGCTCTGAAGCTTAGTCCTGGGTCTTCCTAACCAACCCACACAAACCCACAGTCCTTGAGTCAGTTCTGATTCATAGCAACCCTACAGGACAGAGCAGAATTGTTCCTGGGGGTTTCTGAGACTATATCCTTACAAGATACCGGAGTCCTAGTGTGGCGGCGCTGGACTGCAAAGTCAGTATGAACAGCAAGGTCAGTGGTTTGAGCGCACCAAGGGCTCCTCAGGAACCCGATATAGGGTCGCTCTGGGTAAGAACCAACTTGACGGCATTTAACAACAACAGAAACATATCTTACAAGAGCAGACAGCCTCATCCTTCTTCCACAGAGTGGTTGGAGGATTTGCACCACCGACCTGATGATTCGCAGCCCAATGTTAACCCACAGCATTCCCAAGTATCTTTTCCCTAAGCAAATACTTTCATTAAATGATCCCCAAGGATGTCAACCCTGAGTATTCCATGCCTTCTTACTCCTCTGTGTCCTTCCATGGGCTCTTATTTCTCAACTTGGAATTTCTCCTTTCACCTGTCTCCTACTGGACACCTCTTCGCCTTTCAAGTTAACATGCCTACAGTTGTAGGACCAGGCAGCTCAGCAGCAGAGTTTATAGATTAATGAGATGAGACCCTGGAACTGGGATAATAAAAATATTTAAAAACTGGAATGTTATGGGCACTGACCCAAGAAGAACACTCAACCAATCAGAATAGATAGTCAAGACAGTCTATAAGGCAATACCCACAAGTCCCAGTAACCATCAGTACTGCCCCTATTCAAGGGTTATAAAACCTATAACCCACTGGCCACTACCATTATGTCGATTCCAACTCATAACAACCTGACACCAAGGTTGAAAATCTTTATAGCAGGGGTGAGGAACCATTTTTCTGCCAAAATTTATAACATGATTCACAGACCAATAAAATAACCAACTTAAAATTTAGCCAGCTATATTTAATGAACTCAAACATTTAAAGAACTTACCCCTAATGTGATGACTGGAACTGCAGTTGCGTTGGCAGGGCCACACCAAATGATGTGTGGGCCTTATGTGACCTACCAGCTGGACATTCCCCACCCCTGCTTTATGGGAACAGAAAGCCTCCCAGAGTGATTGGTGGGTTTGAACTGCCAACCTTGTGGTTAGCAGTCTAATGCTTATCCTACAGCCCCACCAGGACTCCCTCATCACCCCTATAAACAGGTTTATCTTTCCTCTTGGCTTAATGTGTACCTAACTCACACTTAGAATCAGCAGAGATTAAGGCAGAGGGTGAGGAACTCTGCCTGCTGAAAACTATCTTCAAGAATAGTTCTCTAGGTGGAGCACAGGGCAGGAATTAGACACAGGATAGTTTGGGTACTGGGGAGGGGGCAATATACAAGTAGAGAGAGGGAAATGGAAGAACAAAGCAGATGGGAGAACAATTAGACAGGTCTCAATGGACTAAGTAGGACAGAGGTAAATAATGATATATGCACAACCTGGGAACAACAGGGTTCTGGGATACAGAGATTGAGCCATGGTTGGAATGGGGAAAAGTGGGGAATAATGTTAAGATGCTTGGCTATCTTTTGAATCTTGGTTTTCCTTGCATTATATTATAAAATAGATACTGGAGGGGGAGAGAAAGGAATAGCGAAAAGCATCACCATAGAAAGCTTTTAAGTCCGTCTTCTGCCTATAACTGATTGGAATGCCTAAAATGGGGCTACAACGTGCCCAGTGAAGGAGGCTTCCTGCGGAGCCTCTGCAATATATAAGACTATAGGTGGAAGCCTGAACCACATCCAGATCTCCAGATATGGAAAATTTCTACTTGAAAGGACAAGCAGACCAGCCTGGAGAGGCTAGAACAGAAGATACTTCTTGAAAGAAAGACCTACAGGAAAAATATAAAACAACATAGGCAGA
>NW_006408737.1:5052923-5073087 GCF_000296735.1 Chrysochloris asiatica
GAAGTGGAGCGATGGAGCAGCTGGAGACTTTAGATCCAGAGAGGGAGAGCGACTGTGTGCTGAAGACCTGGGGAGGTACGGGGGAAGGATTACATGGAGAGGATTGTAACCATTGCAATGAAACGATATACGACAGAATGAATGTAAAACTAATGTTCTCCCATGTCAACTAACACTTAATTCACAATAAAACATTTAAGAAAAACAAACAAACAAAACCCTCAAAAAAACAAAGGGAATAGAAGCAAATACTTTTGAATGTTGATGTGTGGAGGGGATTGTAATCATTGCAATGAAACGAAATGATGAGTGTAAAACTGATATTCTCCTATGTAAACTATCACTCAATTCACAATAAAAGCTTTTTTAAAAAAAAAAAAGAATATTTCTCTAGTTACGAGATCACCAGCTATTTCCACCTGGACCAGACAACATTCTGCTGCCATGCTTGCAGAAAGAGAAGACGACTTTAGCACTCGAAATATTTACCTAGGAAGATCAAACACTACAACTTTCAATATGAATTACACCTCAACATAAAGAAAACAAAAATCTTCACCTCTGGACCAATAAGCAATATCATGATAAATGCCAAAAAAAAAAAAAAAAATCAAGTTGCCAAAGATTTCATTTTCCTTGGATCTACAATCATTACCCATGGAAACAAAATCAAACAATGTATTTCACTGAGTAAATGTGCTGCAAAATGCCTCTTTAAACTGTTCAAAAGTGAAGCTGTCACTTTGAATAGAATACTAAGATGACCCAAGCCATGGTATTTTCAATCATCTCATATGCATGCAAAAGATGGACAGGTGAATCAGGAAAACTAAAGAAAATTAATGCATTTGAATTAATGCATTTGGTGTTGGTGAAGAGTTCTGAAAACACCATGGACTGCCCGAAAAACAAGCAAAGCTGTCTTGGAAGATGTATAGCCGATTGCTTATTGGAAGGTGAGGATGGAGAGACTGTATCTTACAAAATTTGAACATGTCATCAGGAGGGATCAGTCTTGGTAAAGTGAAAGACCTATGAAAAAGAGAAAGGCCCTCAATGTGATTGGAGCAATGGGTTCAATCACAGTATTGATTGTGAGGCTAGCACAGGAATGGGCAGTGTCTCATTCTGTTGTACATAGGGTCACTTTGAGCTGGAACTGACTCAACAGCACCTAACAATAACCCTGGGCCAGGAGACCTCATTATGACTTCTATGACCTTTACCCTCCTCGGGCCTTTACCAAGGGCATGAGGATGTAAAAACACCAAGGGACTACATCCTCCTGCACACAGCGGCCTGGAGTCCTTGTTGGGAGAGAGGCAGCGGATGTGTTGGTGAGGATCATTTATGTGCTGTATGTGTTATACCTACATGCTGGTGTCCCATGAGTAACAGATTTGCCGAGCCCCAGCTACAGCAGTCTGAGAGGCCCAGGACAGACTTGTTCTGAGGCCTGAGGATGGGGACGGGGAAGAACAGGTCTGGTGGGGTAGGGGGCAGGCAGGCCCAGGACAGTGGAGGAAGGTAGGGTGCAGATAGGTCTGCCTTCCTGCCTATTGCCTTGGATTCAGAGAACTGCTGAGTCGCACTGGCTCTAACCAATGTGACAGATTCCGATTTTGTCCTAATTCAAACAGGCCCCAAACAGAGCCAGGTGGTGTGTAACTCCTGCCTTCTAGGCATAGCCAACAGGAGTTTCTACTTTCCTCAACTACCTGTATGAGTTGCTGAGTTCCCTGCTCCTCTGAGCCGAAATACTGGTCCAAGCAGGTATAGGAGTTGACTGAGTCCCAGCGGACATCCCACCGCTACCCACCTACTGCGATCCCACAGAATGGAGCTTCCAAAGGGAAGAGCTTCTTATTAATCCAACATCTGATCACATCTGGCTGTGCTGAGAGCCTTACTCCTTCAGGACTGACCTCATTGTCCTACAAGTGAACAACCATTCATTCAAAACACATGCATGCTTACTGAAAGCCTACTACGTGTCAGTTACCATTCTTGACACACGACATTCAGAAACCAAGACCAAGTCACTGCCCTTAGGAAGTTATCACTACAAATCTACAAATGAGCAGACAAAACAGGTAATCTCGGGGTAGGGGGGGGGGGATGTATGTGTATAAAGAAACAAAGCAGAGGCAATGAGAAAGAATGAGACTTGTCATCTGAAAAGCTTCTGGATAAAGGACTGAAGAAAGCAAGGACACGCCACAAAAGAACTGGGCATTCCAGACAGGGTAACAGTTGGGTGAAGGCCCTGAGGCAAGAAAAAAGTCGGCTTGTCTGAGCAACAGCAAGAGGCCAAATGGGCTGCAATAGAAGGAGAGGCTGGAGAGTAGCGAGAAAGGAGGTCAGGGAAATAGGCAAAGGCCTTTGTGAAGGTTATGTTACTGTTCCTGCGTGTTTGCTCCTCTCTTCATAAGAAAGTCAGACCTGCCCACCTGTGACTTATAGTGCTCTTCAGCAGGGCTTGTGCTGCCTGCCCCACTGATGTGGCTGACTGTCTGACTGGCTTTGGCCAGTGAATGTGAGAAGAAGCAATGAATGCCACCTCAAAGCAAAGTTTTAGTAGCCATGATGGTCAACAGCCATTGTTCTTTTTCCTTCTACCACAGGTTCGGGCCCTGCAATGAAAAAGGCATGTATAACAAGAAATAAACCTTTGTGGTTGAAAGGCCTTGGGATTTTAGGACTGTCTGTACCCGTAAAGATTTATAGCCTTGGAAATTCTATATCAGGACATGATGCGTTGGAATAGACTTGCTTGAACTGGATGGGTGGGCCTATAGCATGAGTCCATGGGTGGAGCAAACAGTGAACACATTCAGCTGATAACCAAAAGTTTGAAAATTCAAGTCTACGCAGAGATTCCTTGGAAAAAAGATTGGGTGATCTACTTCCAAAAATAACAGCCATTGAGAAGTGTACCTAGTACAGATCTACTCTGATCTACATGGGTTGCCATGAGTTTGAGCAGACTAGTTTACCACAGTGTACCCTAGCAGAGGCAGTGTCGGGGACTGACCTCAACATAGTTGTGTTGTTCACAAGTGTTTGGTTCACGAGGAGGGGAGATCCAGCGGCGATAGAGATAGCGAAAGAGTACACAGACAGACAGAAGGAGGGGAACAAAGAGGCACCCCGAAACCAGGGTGGATGCATCACTGGTGGGCAGATTTGGGACTACAGGCATCGTGGCCTCTGCAGGCAGCAACTCACTGCTCTGCAAACTGTACTGCATGCCCTCCAACCTGTAATGCACACCTGGGCTGGCCTGGACCTCTGTTTTATTTAGGGGAGGAGCTTCACACCAAGCTGGGAGGGACTAAAACAGGATACAGCTAACATCAGTAATTTTCCAGACATTCAGGTAACTTTACATCGTACTTCGCTGGTTCAAATCCCAAGCCTGCAACTTAGTTTCTCAGGCTCAATTAACATATCTATAGCCCCTGAGCTCAGTTGGCGCAAGGTGAAAGGGAAGGACAAAAGGCTTGGGTGGAGTCCTGCTGTTTGGGCTTCCTGAGCCAGGAACTTGGCTGAAAAGCTAACACCTGGGACAGATTTAGGGAAGATGGCTTTTTTGTCTGTAGAACAAAGAACTGTGAAGTAGCTAAACTATTTTCAGTTAATCTTTTGGAGAAAGGCTTGACCTTGCAACCTTCACAGTCTTGGCTTTAGGGAAACACTACATTTATCTGTGGACATTAAGGGCTCATGTTTGGAATTAATAAATATAACTGAACACTAAGATGAAAAACAATTTGCCATTAACTGCCAAGTGGCTAGATCTGTTCCTCAGAGCCTGCGACCTGTGACACTCGGGCCCAGTGGGCCTCGAACTTCTACACAGTCTGCAACAAGGCAAGCCTGGAAAAGGGGATGAAATTGAGTCTACATATCATGAACAACCATTATAGGGTTTTGAGAAGAGTGACCTGAAAGGATTACTTTTTTTTTTCTTCTTTTTTCTGAAAAACCATTCTGACTGCTGTGTGGAGATACCCCATCACATCCGTCATATTCCCACCACCTTTCTGTAGTCTCACCCCAGACACACAGCAGATCCACAACCACAGACCCCTACAAAGATGCAGCCATAGTGAGTATGCAGGAGCAAAAGATCTACTAAGATAGAACTGAACAGTCTTATTAGCCTCCTATTAGTTTATCTTCCCAAACCAACAGCAAGTGGCCTCTATTTGAGACCAGTCCCCACACACCTTGGGGATGTTCCCTGTAATCTTCTGAGGAAGTATGACGGGTGGTAAAGATGAAGTTTTTTTTACTGAGAAATAGCACTTAATTTGTGACTATAATGAAGGAACTTTTCCAAAGCAGCACAGAACCAGGCTTGAGAAATTAGTCTCCTCTAAGTTAATTATCAGGGAAGATCAAGTTAATTCCACCCCTGTTCTCCCTTTCCTCATAGGACCATCTCCAGTTCTCTGTGTGTACGACTCATATTCCTTAATAGATGCTGACCTAGTCAATGCTT
The DNA here is from genome assembly GCF_000296735.1 of Chrysochloris asiatica. Lineage (NCBI taxonomy): Eukaryota > Metazoa > Chordata > Mammalia > Afrosoricida > Chrysochloridae > Chrysochloris > Chrysochloris asiatica. The sequence continues at coordinate 5,057,431 of NW_006408737.1, forward strand.
CTGTACCCTCCAGAGTAACCTACCAGTGCCTCGTACCTAACCCGACCCCAAGTCCACCGCCGTGGGATCAGTTCCAACTCATATCAACCTTCTAGAACAAAGTAGAAGTTCTCCATAGGAATTTAATGGCTAGGTGTTTAAGGAAACTGCCACATCTATCTCCCATAGAATGGATGGTGGGTGGGAACCTCTGACCTTTTGATTATCAGCCGAGTACTTTAACCACTGCACCACTAGTGTTCCTTTCTCATACATAGTAGGTGCTCAGTTAGCATAGTTTGAATGAATGAATGCTACCAGAATGCATAGGTAAAATAAAATTCAGAGGGTAAAAAGGTCTCTAGTTCTGTTTCTGACTGAAAAGTACATGGAAGCCAGGTTTAATCAATAAATAAAAAAGGTTGCAGCTACTAAATTCCTCTCCACCTGGCACCAGCAAAGGACACATTTACATCTCATTTCCCAAAGGTAGAACATCAAAAAACCAGAGGTCCGATAGAATGTCATACATTCAAAAGCAGGTGTCTTCAGAAGACGCAGCATCAAGACATTTCCAAAGTCCTGACCACATACTTATGAAGCCAGGGGAATGAAATCTTTAGCTCCCAAGTAAAGCAAAACCAAACCAGAGATTTCCAACACTGTCAGACAGTAGTGGTTGACTGCTCAGAACGTGGTGAAGGTGGTGGTGTGCCGTGTGGATTCCGTTCCAACTCATAGAGACCCTGTATAGGGTTTCCGAGTAGCGGCTAGTGAACTTGGACCACCAACCTTGCGATTCAAAGTGACCTTGCAGTCCAGCACATTAACCCAGAGCACCACACCAGGACTCTGAATGTTTGTTGTTGTTGTTAAGTGCTGTCGAGTCGATTCCAACCCATAGCGACCCTGTGCAGGGTTTCCAAGGAGTAGCTGGTGAGCTTGAACTGCCAACTTTGCAGTTCAAACTCTGAATGTACCATGCATTAATTAGCAGAGCTAAGAGTGAGAGACAAAATTGCCCAAGGCATGGTCCTGCCCACAAGGAGCATATGACCTTAACACCAATGTAAGAGCCAAAAAAAGTGAACTGTGGATTAGACAAGTCAACACCTTCCCATAAGATGAAAGCTCAAAGTTACACTCAATGAAACACAAATGAATCAAATGCCCATGAGGGCACCAGAAATCAGAAAGGGATGGCATCATGAATTGGGCTGGCTGAGTTCACGCTGAAGGTTGTAACTTGAGCTTTAAAGAGTTCAGCCAGGCACACAGGAGGAAAGAGAGAGAGGAAGTAGGAGAAGTGGCCCCTAAGATCCCAAGGGACTTAGTTCCAAAATGCAGGGCAAGCAAGACAGAAGCAATAAAATTGGAGCACACTTTCCTGCCAGTAACTGGGGACAGGAAGCTCAAAGATAGACATTGACTTGTGCCAGGAAGGTTATGTCCAGGAAAGAAAAAAATAAAAGGGAGGGGAAGGGCAGCTTATAATTTATAGTCTTAAAAAAGTAAATCAAAGTAAACAGGAACCTTGGAGATATCAGATTGCCAAAAGACAAAAAGCTCATGGAAGAAATTATGAGAGAAACCAGTTCCTATTTCCCAGTACATTTCAAATGCCCATATTCTCACAATGAATGGTCTGGGCAAAACTCAGAGGCACAGGTCTGACCGCGTAAGGGCAGAAAGGAAAAGCTTCAGTACCCACAAAGAACTGTTTGCTTCTTGAGATTCCTGGACTGTTTGGAATGAAAATAAGCAAAACCAGTGAGCCATTGTTGTTGTTGTTGTTAAGTGCCGTCAAGTCATCCTGACCATAGCGACCCTGTATAGGGTTTCTGAGGAGACGCTGGTGAGCTTGAACCACCTACCTTGCTAGCATACATTATTTCTATTTTCAGCAATATCGAGGTACATATACATAAAGCATTCCTGCTGAGTAGAATGGTTGTCTTGAGGAAAAGCATTTGTGAGTTGCAAGCTGAAGTAGCCACTTTTCATGGAACACTCATTTTAATTTGTAAAAGCAATTGATGAACAGACTATAATTATCCAGATTTGGAGGCTTGGCATACTTTGTACTCAAGATGGAATGAAGTAAGCTTGTCATTTCAAGGAACACAGCTGATGGTTTTTGTTCCCAATGATACAATTCAAGCACTTGAGCAAAAATTAGAACTTTAGAAAACTTGTATTTGCCTCTATGAACTTGACAGTTTCCTAATACTTACAGACTTCTGGTGATCCGAGACAATGTTAATGAAAGTGATCTTGATATTGTATAATAAATGCATCAACCTTTAGAAGATCTGCATTAACTCAGTAGATCTACATTGTCCAAATGAACAATGCATAGTGTTATTGGGACCCTCAATAATTTTTAAGAGTGGAACGTAATCCTGAAACTAAAGTTTAGTAACCACTGGTTTAGACCATTGTTGAAAGATAGAAAATCTAACTTCACTCTAGACCCAGCATCCATAAGACCTAGGCTTGGCCTCCTCCCATCCCCAACAATGAGAGCTGCTCTGTTGTTAAGAAGAAGTTACCAGGGACCTTCTTGCTTGGACCATAGAGTTAGGGCAATGTGATAAAAGTTTATTTCAGGGTCGATAAGTATCCAATACGCTCTGGTTTTATCATACTTCTTCTTACAATATTGAAATCATTCCTTACCAGTTAAGAGACCCCAGCACTACCCACTTTACTGTCCCCTTCCCAAGTATCCCAACCTTCCCAAGAACCATCAGCTAGACAGTTATGACCTAGCACAGCAGGAAGCCTCCAGCACCTTGTTGTAGAGCTATAGTCAGGGCAGGCAGGTCAAATGTCATGCCAGCTGTTCATATTTTTGGATACCAGTCCTCATTGGCTCACTCCCTCAGGATAAGAACATTTGAAGGCAACTTGTGACTTGAAGAAGATAGCATTCCAGAGAAATGAGCACTGATAAAAGACACCAGGATGCTCAAGTCACTATTTCATGTTACCAACCCCTACAACAAAGAAGGCCAGCCTCTGATGAATGAGTTACACAAGGAATTAGTGAGAGCTGCAGGAAATAGCTGTGGAAAACTGAGACAAGCTCCTCTGGGAGATAGCATAAGCAGTGGCCACTTTTGAAGCACAGATCTGAAAAGCTAGAGGGAGGAAGGAAGGAAGGCAAAAGGGGAGGAATGGGGGGGAGGGGAAGAAAGGAAAGAATCACTAAGAGTTGGAATTGACTTATATAGCAATGGGTTTACTATTAAAACTTGGATTACTCCAGGGGAGTCATTTCTTGCCTCTCTTCACCAGTTATGAATTATCTCTCTGGGCCAGGCAGATGCTGGACTCCCAATGCCCTCTTTTCATTACCATTCAGCCTCCTTTCCTCACAAATCAGGCAGATGAAGACATGAGGATGCAGAAGGAGTCACATCTTGGTTAGTACCAGACTCTGGGGAAAACTAGCTCTGTTTCCTCTATCCAAACAGAAATACTGCTAACACCATCCACACACAGTTCAGCTGACTCCACTCTGGATCTAAAACTCCCACTTCAGGGCTTATTGAGAGTGACTTGTGATTTGTACTTTGTCATTCTTCTTTTGATGAGAACATATGTTATTTGTTTCTAACTCCCTGACACCTGGAACTGGGAAAACTCCCAACGCCCATTTAATTATCATGGAACACACAGTGCCCATTAGAACTCTTTGCCTGCAAGGCCTGTTTCTGCCCAGACCTGAAGAAGCAGGATCCATTCCACCAGTGAGCACAGTGACAACAATCTAAGCTGGCCTGGTACCCCAAGCCTTTATCATGGAGTGGACTGCTTCCATTGCTCACCGGGCTTGGAATCATCTTCCCAATTGACAGGATGAGATGAAATGGGCTCTGAGACCTAATAGAGGAAAGAAATGTGTGGGGCTTGCTGCTAGCTCTGTGCTCCTTTGCCAAATATCCCCCATGGGACTGGGCAGCTGTGGCATGAGAAACTTAGGAGGAAGGGTACCCTAGTGTCACCTTGTGACTTGAGTCTCCTGCCACAAAGCAGTGAGCAAATATGAGAAACAGTTATTAAATCCAGCTGTTTTAACAAGGCAAGGAGTACATTTTTTGGAAGCAATAGCTCCTGCTTGCTCTTCTGAATAAACAAGGTATTGTTCGTTTTTAAGTGCCATCAAGTTGATTCCAACCCATAGTGCCCCTGTATAGGGTTTCCAAGGAGCAGCTGGTGAGCTTGAACCACCGACCTCGCAGTTCAAAAGACTTTGCAGTCTGATGCATTAGCCCACATTGTCACACCAGGGCTCCAAACAAGGTATGGAGCTCTATAAAAGAGCAAGCAATGCCTTTTGCCAAAGATGGATAATATCCACATTCCAAGAACACCTTCAATGTTAGCCACATTGCTAAAGTAAACTCCCAAATCTCTTCCAAAAGGAACGCACTATTGCAGGGCTCCCCCTTTGCTGTTCAGCAAGCGTGAGAAACAGTTAGTACCATGCTCATAGGAGCTTCAACCAAGAGAGGCATTCAGCAGGCTTTTTCAGACTTAAACAACTGATTTGTAGAAGGCTCACAGCCTTGCTGAATGCTAATGTCAGCCTAAGCCCTACTCGGCAGAGTGACATAGTAAGTCCATGGTCCATTGCTCCCAGCAGAGCCACTGAGCACCATGAGATCAGGAGCTGCAAGGGCCTGATTTGACTGCTCACAAACCCCCCACAAACCTACAACAAAATCCATAGCCCAGAGGACATGTGTGAGGAGGGTCTAGGGAGAGTATCCACATGTTCCATAGATTGGATATGGCCCAGGAATGCAGAGATCACATCGTCTCTCAAAGCACCCACTACACCCAGAGCTACAGCCGTTGGTCCAGCTGTTGGAAGAGAGAAGCACAATGAAACCTACAGATTTGAGTTACACAGACCTGGGTCCTACTCCTGGCTCTGTCACTTGATGGATTTATGACTGAGCCTATAGGTGATACTCAGATACATAATAACCAGTACAACATGGTCACGGGGCAAAGGCCCCATTTGTTCACCCAAACCCATTCCTTTTGTCTCCTGGACAACCAGGAGACTGATTTCCTGTCAGTGAAATATGGGGGAAATTATGTGCTCCATTTTGAGTCATGGCCCATGAAAACCTTCATGAGATCCTCCATATTCTTTCTCCTCCTGTCTGTCAACTGCATTCAGAGGACCCAGAAGAAGGCCCAAGTCAATGTCTCTGTGTGGAAGGAAGTCTGCAGGCTCAGCAGGAACATCCACACAGATCACTGACTAAGCAAGAGGTACGTTTTTATTGGTTACAGCCACTTAGATTTGGAGGTTGGTACTACAGTTAATTCTCCTTACTTTAGCTAAACTAGGCACCAACAAATCAACAAGGGTACTTACTGGCTGTTAAGCTGCCTCAACGTACCAGGTATATACTAGTGAAATACTACCCCCTGACTTACTTCTCAATCTTTTTCCTCATTGGTAAAACAGGCTGGTCCTGCCTGCTCAACAGGTGGTGAGGATTGCCTGGGATTACGTGTGTGTAGTATCTAGCACAGTACTTGGTCCGTGGTGGCCTGAATCAGATGCGACTCATTGAGTTCCTTCCTATCCTTTTTGCTCAGGTTTCTCACTTGGACAAGGAAACCTATTCTAAACACTCCTTTCATTTTATAGGCAAGTAATGACTCAGACAGCTTGAATGTTTTCATCCTCCCTTTACTCCCTCATCCACAGTCATTCTGCGCATAAGGAAACCAACCCCTCTGCGAGTACTGCTGTCGTTTTATAACAACTTTCTGGAAATGCTCCCTTCTGGGTAATGGAAGTGCATTCTCTTTAATACCTGATGGGAATACAATGAGCCCAGTCATACAAAAAGGCCCTATACTCTTTGAAGGGACCAGAATTCATCCATTTCCAAACTTAGTGTCCTGGAACGCATCTATAATCCTGACAGCCAACACTTAGCTATGATTAGATGTTACAAGGATCAAGGATCCTAGTTTTGATTTAACACAGTGGTTAGGGGTTCAGACTCTATTTTCAGACCACATGGACTCAATTCCTGTCTCACCCCATGTTAGCGGTGCAACCCTGGACACATTCTTTAATGTTTCTGTTCCTCAAATATGTCTATAAAGGAGGATAATAAAAGCACCTATCTCAGACTGTTTCTATAAAGACAAAATGAGAAAATTCGTGTATAGCATTTAGCATGACATGTAATAAATGTTCTATAAATGCTAGTTATTAATGTCCTTTTAGGATAGATCAGACCAAACTTTTCAGAAGTTAAGGAGGCTCCTGTTTTTCTAAGTGAGTCCCTGGAAACACCATCAATCTGTCTCTAGCAGGCGTTTTTCTATTTAATGACTCTAAGGAGACAGAAAAGCTTTAATCAATGCCTGGAAGTAAAATACTAAGAAATTATATGCACAGTAGGGGGAAAAAAGTCAAAGACATTTTCACACATTGTCCAGTAGACAAAAACATATTGACATGCTGTTCCTACCAGGAAATGGACTGAGCTATCTAGACATGGTGTGAGTAATCCATCTTCTCCTGCTACAGTTCTCCACCTGTCAGGGCTAAAAGATACCTTTAGCCAAATAAGAGGAATACTCCTTCAGGTTCTTAACCAGAATTCCCAGGGATGCACATACTCTCTCACCGACCCCCACCCCTCAACACACATACAAATATTCTGAGTCTGGCACATGTGCAAAGCAACTTTAAATTTAGAAAAAAAAGCTGTATGTCACAATTACTTCTTAAGAAACCAGAGAGACAGTGAGAAACAGAAGGAAACATCCTTCATGTAAAAATTCTACCACTCTCCAAAACACATTTGGGAGTTTCAGGTCTGAAATGCCAAAGGCAGGACAGGGGATGATTTACAAAGGAGTCTGGGGCCAAATTGAAATTCTTTGAACATAGCTCCAAAGAGAAAGGGAAAGCACAATACTCTGGAAACTTAAGCAAGTCATTTCTTTCTCGAGGATCTGTACATATTAAAAGACAGGAAAGAAAGAAAGGAAAGACCAAAATGGAAGTCAGCAGTGACTCTGAAACTTGCTCCCCAGTGTAGAGATGCTAAAGCAAATGGAAGAAATGAGGAAGCCAAACAGCTGAACAGAAAATTTCAAGACAGCTCAAGAAGACAAATTACAAGTATTATAAAGAAATGTACAAAGACCTGGAGTTAGAAAGCCAAAAGGGAAGAGCAAGCTGTAAAAACTGATGGAAAAAACTCAAGCGTCAATTTGCAATATTGGCAGATTCTATATGAGTATTCTGGAACACTTAAAACTGTGCTCATGAGTAAACTGTTCATAGACCAAGAAGCAGGTTTTCAAACAAAACAAGGGAACACCGAATGATTCAAAACTAGGAAAAAGTGTGCACCAAGGCTGTATTCTTGCACCATACCTATTCAATCTGTATGCTGAGCAAATAATCCAAGAAATTGGATTATATGAAGAAAAACATAACATCAGAATTGGAGGAAGACTCATTTTAACCACCTACCATATGCAGATGATATAACCTTGTTTGCTGAAAGTGAAGAGGACTTAAAATACTTAATGATAAAGATAAAAGACCACAGTCTCATTGGGTGGTACCTCAATGTAAAGGAGACAAAAATCCTCACCACTGGACCAATAAACAACATTCTTATCGATGGAGAAAAGATTGAAGTTGTCAAAGACTTCATTTTGCTCAGATCAACCATCAACACTCATGGAAGCAGCAATCAAGAAATTCAGTGATGTATTGCAAAGCTGCTGCACAAGACCTCTTTAAAGTGTTAAAGAGCAAAGATGTCAGTTTGAGGACTAAGGAGTGCCTGACCCAAGCCATGGTATTTTCAATAATCTCATATGCATGTGAAAGTTAGACAGTGAATAATGAAGACCATAGAAGCATTGATGTATTTGATTTATGGTGTTGGAAGAGAATATTAAAAGTACCACAGACTGCCAATAGAACAAACCCATCTGTGTTGGAAGAAGTATGGCCAGAATGCTCCCAGGAAGCAGAATGCTCCCAGAATGGCCAGACTTCATCACTCTTACATTGGACATATGGTCGGAGGAACCAGTCCCTGGAGAAAGATATCATGTTTGGTAGAGTTGGAGGTTGGAGAAGCAGAGGAAGACCCCTAACAAGATGGATTGGCACAGTAGCAGTAGCGATGGGCTCAAATGTAGCAATCATTGTGAGGTTAGTGTAGGACCCGGCAGTGTTTCATCACTATGAGTTGGTACTGGCACTTAACAACAACAACATTAGACAAAATACTGAATAATGTAGAAAGAATCAAAAGAAGATGGAAGGAATACACAGAGCCATGTACCAAAAAGAACTGAGCTCTGCTCAACCATTTCAAGAGGTAGCACATGACCAAAAATAGACAGTACTGAAGGATGAAGTCCAAGGTTCACTGAAAGTATTGTCAACAACAAGACTCTAGAAATTGACAGAATGCCAACTGAAATATTTCAACAAACTGATACAGCATTAGAATTACTTAATAGTCTATGCAAAGAAATTTGGAAGACAACTATCTGGCCAATTGACGGGAAGAGATCCATATTTATGCTTTTTCCAAAGAAAGGTGACCCAGTGGAAAGCAGAAAACATCTAACAATATCATTAATACGATATAGAAACAAAATTTTGCAGAAGCCAATTCAAAAATGGTTGTAGCTGTATATTGACAGGGAGCTGTCAGAAATTTAGCGTGGATTCAGGACAGGACATAGAACAACAGATTATCATTGCTGACATTCAGATGGATCTTGGCTGAAAGCAGAGAATAGCAGAAAGATGTCTACTTGTGCTTTATTGGCTATGATAAGGCATTAGACTGTGTGGATCATAACAAATTTACACATTATACTTCAAAGAATGAGAATTCCAGAAGTGTTCATGCAGAACCTATACATAGACCAAGAAGCAGTAATTCGAACAGATCAAGGGGATACTGCGTGGTTTAAAATCAGGAAAAGTGTGTGTCAGTACTGTATACTCTCACAATACCTATTCCATCTGCATGTTGAGCAAATAATCCAATTATATGAAGAAGAATGCAGCATCAGGATTAGAGGAAGATTTGTTAATAACCTGAAATATGAAGATGACACAACCTTGTTTGCTGAAAGCAAAGAGGACTTAAAATACTTTGTCATGAAAATTAAAGAATACAGTCTTCAGTATGGATTGCACCTCAATGTAAAAAACAAAAGAAGGGAAGTCCTCACAACTAGAGCAATAAATAACAGCATTATAAACAGAGGAAGAGTTCTGGGGCTGTAGAATAAGCAATGGGCTTCTACTGCAAGGTCAAACCCATTAGCCACTACTCAGAAACCCTATACAGGGTTGCTGTGAGTCAGAACTGACTCAACAGTACTTAACAACAAATGGACAAAGTATAAAAGTTAGTTGGGATTCTGATAAGAATTGCATTGAATCTGTAGATCGATTTTGGGAATATTGCCATCTTAAAAATATTGTCCTTTGATTCATGAGCATGGGATGCCTTTCCATTTATTTAGATCTTTAATTTCTTTCAACAAGGTTTTGTAGTTTTTAGAGTACACGTTCTGCATTTCTTTATCTCTATCAAAATTTCTTTATCTTTATCAAAATTTATCTCTAAATATTCTTTTTGATGCTAGCAAAAATAGAATCAGATGTTTAGATTTCGTTTTCAAATTTTTCATTGTTATTATTTAGAAATTCAATTGATGTTTATCTATTGATTTTGCACCCTGTAATTTTGCTGAATTCATTTATTAATTCTAATAATTTTTTAGCAGATTCCTTAAGATCACATATAGTATCAGTCATCTGCAAATAGAGATAATCTTATGTCCTCCTTTTCATTCTGGATGACTTCCCCCACAATTTCTGTGGTTAGAATTTCAAGTACAATATTTAAAAGTGGTGGTAAAAGCAACCACCCTTACCTTGTTCTGGACCTTAAAGGAAAAACATTTTGTCCTTCATCATTAAGTATATTGCTAATTGTGGGTTTTAAATAGATGCCTTTAATCAGGTTGTTTTTCAGTTGTTTTTCACTCCTAGTTTACTTAGAGTTTTATTGTTAAAAGTTGTTGAAGTGTTGTCAAATGCCTTTTCTGCATCTATTGAGAAAATCAAGTGGTCTTATCCTTTTTTCTATTATTGTAGTGTATTATAGTAATTTATCTTCAGATGTTAAGCCAACATGGCATTATTGAGAAAAATCACACTTAATAATGGTGTATGATCCTTTTTATGTTACTAGATTCTTTCCTAGTATGATTGAGCCAAGAATCAAAGTTACAGCAGGACTGAGCTCCTTTGAGAAACTCAAGGGAAGAATCCATTCCTTGCTTCATCCAACTTCTGTTCCTTGGTCTGTGCTGCATCACTCTGATCTCAGCCTCTGTCTTCATCTGTCTATAACTTGTGGCTGCATTTAAGGCCCACCCTGATCATTCTTTTTATTCATAAAATAAAATAAATTTTTAAAAAGGACAATCGTCATCTATAAATTCTTAATCATATCAGCAACGACTCTTTTTCCACACAAAGTATACTAATGGGTTCCAGGAATTTGGATGTGGGTATCTTTGGAAGAGAGTAATTTTTCAGCCTTCCACAGTTAGATTATTGATTTGAGATACTTCCTTTTTAGTATAGCATTTGTAGTTAGCCATACATTTTCCTTTGAACACTATTTTAGCTGCATCCCATAAGGTTTGGTATATTGGGTTTTCATTTTTATTCACCTCAAAGTATTTTCTCATTTCCCTTTTGATTTCTTCTTAGCCCCAGTGATTATTTAGAATTGTGTTGTTTCATTTCCACAAATTTGTGAATTTTCCAAATCTTCGTCTGTTATTGACAACTAGTTTCACTCCACTGTGGTCAGAGAATAGAGTTTGCATGATTTCAAATCTTTTAAATGTATTTTTAGGCTTGGTTTATAGGATAGAATATGATCTATTTTTGAAGAATGTTCCATGTGCACTTGAGAATAATGTGTATTCTATCATTGCTGGGTGGCATGTTCTATAGATGTCTTTTATAGTGTTGTTCACATCTTCTATATCTTTGATAATCTTTCACCTAATTCTTATATATATTCTTGAAAGTGGGGTATTGAAGTCTCCAGCTATTATTGTTAAATAGTCTATTTACCTCTTTAATATTTTTAGTGTTTTGCTTTGTGTATTTTATATTTGTAACTGGTGTATCTTTAAGATAGACTGACCCTCATATCATTATAAAATGTTCTTTACCATAGGTAACATTTTTGTTGTTTTAACATCTATTTTCTCTGATGTTAATATAGCCAGTTCAGCTCGCTTATGACTGCTGTATTCATAGTGCATGCTTCTCATGCTTTCATTTTAGCCTTGTGTCTTATATTAAGCAACTGTTTTCTAGTATAATATTTTAATTTCTGTAAATATATTTCTTATTTTTATGTTTTATTGTGAATTATGTGATAGTTTATATGGGAGAACATTAGCTTTACATTCATCTGATCGTATATCATTTCATTGCCATGGTTACAATCCCCTCCATGCATCATCAACCAACCAAAGGGTATACACTACAAGCCTGTCCCCTGGTCGTCAGCACACAGCCCCTCTCCCTCTCTGGGTCTAAAGTCCAAAGCCACTCCATCTCTCCACGTCATCATCTCTGCCTCCATCTCTGACATCACTGCTTCTCTGGGTAGGGTCCCACACTCAGCTCTTCTCCCTTGATGGTCCCAGGGACCTCTGCTCCTAGACTGCAAAGTCAGTCACTCCCTTCCTTTTGCTACAAAATGTCTACCTTTACATTTCCAACCCTCCCAGTCAGTACTGATAACAATTATTCACTATTGTATCACAAGCTACCTATCCACATCTCCTTTCATCAGCCCCACCCAGACAGATTGGATATTACTCAGTGTAGACTCTACCTTCCTCCACACCCTCTGGATCTAGGCTCCCTCTTGAAAGCTTGTAAGCCAGTCATGTCTTGCCTATATAGCCCCCCCCCCACCTTATTTTGGTTAGCCAATGTCCAAGTTACCCATCCCTGTCTACTCTGTGTATGGAGGGGGTGGGAATGATCCTCACTGTAAAGATTTGTTCCCTCTTTTGAGCTGCTGCAGCCATAGGTGTAGGTCAAGTTCATCAAATTGTATCAGATTAATCTTTTTTTCCTTTTCTTTCTTCTTCTAGTTGAGCTCTGATCATCCAGTCATTGATGCCAGTTCAAGTGGGTATTATCTGCAAGTGTGGGTTGTAAATATATTTCTTGAGTTATTTTCTTAGTGGCTTCTCTGAGATTGTTATATTAATTTACCCAAATCTAATTCAGCTATTTGAGTAACTAATAAGTATATGTTTTGTTCTGCTGTGCATAAGGTGGCTAAGAGTCGGTACTGACTTGATGGCACCTAACAACAACAACTCACAGCAACAGTATTCACAACAGATAACACACTGCCTGGTCCTGTGCTATTCCTCACAATTGTTGTTACATTTGAACCCATTGCTGCTGCCATTGTGTCAATTCATCTCCTTGGGGATCTTCCTGTTTTTTGCTGTCTCTCCACTATAGTTTTCTAGGGACTGGACCCTCCTGATAACATGTCTGAAGCAAGAGAGATCAAGTCTCACCATCCTGGCTTCTAAGGAGCATTCTCACTGTACTTCTTCCAACATACATTTGTTTGTTCTTCTGGCTGTACATAGTACTTTTAATATTCTTCTCCAATATCTTAACTCAAATGCATCAATTCTTCTATAGACTTCCATATTCGTTGTCCAACTTTCATATGCATTTAAGGCTATTAAAAACATCATGGCTTCAGATATAGCGTAACTTAATTCTAGTGAGATAGAGAAATTTCACTTGTATATAGCCCTAATCCCACCTCTTTATTATTGTGTCATTATTGCTATACACACTATGTCTATCTATGCTACAAACCCAGCAATGTAACAATTGTTCACAAAAATTTTACTTATTACTTTATATAATTTTGTCTCTTGAAGTTGTCAAGGTCTTCATTCTTCTTGGATCAACTATCAACACTCGTGGAAGCAGCAATTAAGAAATCAATCGATGTATTGTGTTAGGCAAATCTGCTGCACAAGACCTTTTTAAAGTGTTGTAGAGCAAAGACGTCAGCTTGAGGACTAAGGTGCATGTGATCCAAGCCATGGTATTTTCAATAACCTCATATGCATGTGAAAGCTGGACAGTGAATAAGGAAGACCATAGAAGAATTGATGCTTTTGAGTTATGGTGTTGGAGGAGAATATTGAAAGTGCCATGGGCTGCCAAAAGAACCAATAGATCCGTTTTGGAAGAAGTGCAGCCAGAGTGCTCCTTGGAGGCCAAGATGGCCAAACTTCGTCTATCATACTTTGGACACATTGTCAGGAGGGACCAGTTGCTGGAGAAGGATATCATGTTTGGTAAGGTGGAGGGAGGGTCAGAGAAAAAGAGGAAGACCCCCAATGAGATGGATTGGCCAAGTGGCAGCATCGATGGACTCAAGCGTGGCAACAGTAGTGTGGTTGGCCAAGGATCGGGCAGTGTTTCATTCTGCTGTGCAAAAGGTTGCTATGAGTCAGTACAGACTCGATGGCTCCTAACAACAAAGTAGCTGAAAATAAGAAAGGAGAGCAAGTAAACAGTCATAGTTTGTTATGTTAAGTTTCTCATCATTTCTAGTTGTCTTCAAGTCTTCCTGTAGCTACAAGTTACCATATAGTGTAATTTTCTTATTCTAATACAGTTCTGTTCCCACCTGTCTCCTTTTGCACAATTATGATCAAATACATCACATATCTATATGTTATAGGCCTAACAATACAATTATATGCACATTGTTCTAGTCAATTGGTTTTTAAACCATTTAAAAGAAGAAATGTGCAATTATACTGTCTTTTATAATTACCTACATAATTACCTTTAGTGCAGCTCTTTGTTTTATCATGTGAATTTGAATTATTGTCTGGTGTTACATGCTTTAATCAAAAGAAAAGTCTTTATTATTTATTGTAACGTGAGCCTATTAACAACAAATTCAGCTTTTTCTTATCTGAGAATGTCTTTATTTTGCCTTCAGTTTTAATGATAGTGTTGCTATTCTTGATTGGTAAGTTTTGGGGGGTTTTTTCAACATAATCTTTGAAAATGTTCTCTCACTGCCTTTTGGCCACCATTGTTTCTGTCAAAAAGTCAGCGATTAATCTTACTGAGTTCTCTTATAGATGATGACTACTTTCTCTCTTACTATTCTCAAGATTTTCTTTTTGTCTTTGTCTTTCAACATTTTGATTATGATGTGTGTTGGATGACCATCTTAGTTATTTGTTTCTGATTTAAAATCTATTGAACTCCTTAGATAGTTTATCATCAAATTTGGGGAGTTTTCAGGCATTATTTCTTCAAATATATATATTTTTTTGTCCCTCTTTCTCTTCTCTTTCAGGTGCTTTCATTATACACACCACTAGAGTGCTTAACGACATTCCTATAGTTCTTTTCCCCCTGTTTTCTTCAGGTTTGATAATCTATGAATCTATCTGTTCACTAATATTTTATTCTGCAACTAGAACCTATTGTCAAGCACCTTTAGTGAATTTTATGTTTATATTACTATATTACTATATTTTCAACCCCAGAATTTCTACTTGCTTCTTTCTTTTTTATAATTTCCATCTCTTTACTGATACATATCTATTGATGACACCTTGTCACCATACATTCCTTTAATTCCTTAAGTATAGTTTCTTTTCATTCTTTGAGCATATTTACAATAGTTACTTTGAAATCTTAGCTAAGTTCAACATCCAGGTACCTCAAAGTCACTTTCTATTGCCTGTTTTTTGTTTGTTTGTTTGTTTGTTTGTTTTTTCTTATGTAGAGATACATATTCTGTGTCTTTGCATGTCTCTCTCTTTTATTTTAAATTGGACATTTTAAATTGTATATTTTAGCAACTATGGATACTGATCTCTCCTTAATCTGAGACTTGTTATTGTTTACTCATTTATTGTGTAGTGACTTGGATGGACTAGCAGAGTGATGTCCACTTTCCTTCCTAGTGTGCAGTCTCTGATGTCATTCCTTGATGAATGCATCCTTGTGCATGTACACAACTTTCCTGAGTCCCTCCATCCCACCTCCTGGGATTAGAGCAGGGTTAGCCTGGCTCTTTCCTGTGATCTCCATGTTAAGTTTTTTGATGAACTTCTATTGGTATCACACCCAGCTCTTATCCTCCACTCATTGGTGGCTTATTGCCCCATTGTTTTTGACAATGCCACAGAGAACACATTGCTCCACAGTCTTTTTGAATTAAATTTAAGGCCCTTTGCGTGGGTAGTCTTGGAGGCCAGTCTTTGAACTTAATTAGATTCCAGTTGGGTTCTTCTTAATTCTCTCTTACTCTGTTGTCTTTTTAAACATATAGCTGATCTAGCTGGTTTACCATTTCACTTCTTGCTATGATGGGAGTTACAAACCTGCTATTAATTGCTCACCAAGACACTAGAAAGACAGCTACCTGGCCAGCTGATTGGAAGAGGTACATATTTGTGCCCATTTCAAGGAGAAATGACCCAACATAACATGGAAATAATCAGACAATATCACTAATAAAA
>NW_006408737.1:5076797-5079214 GCF_000296735.1 Chrysochloris asiatica
AAATCAAACAATGTATTGTATTAGGTTGCACAAGACCTCTTTAAAGTGTTCAAGAGCAAAGGTGTCAGTGAGGACTAAAATGCACCTGACCAAAACCATGGTATTTTCAATAGCTTCAATATGCATGTGAAAGTTGGACAATAAATAGGGAAGACTATAGAAGAGTTGATGCATTTGAATTATGATGCTGAAGAAGAATATTAGAGGTACCATGGACCATCACATCAGAATAACAAACAAATCTGTTTTGGAAGAAGTACAACCAGAATGCTCATTAGAAGCCAAGGGCCAGACTTCATCTCTCATACTTTGGACATGTTATCAGGAGGGACCAGGTCCTAGAGAAGGACAGCATGCTTGGTAAAGTGGAAGGATAGTGAAAAAGAGGGAGCCTCCCAATGAGATGGATGGACACAGGGGCAGCAAAAATGGACTCAAGTGTAGCAGTAATTACGAGGATGGTGCAGGACTGGCTGGTGAGTGTAAAACCAATGTTCTCCCATGTAAACTATCACTCAGCTCACAATAAAAACTTTTTAAAATGTCAAATAATAAACAGGTTGTATAGAATAATTTATATAAATATTAGTAATTGTAAATATATAACCAATCTTTTTTGTAATAACTAAACATTTTTAACTTCCCATTACCCCCTTCTCCCCATCTAATAATATTCTTGTTTTACTTGTTTTAGATAGCACATACAATGCTTGTTCATTTGTATTGCATTTAACTGTTTTGTGACCAATGGAACATCTGAGCAGTTTCAAGATGTTTATAATGGAATTAAAAGATACTGGAATTTTTCCAAAAGTTTTTGAAGCCCCCTTGCATATCACCTACCAACATTTTCAGATTCTCAGGTTTCTAGGGAAGTTGCTATCCCAGTTGCAGTACATGCTACTGCCTGGGAGGGCTCTGTACAACTGCGCTATTCTGAAGAAACAGGCCTCACTCTACCAATTTCCCCACCAGAGTCCACTTGGGACAGATGTGTCCCACATAAACCCAGTGGTGTTGAGTCAATTCTGATGCATAGCAACCCTAGGACAAGGTAGACTGCTCCATCAGCTTTCTCTGGGTGTAAATCTATGGGGAAAGCAGACTATCTCAACTTTCTTTGATGGAGTGGCTGGTAGGTTCAAGCCACCAATCTTTCAGCTAACAGCCCAGTGCTTACTCCACTGCGCCACCAGGACTCCCATTTTCTTTAAGAAAATGTACTAACTCTCAGAAAAAGTTTATAACTGAAAACAGCCCCAAGGATGAATGGATAAACAAAATGTGATATATACATACAGTGGAGTATTATTCAGGTATAAAGAGAATTGAAGTTCTGAGACATGCCACCACATGAATAAACCATAGTCCTTTTATGACCAAATTAGTTTCTGCTTTGAATTTTTTGTTGATGCCATGGGAGGCATGCTGAAATCAAGGGTAAAAATATTTTTGAGGTAACAGCGATTTTTATACAATTACTGTATCAAAATAATTGAAGAAATGTCTCTCCAAGTGATACACACCCTTAGGACAGTTTCCAGAAACTCTCATTTTGTTTATGCATTTATTTTCCTTTTGTAAATTTCACTAGCCATGGATGTTTCACTGAGGAGAGGAACCATGGAGTTTCTCACACTGACATTCTGGAAGTGTTTCCCCCAACTCCACGTGATTTGTATTGCAAAAGAGAATCACATAGGATAAAGCTGGCTCCACTAGAAGTATACTGCATACTTCATTGTAACCGTATTTTCTAAATTAAAAATAAGGGGCATTGGGTCTAGAAAGAGCTTTGTGCTGTTTCCAGGTGCAAGAGTCAACATGGCAAATAAATTCTGGAAATATTAGGATATCTGATTCATTTAGATCGTTTCTAGGGCAGCATATCAGACTATTTGAAATTGGGGTTGTACTGATAACCTGGGGATATATAGTTACTAGCACTGGTTCTCCAGAAAAGTCAGAAGGGACGGTGGCTGATACAGAGTCTCTTTAGAAAGGGGACAGTTCTAAACTGCCTTTTCTCTTCAACCATCTAATTTGTGTATGGGTCTTCTCCAAAGTCCATCAATTAATTCTAATAAGAACTCATCAAAGAGAGTTTGGCTCTAAGCAATAAACTGGGCTCTAAGCAAATAACATCCAACAGCCAAGACTAAGCCCCATGACATTACCCCCATAATCCTAGGGCTGGAAGTGGAGGCTGCTTTGCTTCCACTTTGGATTCGTTACCAGCCTGGTGTTGACAGTTCAGGATGCTGTCTCTCCAGGGACCTGAGAATTTCTAAGCTAAAGCCTAGGTGTGTGGACATGACTAAGGTAAGCATGACCCGGCAAAGGTAGAGAAAAAAAATGAACTTGTCTGTGAGATCTTACTCCCAAATTTTCCTAAAATTAGACTCTGGCATCTCCAG
>NW_006408737.1:5079341-5098023 GCF_000296735.1 Chrysochloris asiatica
AGATTGTGTACAGACTGAATATTCATGATCTGCACGGTTCACAAAGGCTATGTTTTTAAATGCTTCCACCCATTATTTAAAACTCTTTTTCTGTCCTTAAGAAAACCCATGAAGTCACTGCTATTTGAGATGCCTGGCTCGCTGGGCGCTTCGTGTACTGCGAGTTACAGGCCCCTAGAGAGGGAGAAAGGGTGGCAGCAAGTATTGAGTCAGAGTTATTGCAAAGATCTGAGAATTCTCATGTATAGCCAGTCTATTATTTATAGATTTACTAAATATTTCCTATTCATATATGGGGTTGTTGTTGTTGTTAGGTGCCATCAAGTCGGTACCAACTCATAGCGACCCTATGCACAGCAGAACGAAACACTGCCCAATCCTGGGCCAACCTCACTACTGTTGCCATGCTTGGGTCCATTGATGCTGCCACTTGGCCAATCTATCTCATTGGGGGTCTCCATCTTTTTTATGGGGTAGTGGTAGAATTTTCAGCTTTTTATGTAGGAGACCTGGGTTCGATTCCCAGTCAATGCACTGCAAGTGCAGCCATCCCCATTTGTCAGTGGAGGCTCCCACGTTTCTATGAAGTTAAACAGGTTTCCATGGAGTTTCCAGACTAAAAGGGACTAAGAAGAACAAATACCCTATGGATCACAGTGGTCTGATCCTGTCATATATAAAGTCACCATAAATTAGGGAACAGCTAAATGGCAGCCAACAATAAGAGCAATGTATTTATGTATGGGGTCCTGGTGTGTTGTTGTAGGATAAGCACTGGACTGCTAACTACAAGGCCAGCAGTTCAAACCCACCAGCCATCCCTTCAGAAATCCTTTAGAAGGTCGCTATGAGTTGGAACCGACTTGAGTGCACTTCACAGTAAATAAGAGCATATAGGTATCGCCATTTTTCAAAGATTTGCATGGATTATTGAATTCCTGATTGTCCTTGGTTCTGTGTGGTCTCTGTTGGTGATACCATGCTGACCATGCCATTCACCCCTCTAGTCTCAGTTTTAGGATCAGTAAAATAAGCACACTTACATATTCAGGTGACTTGTCCTTGATCCCACATTGCAGGGAGCAGGGAGGAACAGAGTAGACAAGAAACCTGGTACCAATTCCAGATACTCTAGACAGCCTCTGGCAGCATCTTAAGACATTGTGGGAGTGAGAGGCAGCAAATCTTGATTTGAGCCACGTCTATCTAACCCCTTTCTGCTCCTGTAAAGATTCACAGCCTCGGAAACCCTATGCGGGGGTCTCTATGAGTTAGAACCGACTCCATGCCCCACCACCACCACCACCTATTTGACTCCAAGTTGCTGCTTGCTTCCATGACCCACAATGTCTGATCTGAAGGAAGGAAGTCTGCTGTGGATCAGAATGCCACATTTAGAACCGGAACCCCTAGCACCATTTCAGAGCTTTGAGAGCTTTCTAGATGTTGCTCCTGTGGTCCCAAATTGACAAAACCCAAAAGGCCTCAGCTCTCAAGGTAAAGAGAAAGAGATAAGGAATTTGGGGAGCTTTCTGCCCCAGGGAAGAATTGGTCTCAATGACAATTTGGTATTAACTAGCTCAGCCATGCAGGGAGGCATAATTAGTTTCCCAGCCCATACTCCTTTCCACTGGCCCCCACAACCTCAGGGGCTACACAATCTGTCTGAAATGAAACGAAAAATAAAATTACTGCTCGCCTAGGCTGACCCATGAGCTATTGCTCCCGGCCATGGGCGAAAAGTGCCGTCTGTCTGCTGAGGTAAAAAAGAATGGAATCGTCATTTTTAAATGGCAGTTTCAATTTTTCCCCTATGTCTGCTATGCCCTCTTCCACCCTACTGCTTAAATGAATCTTTAAAGATTGAAAATATCAGGGAATAATAGGAAAAGAAAAATTGCAGTAATCTGTGACTCCTACCAACAGACCATTGTGTCTAATGGGCAGACTGGAAGGAGTTGGAGAGGCTGTGCTAGTTCACTGTGAAGGGTCACCAAGGAGAAGCACAGACCTACACCCGGAGAAGCAGTGATGCCCCCAGGCTGCCCAGTTTCCAGCTTCACTGTCCCCAGACTGAGGTGCCTGGGGGAATATCAACAGGGCGGAAAGAAAGCACACTTCCTGACTCAGGAATTGCCCTCTCCCAGAACCCTTCCTCATCTCAGCCAGTTTCTGGCTGGCTCCTTTCTCTTGAATGAGAAAGAACAAGTCCTAGCTTGACACCATCACCCTGAAGACACTTGACAACTACAGAATCCATTCTGAGGTTCTCACGGGTCTCAGCATGACCAGAAGGCTGAGCCTTTGCCACTTCAGTCAACAAACCCAAAGCCAACTTTTCTTGGCTCTGGAAACACTGAGGAACCCTTCTTCCTTGCTTGGAAATGAAGCTCTTCTCCTTTTCCATTGCCCCTCCAGGTCTCAATCTAAAATGCTCTCCACACTGTCCCTCCTCTTAAAGCAGAAATGTCCTGGTCAGCGGCATCTTTTTTAGTATTATTCTCTGCTTGGTGCAGGTTTATTTTTCCCCTACTGTATACATGAGATTGTTTTAGTTTGAAAGTGACTACAAGCGACAGCTTTATTAAAATGAAAGCTTCAGGCTCCTCTCATCAATTGATTGATTCCCAGGAAGATCTCGGTGCAGAAAAGCCACATTTCTTTCTCTCTCTCTCTCTCTCTCTCTCTCTCTCTCTTTCTCTCTCTCTCTTTCACACACACACACACACACACACACACACACACATACACACACACCACCAAGCTCAGCTTTCCTTTGACTAAATCTTGAAACACAATGTAAACTTTGAGATACGTGAGGGAGAAAATGTGGAGACTCCAGAAAGATGTGTTTACCTATCCATAATCCAGAAGGTGTTGTTTGTTGGTGTTAAATGTCATCAAGTCAGTTCCAACTCATAGCGACCCTGTATAGGGTTTCCAAGGAGCAGCTGGTGAGCTTAAACTGTCGACCTTGCAGTTCAAACTGACTGCAGTCTGGCACATTAACCCACAGCACCACAACAGGACTCCCACCTAGCTCCTAATACATGTCTAGCACTGTGAGACACTGGAAAATACCTCCACCCTCATGGAACCCATAGGCTAATGGGGAAAGCAGATTAGTAGTTACAGTACCAGCACAAATTGCTCATCTGTAAAACAGAAGTCCGGTGTGGCACTGTGGGATAAAGCACTGGCCCACAAGGTCAGTTTGAACCATAAGGTCAGGGGTTCAAACTCACAGCTGCTCCTCGGAAACCCTACAGGGTCGCTATGAGTTGGAACTGACTCACCAGCACTAAATAACAACAACAACAAAATGGGCCAATGATCTCATATGTTTATTTTAAGAAACAAACAATGGGGGTGGATGAAACATTGCAAACATCTAGTAGGTCCCTGATAAATGCCAATGTCATTCCCCATCTCCTTGACATGAAATCCCTGCTTTCCCACCATCAGTTTTCGCCAGTCTGCTCCACTCAGTTTGAAAAGCTCGAAAGAAGTTCTGCTCCCTTACATGAGGCTGAACTCTAGAAGCAAGTCTGGGTCAACAGCGCTAGGGCCTCAGTCCTAAAGATGACTCCAGGCACTGGGTCACAAACTCCAGCGAAGCAGCCAGGAATCCTCTGCCCTTACTCTCTTAACTCCATTTAATGGAGACTCTAAAAATCTGCTCAGCCCTTGTCCCTTAAGCACCCGCCTGCATCTCAAAATGGTGGTGGTTACATGCCGTGGAGTCGGAACCGACTCATAGCGACACTGTTCAGGGTTTCCAAGGCTGTAAATCTTTACAGGAGCAGAAAGTCTCATCTTTTTTCCTGCAGAACAGCTGGTAGTTCAAACTGCTGACCTTAAGGTTCACAGCCCGATTCGTAACCACTGAAAATAGACAACTAAAAATTAAATTTTTGAATGTAGACATTTCTTGTGACATTGAGAAAAATCATTAGATATATAAGAAAGCTTTCAAGGCTGAGATTCAGGACCCCTAGGTGCCCATCTCAAAGTATCCAGGGTCCATCGGAGGGTCCTCAGTTACCAGGTTGTACAGTACCTCAGATCCCTCATCAAACTGTTTGAGGGTGAGGATGCTGGCGTTACCTCCAACTCAAACACACTCTGTTTCTAAGTTAAGACTCTTCAGAACAGAGCCTTCACTCATGAGAGATGACTTGAGAATTGCAAAATTAAAAAAGCTCAAGCTTCTTTGTTAATCCAAGATGAAAAAAAAGGGAACGACTAATGAAGTTGTACAATGCCCATAAATTTTTAATATTGACCAGGGTGAAATAAGATATTTAGTTTTCTATTTACAAAAAATCAATACATACTCTCTGTACTTCTAAAGTAATTACAAACTTAAATATACTTAAGTCTGTTTTGTTAAAAAAGAAAACAAACAATCAAGAAAAACTGGCTGTTGTTAAAGAACATTCAAAATTCATAAGCTTACAGTTTTAGGTAAATATATGTTTTCTTTTTTACTTCAGACAGTTGACTTCCTAAGAACCAGTAGCTATAGTAGCCCTAATCAATCAAGAAACAGTTTATTGCCCAGGAAGTTTCATAACGATTTACTACAATAACCTCTAGTAAAAAAAAAAAACCATCCCTCAGTTTTCTGCTATCACTAGAAGAGAAATATTTTTTAAAGGACTTAGAATAAATAAGTGCTTACAAGTAGAACACACCTTGCCAATGTGAAACAGCATCTATCTCAGTTGTAAAACAATGAATATTAAAATGACATTACACAACAAAAATACAAATTTTTTAGAGGGGGGTGAAAAGAAAAGATTGTCTTAATTGCAATAGACTCTTGCTGACATTGTCTTAAATCACACCTTCCTGTTTACAATTGGAATTATAAGTCACCTGGCTCTGAGTTAAATTAAATTCATCCTGATAGAAAGATGGGCTAATGGGGTTCTCATTCTGCTTGGAAGTTAAGATGAACAAAACCCACAAGTCTCCTGGAAACTCTCCCTCAGCCCAGGATTTTGGGAAAAAGGAGCCTTATGTCAGGTAACTGGACGCTTCACATACCTCTCTAACCAGCCAGGACTACTCCAAGCCCAGCACATTCCTGACAATGCCTGCTGCCAGCTACAACACCAAGTGGGTTTTATAAAAGAAATATTTCTCTGCAAACAAGGGCAGGTCCCCAGGCAGGTGGGCTGAAAGTCTTGGAGCAGCACGCATGCCATACCAAGACACTCCTAGGCAGATTCTGCAACACAGCTCAGCTAAGAAGTTACAACTAGCACTTATTTGGGTTCCCCTCTTAGTTCACTGGGGACATTCTAATACACATGCATTTCTAATTGCATTGAAATGGGGCTCAAATCTGCTACACTGGGTATTGAAAACAGAAAATGTATTCCTGACCAGATTTCTATGTGAGCTTCAAACAGGAAAAATAGCAAAAATGAAGGTAGGAAAGAGGGGAAAAAAGGAAGACTGAAAAAAAGGATATGTTTACCTATGCTATCTCATAGGTCATTATGAGTCCAAAATCAGCTCAACAACACCCACCACCATCCACCACCACCCACCACCACCACCACCTACCGGGACAGGCAGAATGGAAGTGCTTTCCTGTGTGCTAACTCATTAAATCAGTACAACAACCGTGCAATATTTACAGGAACAACTGTCTTCATTTCTAGAGTTGGAGAAACTGAGACACAGGAAAGTGAAGACACCTGCCCAGTGTCACCCAATCTGTAAAGGACAGTGTTATTTCTAATCCCCATCTGCCTGCATGTTCCTTTTACTATGCTGAATGAGAGGCTCCGATTTCCCTCTTCAATTTAACTGTTGATTTTGTTTAGTAACTGAACTTGCCCTCTCCAAATCTTCCCTATTCCACTCCTCTAAACCTCCCTCATTCCTCAAAGATGTGTCATAAATCCCAATTCCTCCATAAAACCTATTCTGACAACTCCGTTCTTCTAGAATTCAATTTTCATTATTCAAAATTCAAAATTACATTATTTAGCTTGCAAAAGATCCTTAACTAGTTTCTTCTTTTTTCTTCCTAGCTTGATTATGAGTTCTTCCAAGAAAAGGACCATGTCTTATATATTTTGTCATCATTTGCCATCACCCCAGGCACAATGCCAACCTCATGAGAGGTGCTCTGAAAACAGCCACAGAATAGCGTGGATTAAGCCCCACATTGGCTTCCCATTACTCTCAGAGAAAAAGTCACAGTAACCTCTGAGTCCTGCACAGCCTGCTCCCCACTATGCCCCACTCTGACCATCCCTAATCCACCATCCAGCAGTCTCTCTGCTCCAGCTACACTGGTCACCCTGGGGTTCCTCAAATGTACTAGGCACTCAGGGTCTCTGCCTTTCTGGAACATTCTTAACTAGACATCGACACCGCTCACATCTCACCCTCTTTGGGTCTTTGCTTGTATGACCCCCCCTGACCACACATAGTCTTAATTGCAATCTTTTGGTATTTTTATCTTTGTTACAAAGATATATATCTCCAGCACTTAATAGATGTTCAGTGCATGTTGAATGAAGGCAGGCATTCAATTATACCCTAGGCAACTGTCAAGTTCCCAGACCAAATAGGAGAAAATAGAAAGCTGGAAGTACCTCTGCAGTTTCTCCCAACCAGCCCAGGGGTATTCATCTCCTGGCTTTCCTCCACCCTCCAGTAAACAACACCAGCCTTGGACTCCTCTTCTGTATCTGCCCACGGAGCAACAGGGTCATCCATTTTTATACTTCACTCCAAAAATTCCATTTCCTAAACTAAAAGGGCAGTTTCTGGCAGGCATGAGCATGTCTGCGGTTTTCTTTGTATGCACCACTCCCCTCTTCTGGCCCCTACACTGAGCCTGGTCTGAACAAGTGGAGAAGATGGACTTATCCACTCTCATCCCCTCCTGGGAAGAGCGACAGTGCTGGCTGAAGAGACCCATGTAGAAGCCTCTCTCCTCTCTGGGAGGGGTGGGTCAAGTTCCTCCTGGTCCCCAGGGCAGGAGGCAGACAAAGGGACACTTGGTGATCCATCCCAGGAACTTACTGCTTTCAAGAAGTCTTCCTCCAAGCTCATCTACTGAACTGTTCACTTTAGAGAAAGGAACAAGCTTATTTACTCTTGCTCAACACTACTGGAGCAGAAAAGCAAGATGGTCCCTAACCCCTTACAGAGGGGCTTAATATAGGTAATGAGTTTTTTCCCTTCTTTGCTGCACAACCTTGGACAAGTTAAATTTGATAGTTGATGAGCCTCAATTTCCCCATTTGTCAAATGTGGGTAATAGCCTGTCCCCACAGAGTTGTTTCCAAGTTTAAAATGAGGCAACTCATGTAAAGCATTTAGCACATAATATTGTGGGGGTGGTTTAAGTGCCATCAAGTTGTTCTGACTCATGGTGACCCTGCATAGCGTTCCGAAGAGCGGCTAGTGGGTTTGAACTGCCAACCTTGTAGTTTGTCCACTGCTGATCCTACAGCGCCACGCTCTGTAGATTAGTGCAGACTTACTTATACAGCCTTCCTCACTGGCTCTTTCCAATTCTGAATTACTGAGAAAAGTGTCTCCTACTATTCCCCACTGGATTCTTCTTCTAATACAAATCCTCAGGTTCTAATAAAATTGAAAGAAAGAAAAAATATATAGAAAGTTGGAGTGTCTGTGCTATGATTTCTGAAGGTTAGACTTTCTTTGAGAAACTAAAGCAAATCTGAGGATCGAATTATTATTAAAATTAGATTTGCAAGGCTTCTTTTACAAGACTTATTTCTCTAAACCCATGAACCAAGAGGCAGGTCCGAAGCTTCTCCCTCGCCCCTCCCACTCGTCCATGCATCTTCCCTCCCCTCAGGGAAATATAATGATTAATTAGACAAACCCTACCCCACTTGTTGAGGTCCTTTGAGTTGCCATCGAGTCGGTTCCAACTCATAGCAACCCTGTATAAGGGTTTCTAAGGCCGTAAATCTTTCTGGGAGCAGATAGCCTCATCTTTATCCAGTGGAGCAGCTGGTGGATTTGAACTTCTGGCCTTGCAGTTAGCCCCCTAGTATGTAACCCACTATACCACCAGGGTTCCTGTCCTTTGAGCAGGAACCACATAAACACCAAGCACTACAAGTACAGCAAAGAGAAATCAGAACACCTCCTCGGCTGTGGGATGCTAACCAAGGCACAGCTCAATCAATCTGTAAATGAAGATCAAAAGGGATCTTCCACACAGATAATAGAAAATGACACCAGCATAAACAGGAAGAGAGATTAGTTCAATAAAGGAATAAAATCACATTTGCGGGTCTCGAGTAAGATTTTTGCTTACTTTTAACTTCTCAGCATATAACTCACAAGGTTATTAATATGGATTCCTACTGTTTTGGGCAAATAAACAGCCACTGATGTTTTGTGCCCAAACCACTTTATTAGAGCTTTCCTTTACAGCAATTGTCTTTTTTTTTACCCCCCAAGGCCCGAGAGGCTCAGATATTTACAAAACAGAGAGTGCCAAGACAGAACGAATAACCAAGGTAAGAGGAGGCAGCATGTGTGGACAGGAAAAACCAGGGCAGGGGTGGATGGGACCCTCATTGGAACTCTGTTTAACTCTTAGACAAAGTCAACGTTCAAGAGCAGTGAGAAGACACCGCTGGGGGGCCACCAGGAAGGCTGCTTTTGTGCTTTCACCTTGATGCTAGGAGTCATCACTGAACAGAGTGCACCACTGTGAGATGAGGGTGGACAACTGACCTGTTTGCCCAGGACTTTCAGTTTGAAGACAGGGTAAGTCCCAGGCAAAACAGGACAAGTTGGTTACCCTAAAATAGACATGGATACAGCAACGCACAGAAAAGCCCTCAGCACAGGGTCTGGTACATAACTGGGGCTCAAACATTATCTGTGGAAGCAGAAGGAATGAGCTCTAGTCTACAGCTGGCGCATTCAGCTTTTCCTAAAACAGGAAACGTACTAGAGGCCCAGCAAGGATGCATGGGATTGTTCATACACTAAGACCCAAGAAAAAAGACTATCCATGGCTCTCAATGCAGTACCTCACGCACCCTTTCAAGTGAAGTTCCCATAAGGCCTTCTTCCTCTGTCCACCTTAAACTTGGGGCTCCTTGCTTACACAGACCAAACCACAGGCCTGCTCTCTCTCCCTCCACTCTCCCTATTTAACTGAAGGCCTCTGCGCTTACACTCAAACCCAATCGCTAATAAAATGATTTCCTGGTCCTCTCTATGTACAATTTTCATCTTGTTTTCTACATTGTAGAGATAACGTAGATTTTAGAGAATTTCCCTTCTTGGCTCTGCCACTTATGAGCTCTGTGACCTTGGGCAAGCTATCCAAACTATACAAACTCTCTAAACTTCAATATTCTCACCTATAATGTCCTGCCTTGGTGTGTGGTAAGATAAAAAGTAACTGAGCATAGCCAGCACCTAACCCAATCGCCAATGTAGTAGTCTTCTTCCTCCATTCCCTTTGATATGATCAATATTCAAGTCTTCAATATGACTGGGCTCTTAAAATCAATCAAGGGTTTGGCTAGGATTCTTGTCATTTCTGTAGCTTCAAATCTCTCTCTAGCTTTGAAGATGTCATTCCCATCTTCATTGGCTCAAAGCAATCTGGGTCCTGTACTGCACTGCTAAGTCCCCAGATGCCATCACAATGGAGCTAATTGCCCTAGCTTCAAATCTTACCCTCCAGGTGCCTGAATTACCTTGCCAGACATCTAGGATTTCAACAGAATCCCTGGATAATGCAATGGGATAATACATTTGGCTGCGAACCAAAAGGTTAAAGATTCAGGTCCAACCAGAGGTGCCTTGGAAGAAGGGCTGCAGCCTGTTTCCAAAAAGCCAGCCACTGAAAGCCTTGATGGAGCACAGCTCTATTCTGACACACATGAGCTCGCCATGAGTTGCAGGAGACTCAATGGCAACTGGGACTGGGGATCTTAGTGGTTGTTAATTCTAAGTTCCCCAAGGGAACTTAGCTGGACGAATTGTACCAGAGATGCTCAACTTTGGTACCCGGGCTTGCACCCACCAACATTAACCAGCAGTTCAGTTCTGAAACTTTAACTCAGGATATTGGTGAAATGGACCCTTAATACCACAAGTCTCCTCTTTGGATATCACTGTTCTTTGTTGTCACCTGTCCCAAGGAAAGGGGTGCAGATGCTATTTCTCTGCAACCTCTCAAACACTGCTCTGGGGACCTCTGGAAAGATAATGGTAAAAGACATGGCCCAGTGAAGGGTATCTGTTGATTCCACGAACAGTGGTATCATACAGGAAGTGTGTCACTGTGTCATAGCAGGGGCCTGGACACTTAGGCGTGTCAGCAAGCACCAGTAAGGGCAATCTTATCTCCATAAAACATACTCACAAAACTAGCAGTCAGAGAGAACTCCAGCTCAGAACCACATACCCACTGGGATAATCTATCTTAGCAACACACTTGAATCCACAATCACATAGTCAGATAATCCACAACCAGAGTTCCGGTTGGCTGCACTCAGCAGGGTTCATAAAGAATACATGGGCCCACACAGAAAATTGTTCTCATCACGCTGTACATACTGTATGTGGGAACCAAGGCGTCAAACCAGTTCATTCAGGTTCAGCATCCTGCTGAGAATTTGCATTGCCACCCCAGATATAGTTGTTAAAATGTAGATTCTGATTCAGCATTTCTGGGGTAGCAGTGCAAATTCTTACCAAGGGTAAGATCAGAATGAAGCAGTTAGAAGAAACTTTGGTTGGAAAAGTTATGAAGTAATTTGTTATTAACAATAATTTAAGCACCAACGCTTATGAATGATTAACTTTGACTTGGATAAAATTTCAGTGTTACTGCATTCCCTGGCATACTGATATGCTTTCTTGAGTGGGAAAGAAATGGGTGGAGTAAGGATGAATGCGACATGTTAGAGCTGTGCACAATCCTGGCCTATCCTGGGCTATATGCTCTCCCAGTCAAGGGTACATTTGTGTGTGTGTTTGAGAGAGAGAAAGACAGGGAGAGATGGAGGGGAAAACACTGAGAACCACTGGTTCAAGAATTGCCCTGTGGAATGGAACTGACTCAGACTTCAAAGTCAGAGAGAATTGAGAAGAGGATGATAGTAGGAAGCAGAAGCCCCAGGCCAAGTGAAACATTCAGGGCCAGCATAAAGCAGAGCCTACCATTCACTGAATCTAGGTCAGCAACCAGCAGACCTAACGCACTTTGCCTCTGGCTCCCTATACCTCAGGGCATGTCCAACATTGATGAACTTCTGCCTCTCCAGCATAGGACTTCTGGTGTGGTACTATAGCATCAGCACTAGACTTCAAGCCACAAGGTCTGAGGTTCAAACTCACCAGTTGCTCCTCAGAAACCCTGTACAGGGTTGTTATGGGTCAGAATCAACTCAATGGTATTTCACAACAACAAGCTTTATGCATAATCTTGCCAGTCATCTGAAAGTCAACTGCAAGTCATGGTGACCCCTGTGTTTCATAGTAGACTTGTTCCATAAGGTTTACAATGACATTTTCTTAAGTAGATGGCCAGACCTTTCTTCTGCTGCACCTCTAGTTGAACTCAAACCATCAATCTTTCAGTTAGCAGCCAAGCATGTTAACTATCTGCACAATCTTGTTTCTTCCAACATTTCACCTTGCTGCCTTCTGGCTATGTTCATCCCTGATATTCAGCTTGGTGTTTTCTCAAAGGACTTCTGTGTAACTCCATTGGAATCAGGTGGTCTCCAGCAGGACCACTTTTCTCCACAGGACTCCTAGACAGAACCCAACCAATGACAAAAGGGCAACAGACCTAAATAAACCCTCAAGCCCCAAATCAAGGCAGCCATTCATTCATCTTTCCAAGTTAAGTGAAATAAAAAACCGTACAGGATGGTAATGAAAACACTTCAGTGTTGTGTGTGGCTCTGAGTTCCATGAATACTTTGGAAAAAACATAGGCAAGCCTAACCCGAGTGATTGACACTAGCCTTCAAGGGTTTCACAAACCAGGAAAACAAACTAAGATTCTCCATTAGTTCACTCTGGATTCTCCTTGAGATTCTACACCAACCTACTTACCAAGGGCACATAACAATTTATGTCAAGTGAGTGGGAAAGAACGTGGAATTCATTTATTTTACAGCCTACAGAGTTCTGGATAAAAATGAAAATACTTAGGTCATGGGAAGAAGTTGTATTCTTTAGCAAGGTCTTTCTACACCATGAAGATGTGCTATTAAAGATAATTAGGCTCACCCCTTAAATCCTTTTATTGAACTCTCTCAAAATATCAATCACTGTTACTAATATGATTTCATATGCTACAGTTCATTCCGAAGGACAAATAGCTTTCCTATTTAAATGACACCATCTCTTCAAATAAACTCAAAGTGCTCAGCAGACATCAGTTTCTCTTCTTCACAAACCTGCCAAGTCAGGGATTAGATGGGTAGGGCACCAGCCAATTCTAGGTGACACCTAAAAGCCAAAGGACATTAAAGAGAGTGTGTGTGAGAGAAAGGAATTTCCCAACATGTAGTCCTAGGACATTTTCTGATCTTTAAGGACCATATAAGGTTAACAATCATTGAAAATAACCTGCTGTTACTAACATTACGTACATTAATATGCACATAATACGCCTAATAAACTTTTAGGAAACAAAATCAGTTACTAAGTCATTTTGCCCATTATTGGGATGCTCTTGACTCCATGAAGGAAGATAATGGATTTAGAAATTAGTCATATATTGTAACACATTATTAATCACGGCATTGAGAAGAGTAAATAGATGTTATAAGAACACTACCCAGGAATTCAATTTCCTTTTAAATTTAGTTACTCTCTTGAATTCCTTATGTTACCCACATTCTTCACAAAAATACAACAGTCCGATTTTTCCTTTTCTCCCAAAACAGTGATTTTCAACCTTTTTTATATATATTTTTAAAAGAAGCAGAACCTTCTTCAATGAAATTTTTTATAAAACAGAACATAGAATGATGAAACAGGAGCTGCTTTGGTTTCAGAAAGGGGAAAAGGATGAGTGCAGCCAGGTCCAGAAGACCCCACATGACCCTTTGACATCACAGACCCTACATCAGGACACAGCATGAACCACTGTTCTGAAGCATCTATGGAAAAAGCGTATCACATAATGTATAATGACTGTAACACACACACACATGAGTTGGCTTCAAAAAGTTCATGAAAAAATGCCATTATCTTTTCGTTCTATTTCCCCCACCAACTTTCTGAAACCCCCTTGTCTATGTGTGTATGTTGTTTCTGTTGCTGTGAGTTGCTGTCAAGTATATGAGTGGATTCCAACTCATGGAGACCCCATATGTTCAGAGTATAAGCGCTCCATAGGGTTTTCAAGCCTGTCTCCAGGGGGCATTCAGATCACCAGCCTCTAGGCTAGTAGTCAAGCACTGATTTACACCACCCAGGGGTATATGCAAATGTGTGTATGTGTGCTGTTGTTCTTAGGTGCTGCTGAGTGGGTTCCAACTCATAGCAGCTGTATATCTTGTTGTTGTTGTTGTTAAGTGCCTTAGAGTAGATTCCAACCCATAGCAACCCTATATAGGGTTTCCGAGGAACAGCTGGTGAGCTTGAACTGCTGACCTTGCAGTTCAAACACCTTTGCAGTCTGGCCCATTAACCCACAACACCACACCAGCAGCTCTATATAGTGATTCGATTTCAAGGCTGCAAATCTTTATGGGAGCAGAAAGTCTTATCTTTCTCCTGTGGAGCAACTGGTGGATTTGAACTGCTAACCTTGTGGTTAGCAGTACAGTGCTTATCCTACAGAGTCACCAGAAATTCTATATACGTGTGTGTGTGTGTGTGTGTGTGTGTGTATTTATTTATGTATATGGGGAGAGAGAGAGCATGAATTGAGTCCTGGTGTGTTAATGCTCTGGACTGCAAAGTCACTTTCAACTGCAAAGTCGGTCATTCAAATTCACCAGCCACTCCTCAGAAACCCCATACAGGGCCACTATGAGTGGGAAGTGACTGGAAGGCACTTAACAACAACAACAATATGTGTGTGTGTGTGTGTGTGTGTGTATTTCACAAATCACAAACATTGATATCCAATAAGAAAAGTTAACAAATAAATAGCTCACATGAGATGAAAATTAACATTGGGGATGGTGTGAAAAATTCAAAGTCCAAAAAAGCACAAACCAAAAGAATAGAACACTTGACAATGATTACATTTCCCCAGGAAATTTTGAATGATGACCCCCAGTACTGGCTAGCCTCCCTGAAACAACAATAGCACACTGCCGGTGGCTATGTAGAAAGGTTTTCTTCTTAAAAGCAATCTTTCATACAAATACTCACACCCTTTGAGTCAGTAGTAATTCCATTTCTAGAAATTTGCCTTTCAAAACAATTCAAGAGGAAAACAATTAGATGAAGATGTTCATTTCAGTTTTCATCATAACAGCACAAACAAAAATCCAAAAATACAGACGTGGTTAAATCAACAATGGTTATCCACTTGATGGACTATTACACAGTCATTTAAAAAAACAAAACAGCTAAAGTATTCTCAAGCACTTTCCACTTAATCAGCTCTCCAAATTAGCCCTGCTTTGAATCCCCTCTATAAAATAAACCCAGGATGTCTTTGTCCACTTGGCAGCTTTTGTCTAGGACCCTCACTGGAACTCCTTCCAACAATTGAGTTTTTCCTAACCATCAATCCCCTGGGATTGTTTCCAGATATGTGTATACTATTTGTACTTGTCATTGTAACAGCATAATTTAATTAAATATTATATAAACCAATGAAATATAAATACACAAAGCATGACAGTTGCTGTTTCTAGGAAACCCAATTTAAAAGCTCTGGAAAGACTTTATAAAAGCTAGTCATTTAAAGAATAGAAGCCAAATTATATGTGGGCAAAATAATTGCAAAGGACCAGGCCAAAACACCATAAAAATGTAGGCTACTATGCTCAGATTAAGGAGTTCTGGTAGTAGCGTCGTGGTTACAAATCAGGCTGCAAACCAGTTCCAAACTACCAGCTGCTCCGCGGGAGAAAGATGAGGCTTTCTGCTCCCGTAAAGATTTACAGCCTCGGAAACCCTATACAGGGTTGCTATGTGTCAGACCCGACTCCACGGCATACCCACAACCACACACTCAGATTTGCCCACACATCTGCCAGTCTGTCATACTATGATTGCTTGTGTGTTGCTGTGATGCTGGAAGCTTTGCCACTGGTGTTTCAAATATCAGCAGGGTCACCCATGGTGGACAGGCTTCAGAGGAGCTTTCACAGTAAGACTAAACTAGGAAGGAAGAATCGGTGGCTCACGTCTGAAGGATTGGCTACTGAGAGCCTTATGAATAGCAGTGAAGTCTTGATTAATATAGTGCCAGAAGATGAGCCCTTCAGGGTGACAGGCACCCAAAATACAACTGAACAAGAGCTGCCTCCTCCAATAGAGTTAACCTTAATGACGTGGGTGGAGCAAAGCTTTCAGTACCTTGATTTGTTGATTGGGCATGACTCAAAATGAGAAGAAGAAAAGAAAAAGCTACAAACATCTATTAATAATCAAAACATGGAATGTACAATCTAGAAAAATTGAAAGTAGTCAAAAACAAAATAGAGCACATAAAGATTGAGATTCTAGGCATCAGTGAGTTTAACTGGGTATGCATTGGCCATTCTGAATCAGACAGTCATATGGTTTACTATGCCAGGAATGAAAAATTCAAGAGGAATGCTATCACATTCAAAAAGAACATTTCAATGAAATTCACTGTTGTCTGTGACATGATAATATCTATGTATTATCTATATGTTATCTATATAGCTATAAATTATCTATATATATACATGACAATAAGGAAGCCCAGTTAATACACCATCAGTCATATTTAACCACCACCAACCAAAGCCAAAGATAAAGAAATTAAAGAATTCTACCAATTACTTCAGTCTGAAATTGATCAAACATGTAATCAAGATGCATTGATAGTTACTGATCATTTGAATGTGAACACTGGAAACAAATAAGAGGGATCATTAATTGGAAAATATGGCTTTGGTGGAAGAAACGACACTGGAGATCACATTACCTTTTTTCCAACAACATAAACTTAAACACATAGACCTCATCAGATGGAATACACAGGAATCAAATTGACTATATCTATAGGAAGAAAGAATATCATCAACCAAAACAAGGCCAGGAGCTGACTCTGGAACATACACCATCAACTGCTCATATGCAAGATCAGGCTGAAGCTGAAGAAAATTAAAACAAGTGCACAAAAGCTAAAATATGACCTTGACTATATCCCACCTGAATTTAGAGACCATCCCAAGAACAGATTTGATGTATTAGACACTGAAGACAAGAGGAGTTGTGGGATGACATCAAGAACACCATACATGAAGAAAGCAAAAGGTCATTAAAAAGACAGAAAAGGATAAAAGACTAAAATGGATGTCAGAAGAGACTTGGAAGCTTACTTTTGGAAAATAGAGATGCTAAAGCAACTAGAAGGAATTAAGAAGTAAAAGAGCTGAACAGAAAATTTCAAAGGGCAAGTCAAGAAGACAAAGTAAAATATTATAATGAAATGTACAAAGACCTGGGATTAGAAAACCAAAAGGAAAGAACAGCTACTCAGCATTTCTCAACTGAAAGAAACGAAGAAAACATTCAAAAAAAAAAAAAAAATCAAAGTTACAATATTGTAGGATTCTATGGACAAAATAAGGTGCCCTGGCAGCATAGTGGGTTACAAGTTGGGCTGCTAACAGCAAGGTCAGCAGTTTGAATGTACCAGTGCTCCATGGAAGAGCAATAAGGCTTTCTGCTCGTAAAGACTTATAGTCTCGGAAACCCTACATAGAATCACTACATGTTGGAACTGACTCAGTGGCCCACAACTATCGCCACCATGGGCAAAATACTGAACAATGCAGGAAGTATCCAAAGAAGATGAAAAGAATGCAGACACTGTACCAACAAGAATTGATTGATTTTCAACCATTTCAGGAAGTTGTTAAATGCTGCTAAGTTGGTTCTGACTCACAGCAATTCTGTATAGGGTTTCCAAGACTATAAATCTTTGTGGAAGCAGAAAGCCTTGTGGTTCACAGTTCGGTGCTTATCGTATGAAAGTTCCTCCATTTCAGGAAGTAATATATAATAAAGAGCCTATGGTATTGGAAGAATATGTCCAATCTGCACTGAAGGCATCAGCAAAATACAGGGCTCCAGGAATTGATACAATACTAGTTGAAATGTTTTAACAAACTGATGCAGAGTTGGAAATACTCATTAGTCTATGCCAAGAAATTTGGAAGATATCTACATGACCAGCCAACTGGAAGAGATCCATGTTTCTGACCGTTTCTAAAATAAGGTAACTACAAAATGTGGAAATTATCCAACAACAGTATTAACATCTCACAAAAGTAAAATTGTGATTAAGGTACTTCAGAAATGGTTCCAACAGTATGTTGGCAGGGAGCTGCCAGAAATTCAACCTGGATTTAGAAGAGGATGTCGAATAAGGGGTATTGTTTTGCTGATGTCAAACGGATCTTGGCTGAAAGCAGAGAATACCTGAAAAATATTTGTTTATCTGTGTTTTATTGACTATGTAAAGTCATTCAACTGTGTGGGTCATAACAAACTATGGATAGCATTGCAAAGAGTGGGAATTGCGAACACTTAATTGTGTTCATAAAGAATCTGTACACAGACCAAGAATCTGTACATACACCAAGAGGCAGTTATTTAAACAGAACAAGGGGATATTGAATGGTGTAAAATCAGGAAAGGTGTGTGTTAGGGTTGTATCTTTTCACCTTCCTTAATTAATCTGTATGCTGTACAAATAATCTGAAGAACATGGCATTGGGATTGGCTAATCAACAAACTGCAATATGCAGATAATACAACTAAACTTGCTGAAAGCCAAAAGGACTTGAGGCACTTGCTGATGAAGATCAACTAATACAGCCTTCAGTGTGGACAATAGTTCAATGTAAAGAAAACAAACATCTTCACAACTGGACCAATAGATTCACAATCAATCATGAAAGCAGCAGTCTTGAAATCACACAATGTGTCATGGCACTATAGGATAAGCACTGGACTACTAACCTAAAGGTTGGCAGTTCAATCCCACTAGTCACTCCTCAAAAACCCTCTACAGGGTCTTTATGAGTCAGAACCTAGTACACAGCACTTAACAACAACATTGCATTGGGCAAATCTGCTATAAATTTGTGTTAAAGAGCAAAGACATCAGTTTGAGGACTAAGGTGTACCTGACCCAAGGCACACCTTATATGTATGTGAAAGATGGACAATGAATAAGGAACACCAGAGAAAAACTAATGCATTTGAATCATGGTGTTGGTGAAGAATATTAAGAGTACCATGGACTGCCAGAAGAACAAACAAATCTGTGTTGGAAGAAGTACAACCAGAATGCTCCTTAGAAGCGAGAATGTCGAGATTATTGTCTCCTGTACTTAGGACAGGTTATCAGGACGACCCAGTCCCTGGAAAAGGACATCATGCTTGGTAAAGTAGAGGGCCAGTGCAAAAGAGGAAGATCCTCAATGAGATGGACTGACACAGTGACAGCAGCAAT
>NW_006408737.1:5100148-5120604 GCF_000296735.1 Chrysochloris asiatica
CTAAATACCAAAAGAGTGGGAAGGAGTCTTCACATCAAGAATCAATGCTATCCCTTCTGTAGGCAGGGTTGATAGCGATGGGCAACTTAGACATTGGCTACCTAAACTGAGGGGGTGATAAAGGCACAAAGAGACAGGCTTACAAGGTTTCAAGAGGCAGTTTAGTTTAAGAGTGTGTGGAGGAAGAAAGCGTCCCCACTGAATAGTTTTCATCTTGTCTAGATGGGTGTGGTTAAAAAGGATAGGGATAAGATTCTTAATTCCACAGTGAGTAACTGTTATCATGACTAATAGCAACTGTCACAATTGTAAAGGTAGAAATGTTGTAACAAAAACAGGGGAGTAGTTAATCTTACAGTCCAGAAACAAAGTACCCTAGGACCTTCAAGGTCAAAGTGCACAAGCGGAATGCAAGACCTTATCCAGAGAAGGAGCAACACCAGAGATGGAGGCAGAGGTGGGGACATGGAGATAGGGAGCAGCTGAGGACTCTAGATTCATGGGAAGCGAGGGACTAAGAGATGGCGGCCAGGAGGCAGACTTGAAGAATGTGCCCGTTGGTGGTGTAAATTATTATAGATGCCTGAGTGTTTAAAAGAAAAAAGAAAAAAAAAAAGAGCTAAAGTGAATAGAGAGAAATACTGTTAACTGATGGTACAGGGAGGGGATTATAATCATTGTAATGAAGCAAGGTGTATGATTTGTTGAATGTAAAACAGATAATCTGCCCTGTAAACTTTCACTCAATCCACAATAAAAACCTTAAATACATACATGTTTGTGTGTGTGTATACTAAAAAAGAAATGGAGAAAGCTTTTTTAGCAGGTTGTTTTTTTGTTGTTGTTGTTTTTTTGGCTTGTTTTCACTGGACTTCCAAAGTGAAAAGAGAATCAGTATTTCCATTTTCTACGTTCTCCCTTAACATTCAGGCCTCCCTTAATAGTAGCACACTCTCTGTTTCATCCACATCATTCATCATTCACCTACTAAAATGGAACCTAGACTGACACTTACTTTGTATTTCCTAGCCATCAAGATCCTTTGTTTTTTTTTTAAATCTAAAGTTATCTACCCCTTCATTTACTTTCTATCTGGTTTTTATTCTTTTTTTAATTCTCCAAACTACAATTTATATTCTCAAGAGATTCTCAAAACCCATCTAATTAAATCATTCAATCAGAAAACAAATTAAAATGAAATATCACTGCAAACCCCCAAGGGGAAAATAAACTTTTCATTTATGACTAGAACAGATCTCCAGGGTAAAGCTCCAAAGCCTGTTCTAATTGAGAGTCCTACTGAATATCCTGAAGAACATTTAGTGACATTTGCAGTTTCCATGACTTTTCTTCCAAGGAAAAGACGAGCCTGAGCAAGACTCCGAAGCAAAACATATTTGTTTTGAGAATGGGATGCTTTCGTTAATGACTAATAGTTGCACTGGGCATCAGCACTAAGTGTTCATTCATTCAGCCACTTGTCCATCCAATACCTACTCTATGTAGAACGTGCCAAGAACAGCCCTAGGCACTCAACAAACATTTGTTATGTGAATTTA
This sequence comes from Chrysochloris asiatica, assembly GCF_000296735.1. NCBI lineage: Eukaryota > Metazoa > Chordata > Mammalia > Afrosoricida > Chrysochloridae > Chrysochloris > Chrysochloris asiatica. The sequence continues at coordinate 5,101,708 of NW_006408737.1, forward strand.
ATCTCTGACTCTCAGTGCGAAGCAAAACAAAATCCAGAGTTTCCTGAGTGTATCTATGGAAAGAGTTTCCAAGTGGAAAACCTACTGCCTCCATCACCCCTAGGCCGTCCTCTGAGATCTCTCACTGTGACACCCACTTCCACCATCATCAACTGACTTCAATGAGGCTCTCTTTCCCTCAGGTCCTCTAGCTGTTTTAGGAGACAGTATGGCACATTGGGAAGAACATAGTCTCTGAAATGGCATTGTTGTTGTTGTTGTTATGTGCCGTGGAGTCGGTTCCAACTCATACCGACCCTGTGCAGGGTTTCCGAGACTGTAAATCTTAACGGGAGCAGAAAGCCTCATCTTTCTCCCGCGGAACAGCTGGTAGTTTCGAACTGCTGACTTTGCGGTTCGCAGCCCAATTCCTAACCACTACGCTACCAGAGCTCCTTCTGAAATGGCATTATCTGGTTTTAAATCCCTGGATACAATTGACTCATTGTGTGAACAAGAATAAATCATATGATATCTCAACGCTTCAGTTTCCATATCTGTACAAAGCTACCTACCTCATAAAGTGTTGTTGTTGTTAAGTGCCGCCAAGTTAGTGCTGACTCATAGCAAATCTGCATAGGGTTTCTGAAAGTGGGTTTGAACAGCCAACCTTGTAGTTAGCAGTCCAGTGCTTATCCTACAGTGCCACACTAAGGTGGTGAGGATGAAATAAGTCAATGTATATAAACCACTAAGAATAGTACCTGGCACAAATCTTTTTGGGAGCAGAAAGTCTCACCTTTCTCCCACATATAATTTTTAGCTCTTATTCATCCTGGTGTGGCGCTGTAGGGTAAGCACTGGACCGTAAGACTGGCTTGAACTACAAGGCTGGCAGTTCAAACCCACCAGCCACAGCTGGGAAATCCTATATAGGGTCACTATGAGTCACAACTGATTGATGGCACTAAACAACAACAACAAATTATTATTACTGTCACTTATTTTCTTTACTTCAGCAGTATAGCTGGATTATTCAAAAGGCCCTTATAACTAAAGAGATTTCATAGTTAAAATACATATAAAACCATTCTGTATGATATAAATGATTAGCCTGTTTGACTGCTAACTGGAGGGTTAGCGGTTCCACCCAAAAACACCTCAGAAGAAAGATGCACTGTACTTTTGCAAAAATCAGCCATTGAAAACCTCAAGTAGAAATCCTAGTTCTACTCGGATACACATGGGGTTGCCATGCATCACCATGGGAGTACATTTTAACATCCTGTATCAAGTTCAGCAGTCTGACCACATTGTTCTTTCCCACTCTTGACCTTCAGAGAGCTGTATTTGCCCTCTTACTCCCTAAATCCTAGCTCAGGAATAGCGACAGCACCTCTGTCACTAGCCATCCTACACCATCACAACACAACCAACAGAATAACCTCTGCCCTCTACCTGACTTATTTTAAGTCTTTCCCAAGTCAGTAACACTCTCCCTTCCCTAGCCACCTACAGGAGTTGCAATGCAAACATTTTAACATACAAAAGACCTTCTCTTTACCCATATACCCAGTGTTTTCAGAAATATATTTGCAAGTCCCAAACAATGCATTGCTGTATATTTTCCTGGGAGACGTATTGCAAAGGTCCTTTCAACATCAACAATGCATGCATTTTCATGCAGAGTCTTTGAAATACTGTGACATGGACCATATTCAACATGGTAGGGTCCACTCTGTGAGTAGTTCTGAGTTAATAATGTCCTGTCACTGCTTCCCAAAGCAGTGCTTTGCTCCCTCCCTCCCTTCCTGGCCAGACAGAAAGACATAAGAGAATGCTTTTCCAGGAGCATACGTGCAGGAAAATCTCTCAAAATCTGTGGGCAAACTAGAAATACCAAAGTAAGGCCTGGCCTAGGGTATTCCTGGGAACACTCTAAATCACTCTAGTGCAAACATTGTACTTCTATTGCTGATTAACTGTCGATCCAGATCTATGGAACGGAAAATGACAAGTGAGAAATAACAACAACATACACCTATCAGATAAATGAATTGAATCAGACAAACCCAGGCGCCAGGTTGAGAGAGCAGAGGCAGATACAAAGAAGCGGCCCTGGTTCTATTTTCAGGTGAAGTGTCAGAGTGATGTTATTGTTTTTAAGTCATTAGTCAAGAAACACAATGGATGTGTATACCTCTCCGCACTCACCTGCACTTCCTGTGGGAAAAACATACACCAAATAAATACGGAGCCGTGGCCCCCTACCCTGGCAGGGGCAGCAGGTGCGTGGGCTGATTCCTGGGGGGTGAAAGCCTTCAATCCAACTCAATATTTGCCAAGGTCTGTCTGCTCTGTGCGTAGGACTCAGCACCTGATGGGCTTGCAAGGGTTACGGGTGAGCTAGGCTCAACCCTCTCTTTAAAAGCCCACAAGCCTGTTAGAAAGCAGGGGGCATGAAGAGATGAAGAAAAAGAAGTGTGAACGTGAGAAATGCGTGTGTGTGTGCACACCCCAAGTCCTGTCCAGGGTGTCCGAAATCCCATCATCTTCCTCTGACAGCTCACCACATCCCACCTCCCCCTTCACCCTGGACCTAGCCTGGGCGCAACCCCTGGATGCAGCCTTTGATGGCAGGGATACCCTGCTCTGTCTGTCCACTCCACCCAAGCGGACTGGGCTTGGGAGTGAAACTATCGGAGATAGCGGCCTTCAAACAACCCAGCACGGTCCTGGGAGAAAGGTGCAGCCCAGGGCTAGTTCTCTCGGTCCTGAGCGGAGGCGCCACCGCAGTGTACAGAGCCCGGGACTCCAGTGCTTCTTCCCGGCGTCCACACCTACCCCAACGGAGAAAAACCAGAGGGTCCTGAAACCGCGGACCTGGGTGGGAGTGCGGACCGTTGTAGGCTCAAGCAGTCCCCCAGCTTCAAAGTCCAGCGGATTTCCCCCTGCATTTCCACCCCACTAGCAAACTACAAGGTCCGCGGTTGGAGTCTACCAAGCTGTTCCATGGGGCAAAGATTTTTTTTTTTTTTTTAAGTCTCGGAAACCCTATACAGGGTCACTATGAGTGGGAACTGACTGGAAGGCATTTAACAACAAGCTAACCACAGAACTGGGGAGATGCAATTTTCTGAGTCCTAGCCCGTCCCACAGCCTGTGAGGATAAAACGACCACAGCTGGGGCTGCGCGGACATCTCGCCCTGGACCCTTAACAGTAGCGAAAAGAGCTCGAATGCCCACGCACGCTCTGCTGTGCACATACAGTCCCTCGTACACACACTCTGAGATGGACCTGCGTGTGAGCCCGAGCGCCCGCGAGCAACCAGCCTGGAGTCACACGCACATTTCGACACGTGCGCAGCGCGCCCCCACACCGCTAGCGAGCTGCACGCACCCGCGCGTGCAGCCCGCGCACACACGCGTGCCCTGTAGAACCGCGCATGGCAGCAGACGCGGACGGTCCCTTTCTCAGGCAAGAACTGACAAGCAGTTCCGTATGTGTTTGCAGCCCCCTATGCATCTGCGGTCCCAGAACCCCCCCGCTGTCTCTCTGCTGAGACGCATCCACCTCAACACGCCCGCGCCGCGCGCTGCGCACTCGAGCTTCATGGACCGCCCAAGTTTCCCGGAGCGCTAGTACCTTGGATATGCTGTTTGATAACATTCTCCAGGTGGTCCAGTCGCTCAATGATCTTCATGGTGTCCCCTTTGTCTTCCTCCAGCTTCTTGTCGGGCGCCGGCTCCTGCCCCCGCACATACACACTAGCGATGTAGTTGGTAACCCAGCCCACATAGAGCAGGCAGATGATGTTGGTCATGCCGCTCAAGATCACGCAAGTGGACACCAAAGTTTTGGTCTTCCTGGTACACACCATTCTGGGCTCCCTCCTCCATATAGAGCTCCCTGGGGCCCCTCCTCGTCGTTCGCCCCGTGCTCACACCCACTAGTACAAGCCGGGTAGCTGGGCGCTTGAGCACCTGAGTCCTGATGTTTTCCAAAGCTCAATCCTCTGGCTGCGGGGCCGCCGTACCCAAGTTTACAGCTCTCGCTGCTGCCCACCAGAGAGGGAGCTTGACAAAGGAAATGAGGTATTTGGGTGGTTTTTTTCTCCAAATTAAAAATCCCCGAGCCCTTTCCAGAGAGGTCACGGGTATCCAGCAGCAGCACACCCAGATACGCTTGTCTGGGAAACTTTGTCACTGCCTAGGTCCGCGGCCGCGCCGCTTCCCATCGCCCAGCGCCGGGTGCCTTGGCTGTCCGACTGACCCGCGCTGCTAGAAGGACAGCGGTGGCGGCAGCGGCTGCGGGGAGAGCCGCGGAGCTGAGCGGCCCGGCCCCCTCCGAGCGACAAGCGCCACCGCCAATCGCGCTCCGACTCTGGAGAGGGGCCGGTGCTGGGCCGCCACGGACCAACGGGGAGGGCGCGGGAGGCGGAGTCCTGCCCCCCGGCCCCACCTGCTGGCCGCCCCTGGCTCCCGCCCCCCAGAGACTCGCCTGAGCCTTCACCCTCTGGCTGCCCCAGACCTGAGGCACCTGGGAAGGACACGCCCGGTCTCCGGATCCGGAGATTCCGCGGGGAGAATCTCCTGCTTTTAGCAGGAATCTCGGGCTTTGGGGGACTAAGGGGTTCACTGTTCCTCACCTACCCTGGGCGTGGGGCTTCTCACACTGATCCCGCCGGCCTACTGCTCAACCTTTTTTTCTGGTCCTCAGGACTCTTGAGAGTAGCCAGGGAATGGTCACCTGTCCTGCGTTAGCCATAAGTCTCTGTTGCCCTCCACTTCTTCCTTGGCCTTACTTCAGCCTCCACTCTGACGGCCCACGTCTGTGTATGGGCTGCCAGAGCCGTTCCAGAACCTCCTGGAATCTCCGAGAAGACACACTGGTGAACTGTTATTAGATGATTCTGGACCACCACCACCATCCTAACAAGTTTTCTGTCCCTATCTAGGTTTGGTTTTGCTCTAGGTTTGTGCAGCTGGTTGGACAAGGCTCTGTCTTGTAACAGTTTTATGCATGTGGAACTAGGCTCATTCCATGCACGGAAACATCCCGGGAGGGAAATGTTAAGCTCTCTCTGGCTTGTAAAGCTCCTCTACCTGCTATTTATGGTATTAGGGAGGGCAGCAGGAAAGAACTGTGACTGGCAGCTGAGGAACACCGCTGGACTCCTGTGGTGATACTATTTTGTTATTAGAGCAAATGTTTATTCATATTACCTCCTCTGCTGAACACCCACTTCTCAGCACCTGAACAGAATTCCTTTAGACAAAGCCCTTTCAAACAGATTTCCCTCTTATTCATCTCGGGAGCCCTGGTGTGGCGCTGTGCATTAATGTGCGGGACTGCAAGGTCGGCTTGAAACGCAAGGTCAGCAGTTCAAGCTCACCAGACACTGCTTGGAAACCCTATACGGGGCCCACTATGAGTCAGAACTGACTCGAGGGCACTTGACAACAACATCCATTTCCTGGGGGGGGGGGGGCTTTTTCCTGACCTTAAGAGCCTGCTGTGTGCCCACCCTGTTGCGTGTCAGCCATGGTGCTTCTCAGTCAGGTTGGCTTCCTCAGGTGATGTCTGCTGAGATCATAGGACTGGTTCCACAAAAGAGGTACAACCCAGAACCAAAAAGGGACACTTTATGGTCCAAACAGCCAAGGACCCTTCAACAAATGCATTTGCTTATAACCTGGCCCTCCCTAAGAGACTGTGAAGATAGACACTAACTAGAGATTCTGGAAGATTCCTTTTCTCACAGGTAAAGAAGAGAAGAGGAGAAAGAGGAGGATATTTGTATGTGTCCCTGAGAGAAAGAGAGAGCACACACAATTTCTGAAAAAATTCAAGGCAGAGAGAAGTGTGCTGCCTGCAGGAGGGATTAGCTCTCAAGGAGCTCTGGTAGTGTAGTGTTTACCAGTTGGGCTGCTAGCCACAGGGTTAGCAGTTCGAAACTACCAGCTGTTCCGTGGGAGAAAGGTGAGGCATTCTGCTCCCGTAAAGATTTACAGCCTCGGAAACCCGGTACAGGGTCGCTCTGAGTCAGAACTGACTCCATGGCACATCACTACCACTCCCTGTCTCCTCAGGAAGTCTAAGTTGGACTTCCTTCTGGTTGGCTCAAACTGCTGAGTAAAGGCTTTGAGTATATTAATGGCAAAAGCCTAATCCCTCCTGTGCTACACTCTTTCCCAGCAGTCCTGGGAGGTCAGCTCATCCCAAGATCACTCTAAACCACCAAAGGGCAAGAGGGAGAGGAGAGAACATTCATTTTTCACATTCTTAATGACAAAAGGAAAAGGCCCAAATTTGAAAATAAAACAAAGTGAATCATGTGACCTTAAATTTTCTATCAGCTGGAGAAATACAACAAAGAAAAAATGCAAAGCAGGCCCCTCTCTGAAAGATCACAGGGCCAAGTTGATCAGTTCAAAGAATGTCCACTGGAGGTTCAGCCAGACACTCTTGTTGTTGTTGTTGTTAAGTGTCGTCAAGTTGGTTCTGGCCCACAGTGACCCTGTATAGGGTTTCTGAGGAGCAGCTGGTAAGCTTGAACTGCCAACTTTGCAGTTCAAATGACTTTGCCGTCTGGTACATTAACTCACAGCGCCACACCAGGACTCTAGGTTGATCTAATCACAGGTCTACCACTTCTTAGTTAAGTGACCCTGGACAAGTTACGCACTGTCACTAATGATGAATTTTCCCACTTGTCAACTTGTGAAGAACTGAATGTGAAAAGTAAATGAGAGAATGCCCAAGAAAGGGCTTTAATTAGTGCAGGACACATAAAGGGCACTAAGGCGATCGATCATGTGAGTTTCCCTTCTAGGATACATGCCTCCCCTTCCAGGCCAGAGATCAGCTCTATGAACCCCATCCTACTGGTTGCTGTTGTTGTTAAGTCCCATCAAGCAACCCAGTATGGGGTTTCCGAGGAGTGGCTGGTGAGTTTGAACTGCCGACCTTGTGCTTCAAACTGACTTTGCTGTGCTGTCCAGCACATTATCCTGCAGCGCCACACCAGAACTCCTGCTGGTTAGTCAGACCTGATTCCTCTCCACTAACCAACATCAGTCCTCTCTCCTAATGAAAACCAACAGGAACTGAAACTATAGGCAGCAAGGGTCTCATTTTGGCTAGCTAGGCTTTAGCACATTGGCTTTCTATTCATAATGTCTGTCATCAATATCACTGAGGCAGTGGTCTGCATGTGTTTGTTAAGAAAAAAAAGATTTGCAGTCCAGTTGATTGTGACTCCTGGTGACTCGAGGTGTTACAAAGTAGAACTTCTTCACAGATTTTTCTTGGCTGCAATCTTTACAGAAGCAAATCGCCAGGACTTGCTGGCGCTGCACAAATGCCTTTGTTCCAACCCCCCACCTTTAGGTTAATGTCAAACACAAACTGTTTCAGCACGCAGGGAGCTTTCTTTGATTGATTGATTGATTGTTGTTGTGGTTGTTGTTAAGTGCCATTCAGTCAGTTCTAACTCATAGTGACCCTGTATAGATAGGGTTTCCAAGGAGTGGCTGGTGAGCTTGAACCACTGACTTTGTGGTTCAAACCGACATTGCAGTCCAGTGCATTGACCTGTAGCACCACACCAGGACTACTTGGGTAGAGAGGCATGTCTTTGGTCCCCAGTTCAATTACTCAATCCAATCAGTATTGATTGAATCCCTGAAGTTTTATCTGAATGATTAGTAGTCGAACTTACCGCGTGGTGGTGATGATGGTGTGCCGTGGACTCGGTTCCAACTCACAGTGACCTTGCATAGGGTTTCCAAGGCTGTAAATCTTTATAGAAGCAGAAAGCCTCATCTTTTTCCTGCAGAACAATGGATAGTTTCGAACTACTGGCCTTGAGGTTGGCAGGCCAACTTGTACAGACATGAATGTAAGTCTTGTAATGACCTCTTTCCTGAGGCTGGAAAACTGCTATAAAAGTCATCCTTGGTCTCTGAATTTCAAGCTGTGTCTTTTAACTAACTCCTATGTGTTTCCTCATATTTAGTGTAAATAAATCCTGCCCCAGGAGGTTATTGCAAAGAGTAGATCACAGAATGGGTAGGAGCAGGCCTCACATGGACTCTATCTAATACTAAGTAGCTTTTTATACTTTTCCCCAGCATTGAACTTGGGACCTGAGTTCACTCCTGCTACAAAAGGAAAGTGTGCACTTCAAATAATCAGAAAAGGAATGGAACCCCTGACAGGGTCCTCCCAGTGCAACCTTTGGGTTTCACCCATCTTCTCATATTGAATAGGCCACTGTGCTCTTGATGAGGAGCTAGTGCGACTTCTACCCACAAATACAGCCACCTTGTCATCCCACTGACACTAAGCCTTCACACATAGAATTTTGATAACAGAATCAGAGAAAGCTGTAATTGTTCATAGAGTTTAGCCACCAAATGATTATATATTCTGGTGGGGTACCCTGACCTGAGGATTCAAGAGGAAGAGTGGACCAATCTTGGCCAATGGCAGTCCACCATCAGAAAGGTCTTCAGTGGTCCTTTATACCCACCAGATGGCAGCACCATGCAAAGCCGTGCTAATTAGTGTTTAGGGGTAAAAGGGCAAGAACTGGTCCTGATGGTAGAAAACCTCAATCCCTGGCCTGACTTGGTGAGAAGTAGGGTTACCTGTTTCTTAGGGGAACAGACATTGTTGAGGCTTCCAGCAGGGTTGGATGTAGGTTTTGGTTCAGAGACAAAGGCTAAGAGGAATCACAGATCCAAGACTGGGTGTTGCCAAGTCACTGGCCTGAGATATGTTGACAGAAAAGAAATCCTTCTAGGAGAGAGAATGTTTATTTAGCACCTACTTTGTGCCAGGTCTAGTGTTTTACACGCGTTGTCCCTTGAGCACAGATTTGGGAATCTGGCAGTCTGGGCTCATACTCCAGTTCTGTTATTTGCTAAATGCATAATCTTAGGCAAGTTACTTCTCTGTGCTTCAGTTTCTTTATTTGTAAAATAAGGATAATAATAATTCCTACCTCATACCTCATAGGACTTCTGATGTGGCACTGTGAATCAGCACTGGACTGCAATCCACAAGGTCGGCAGTTCAAACCCACCAGCTGCTCCTTGGAAACCCCACACAGGGTCACTATGACTCGGAGCTGGCTCGAAGGCACTTAACAACTTACCTCATAAGTATGTTGTGAGACTAATGTGTATAAAGCCCATGGAAAGTTGTTGTTGTTAGGTGCAGTTGAGTCAGTTCTGTGTGACCCTATGCACACTGTACAGTGCTGTGCTGTTTTCACAATTGTTGTTGTATTTGACCCCATTGATGCTATCACTATGTCAATCCATCTCGTTGGGGGTCTTACTCTTTTTTGCTAACCCTTCATTTTACCAAGCATGATGTCCTTCTCCAGGGACCTATCAGGTCCCTCCTGATCACATGTCTAAAATATGAAAGATGAACTCTTAGCATCCTTGCTTCTGAGGAGTTTTCTGGTTCCATTTCTTCCAAAGCAGATTTGTTTGTTCTTCTAGCAGTTCATGATACTTTTATTATTCTTCCCCAACACCATAATTCAATATATCGATTCTTCTACCGTCTTCCTTATTTATTGTTCAACTTCCACATACATACGAGGTGATTGAAAATGGGTTGGGTCAGGTACACCTTGCCCTCAAACTGATCTCCCTGCTTTTTAACACTTTAAAGAGGTCTTTTGTAGCAGATTTATCTAATGCAATATGTCATTTGATTTCTTGACTGCTGGTTCCATGAGACTTGATTGTAGATCCAAGCAAAATGAAATCTTTGACAACTTCATTCCTTTCTCTATTTATCATGATGTTATTTATTGGTCCAGTGGTGAGGATTTTTGTTTTCTTTACATTAAGGTGCAACCTATACTGAGGGCTGTGGTCTTTGATCTTCATCAGTCAGTAATTTAAGTCCTCTTCACTTCCAGCAAGCAAGTTGTATCATCTGCAAATTGCAAGTTGTTAATGAATCTTCCTGCAATCATAATGTCATGTTTTTCTTCATATAATACAGCTTCTAGAATTGTTTGGTCAGCAAACAATGTAATAAGTTTGGTAAAAGCACACGTATTTCCTGATTTTTAACCACTTAGTATCCCCTTGTTCTATTCGAACGACTTGGTCTTATATAGGTTCCTCAGGAGCACACTTAAGTCTTCTGGAATACCCATTCTTCACAATGTTATCCATTGTTGGTTATGATCCACATGATTGAAAATCTTTGCATAGTCAATAAAGCACAAAGTAAACACACTTCTGTTATTCTCTGCTTTCAGCTAAGGTCTATCTGATGTCAGCAATGATATCTCTGTTCTATGGCCTCTCCTAAATCTACCGTGAATTTCTAGCAGTTCCCTGTAGCATACTGCTACAACTATTTTTGGATTATCATCACCAAAGTTTTAACTGCATGTGATATCAATGATTTTGTTTGATGATTTCTACATTCCATTGAGTCGACTCTCATTGGAATGGGCACAAATATGGATCTCTTCCAATCTGGCCAAGTAGCTGTCTTCCAAACTTTTTGGCATAGATGCCTAATCATCTGTAGGGCTGCTTCAGTTTGTTGAAAGATTTCTATTGGGATTCTGTAAATCCCTGGAGCCTTGTTTTTCTGCCAATGCCTTCAGTGTGCTTTGGCCTTCATCACCACTGGCTCTTAATCATATGCTACCTCTTGATATGGTTGAACATCAACCATTTATTTTTGGTAGAGTGACTTTTTGTATTCCTTCCATCTACTTTCAATAGTTTCTGCATCGTTCAATATTTTTAATCCTTCAATAATATAAGAAGAAACTTGAATTTATTTTCTTCACTTCTTTAAGCTTGAGAAATGCTGAGTGTGCTCTTCCCTTGTGGCTTTCTAACTCCAAGTCTTTGCACATTTCATTAGAATAATTTATCTTCTCGAGCTGCCCTTTGAAATTTTCTGTTCAGCTTTTTTACCTTCTCATTTCTTCCATTTTCTTTAGCTTTTCTACATTCAAGATCAAGTTTCAAAGTCTCTTCTAACATCCATTTGGTCTATTTTTTCTTTCTTCTCCTTTTTAATGACCTTTCTTCTGTGTGATTTTCTTTATGTCATCCCACAACTCTTCTGGTCTTCGGTCATTAATGTCTTGAGATGGTCTCTAAATTCATGTGGAATATACTCAATTTTGGCTCTCATGAACTTGTTTCAATTTTATTCAGCTTCAGTATAAACTTGCATGTGAATAGTTGATAGTCTGTTCCGCAGTTAACCCCTGGCCTCGTTTTGGCTGATGATATTGAACTTCTCCACTGTCTCTTCTGACAGATGTAGTCAAATTGATTCCTGTGCACACCATCTCATGAGTTCCATGTGTATGCTGTTGTTGTTATTGTGAAGTGCCTTCGAGTCGATTCTGACCCATAGCGACCCTGTATAAGGTTTCTGAGGAGCAGCTGGTGAGCTTGAACCGCCGACCTTGCAGTTCAAACGGCTTTGCAGTCTGGTGCATTTATCCACAGCACACACCAGGAGTATGTTAAGTATCATCAAGACAGTTCCGGCATTTTGCAACCTGAGGAGCGGTTGGTGAGTTTGAACTGCCTACCTTGCTGTTCAAACTGACCTTTGAAGTTCAATGCTTATCCTACAGTGCCACACCAGGAACCCCTTTTATGCTGTTTTAAAAAGGTATTTGCAGTACACAAATTGTTGGCCTTGCAAAAATCTATTATTGATCTCCAGCATCATTTCTGTCACTAGGGCCATATTTTCCAACTACTGATCCTTCCTCTTCATTTCCAACTTTTGCATTCTAATCACCAGTAATTATCAGTGCATCTTGATTGCATGTTTGATCAGTTTGAAACTGAAGAAGTTGGTAGAATTTTAATTTCATCGTTACTTGCTTTAATGGTTGGTGCATAAATTTGAATAATAGTGGTATTAACTGGTCTTTCTTATCGGCATATGGTTATTATCCTATCACAGACAGCATTATACTTCAAGATAGATCTTGAAATGTTCTTTTTGACAGTGAATGAGGCACCATTTCTTTTCAATTTGTCATTCCTGGCATAATAAACCATATGATTGTCTGATTCAAAATAGCCCATACAAGTCCAATTTAGCTCACTAATGCCTAAGATATCTATCTTTATACATTCCATGTCATTTTTGACATTTTCCTAGATTTATACTTCTTACATTCCAGGTTCTGATTATGAATGGATGTTTGTAACTGTTTCTCCTTATTTTGAGTTGTCCCACATCAACAAAAGAAGGTCCCAAAAGCTCTGCTCCACCACATCATTATGTTCAACTCTACTTGAAGGAGGCAGTTCCTCCCCGGATGTATTTTGAGTGTTTTTCAACCTTAGGAGCTTGTCTAGTACTATATCTGACAATGGTCTGCTGTTATGCATAAGGTTTTCAGTGGCTAAGCATTCTGAAATAGTCCACCTCTCCTCCTTCCTAGTTTATTTTAGTCTGGAAGCTGACCCTGCTGGTATATAAAATACTGGTGACATATCTGCCAGCAGCACAGCAACACACAAGTCACCACAGTACGATAAACTGACCCACGAGTGGTGGGCACTGAAGGTACTATGTAAGAATGACTATTATCTTTAGTATTACTATCTCTGAGCACCAAAGTAACTGAAAGGTAAATGAGAGAAGACAAGCTAGCGAGAGAGCAATTTCCTCTAAATGCAAGCCAAAGGTTCGAGAAACCGACTTTTAGCTCCTCCTCTCTCACCTCATTCAAGGATCCACAGTAACACTTAGCTGAATGAAAGGACAACTAGAACCATCTGTCCGTTTATTCATCCAATGAGTATTTTCTGAGTGTCAACTATGTGCCAGTGATGGTAGGTCCAGAGATGACTCACAAACAAGCAACTCTGCCTTCAAGGAAATCACTGTTTAATGAGGGGAGGGTAACAAATACACTGTGATACAATGTAATAAGCTTTTATCTGATATAGGAATATGAACGGAAGCACCAAACTCCTCCCCAGTAAGAAGCTATACAACTGCTGACCAACTCTACTTTAACTCAGTCACTAAACAGCTCTGCTGGGTGGAAATTTGATCTTCAGATCTGGAGGAAACTGTTTGCAAAATATTTAATAAACCAAGGACAGATAGCCAGAATATGTAAATAATTAATATAAACCAATAAAGAGACAAAACCATCCATGTGGAAAAATTAGCTCAAGAGAAAGTATACGCAGACATATGAAAGAATACACAAACTTATTAATAATCAGGAAATAAAAATTTAAATATAGATAGCATTTTTCTATCCTATCTTATTGTTAAAAAATTTTAATGTGGTAATTTTCAAGGATTGGAGAGGATATGGAAAAAATAAGTACTTGCATATTTTGCTTGTGGGAGTGCAATTTGGAAGCTGCACTTTGGAATGCAATTTGGCAGTAACTATAAAACTGAAGATGTATATACCCTATAACCTTATATTAAAAATGTGGTCTACGGACCAATGGCATCAGCATCACTTGGGTGCTTATTAGAAATGCAGAATATCAGGTCCCATCCCACATCTACTGAATCAAATCTGCAAGTTACTAAAGTCCCCAGATGATTCATATATACAGTAAAGTCTGAGAAGCTAAACACATCAAATGTTAACCATATGCTTTCTTTGAGAAGAGGAGCCAGATTAGGGGTAGTGGCCAACTTCTGAATTTCTTATCACTTCATCTGTAATGTCTGCATTTTTACAATGAATATTTCTTAATGTGACACTTTTGAAATTAGAATTATTGTTCTCTATAATTAGAATCCCTCTGATTGTACTGAAATCTGCTTTGTACTGGTGAGAGTCTTGCTTGATAGCTAAGCTTGTCTTGTAACCTCTCTAAACCTCTTTCCTCATCTGTACATCAGGAATAATAATTACACCTAGACAACAAGTGGCCAGCCATATTGGTGGGTCTTGAGCATGTCACACATGACTCAAATCAAGCACAACTCAAGCTCCGACATTCACAATGATGATTCTCAGGAAAATGATTGTTCTTTATGGTTTATGATCATCGGTAAGAAAGCAAAACATGGGAGGAAGATTTTTTTTCAAATGGAATGAACACAAGTACAAACACACATGATTTTTGAGCTATTTATGCCAGGCATTTCCTATTGAAAAATAATAAGAATAATCAAGACACACAGACATTTTCACTATAGTGAGAGCTGAGAATGGTAACAACTATCATCTCTTTAGTTCGCTCGGAGCATTTTTTAAATTTTGTGTATTTTACATTAACAACATTTTTTATGGAGTCATGTGCTAGTGTTGCTGCAATGGAAGGTTTGATAAAGTTCTGCTTTGCTGTGCTTTAAAAGGATGCTCAGAAGGAACTAAGGTGTATTGCTTAGGAAAGCAGTAGATTCGATCAGGGTTTGAGCCACTAGTTCTGTGAACTGGGCACTTTACTTAAATTCTTCTATTTCAAATTCCTCATCTGAAAGATGTAGTATATACCTCATAGGGTTGTGAGGAGCCCTGGTATCGCAATGGGTTGCAAATTGGATTTCTAGCTGCAAGAGCAGCAATTTGAAACTACTAGTCACTCGGTGGGAGAAAGATGAGGCTTTCTGTTCCTATAAAGATTTACAACCTCTGAAACTCTATAAAGGGTCACTAAGAGTTGGAACCAACTCCATGGCACACCACCACCACCACTTCATAAGGCTGTAGTGACGGTAAAATGAAACAATACTTGTAAAGCATGGCACTCATTCCATAGTAGGCATTCAACAAATATTAGTTTTAGTAGTTCTGAACACCTTTATTTAAATAATAAATCATGGTATTTCACTTCTAACTCATTTTGAATCTAAATATTATGTACCATACATTCAGGTACCTAGCCATTACGTGGTCAGTGGTTCAAATCCATCAGCCACTCCCTAGAAACTTATACAGGGTCTCTCCATGAGTTGGAATCAACTCAACAGCACTTAACAACAACCACAGTAGTTATTATGTAGTGCAGAGACTAGAACGTGTATATTTTTAAAGGCTTTATTACTTAAATGTGTAAGTACTGATTTCTTATACAATTTATATAAATCAAACCCATGTAGAGATACACAGAACAGTGATGTGTTAGGCCACCCAGATTTCTAAGGTAGGTAGGATATGCTAGTATTGTTCAGGTCCTGAAGCACAGTATACACATGTCTTTATTAAAACCCCACAAGGGAAGTTATCATTCTACTTATTTTACAGGTGAGAGACAGTATCTGATTAAGCACTAATGAGTAACAGTAGCAGAGGTCTTCTGACTCCAAGTCCAGGAACCTTACAGGTGTGGCACTATAGGATAAGCACTGGATTGGTAGCCTCAAGGCCAGTGGTTCAAACCCACCAGCTGTTCCTTAGAAATCGCAGTTTCTATAAATCAAAACCGACTCGATGATACTTGACAACAACCACGTCTTTAATGGAATCCCTGGGTGGTGAAACTATGAAGTTTTCAGTCACTTAGCAGGAAGATTAGTGGTTTGAA
The DNA here is from genome assembly GCF_000296735.1 of Chrysochloris asiatica. NCBI lineage: Eukaryota > Metazoa > Chordata > Mammalia > Afrosoricida > Chrysochloridae > Chrysochloris > Chrysochloris asiatica. Next base: position 5,117,225 of record NW_006408737.1, read on the forward strand.
CCCTCCCAGAGGCACCTCAGAAGACAGGTTTGATGATCTGGTTCCAAAGGGCATGACAGAGCAAATTCGCTTTGGACACAGATTGTTGCCATGAGTCAGGATCATCACCATAGCAACTAACAACAACATCTTCAATGAAGGACTCATGGAGTGTTTAAGACTCTTTGCAACTGCAAAAGAAACTGTTGAAAGCAGAAGAGATTTCAAACCGTAATTGTCTGTTGTCCACTGAGCAAGGAAAAAAAGTTATTATAATCCTCCCTTTTCAAAAGAGAGAATCTGGTTGGTGAATGGAAGAAGGAGGAAGTCACATTTATTGAGCACCTTCTGACAGCAAAAAAATAGATTGCCTATACCCAAAAAGGAGTCCTGGTGTGGCACTGTGGGTTAATGTGCCAGATTGCAAAGCCATTTGAACTGCAAGGTTGGCAGTTCAAGCTCACCAGAAACTCTATACAGGGTCACTATGGGTCAGAACTGACTCAATGGCACTTAACAACAACAACATACCCAAGAAAGATGCTTCTCTGGGTGCCTTTGTGTGTGCTTCAGGTAGGAAGAGCAGCTGGGAGAGTGAATACCCTTCTTCTTAGGAAAGTGGCTACAGCCACCTTGATGCTTAGGTAAGAGAGCAGAAATATCCTTCAGCCATGTAACACACATATGCCTTCATTCTCAGTGCCTCAAAGAAAAAGAAAAAGTCCTACTATATGAAGGATGGCTGGTGCCAGACAGACACGAGGAGGAGCAAGTGACATTTTTAGGATTGGTATATGATGGTCTGGGGCATTATTGGACCATAAGTATGTTCTGTGCTTTGCCGCCAGCCAGATGGCAAATAAAATATTCAGCAGATGCACAACCTTCTCACAACAGCGAGGTGACTGGCTTGTTCCGAACAGAGTGATTTTTGTGGAGAGCACAAATTGCAAGTGGCAAGAAGCAGCTGGGAGATAGTCAACAATCTGCTTGTTCTGACAGAGCCAGAGACCAGAGCTGGGGACAGCTTGCATTTGCAGCAGGCCTAAAGCCTCTCCTCAGAGAACTGTGGAATGTGTCATCAAAAGACTTGAATAAACTTGGTTCCAAGACAAACTCAGACACACAAAAGTACAAAGTACTCAAATGGATGATTTCAGAGAAAACAGCCTAAATAGGTGCCAATGGATAGACTAGTGTGACAGATACAAATACAATCACTCTCCCGTCAGAGCCCAACCCAAAGCATGTCTAGGTATTTGCTAATAGTTCTTCCCTGTGCATTGGACTCTGCTATCCAGGCATTTGCAAGCATGATGATAGGATGCTGTCTCCCCAGGAAGTTTGACAGAGATGGCAAATATTTTGTCATCCCATTCTAACTTCATTACAGGGTCTCTATCTGTGATGAATGACAAAATCCAGCATTTTAAGGTGGTACTTATTAATAAAAAAGCTTACTTCTATAAGCCTTGTTGTTAAGTGCCATGTAGTCAGTTCTGATTCATAGCGACCCTATACAGGGTTTCAGAGGAGTAGCTGGTGAGTTTGAATCGCCCACCTTGTGGTTTGCAGTCCAGTGCTTAACCTACAGCACCATACCAGGAATATTTTGTTTGTGATACGTCTAACACTGAAAAAGAACTGCATATATTCATTTATTTTCCAATACATTATCAAAGTTTTCTCATTTTCCATTCACTCCTAAACTGTGATACCCACCAAACCCACGACCATGGAGTCAAATCCAACTCCTAGTGACCACAAAGAGGGTTTCTGAGGCTGTAACTCTTTACAGGAGGTGCTAGTGGGCTTGATTTGCCAACTTGCAGTCCAGAGCTTATCCTTCAGCATCACCGGGCCTCCTTTTCTAAGTCATTACAATCATCTCCAAAATAACTCTCAATAATGTTGCCAGTGATTACAATATGGTTAAATTCAATGAGCATTCTCAGTCCTAATCTCACCCAACCTTTCAGCAGCTGTGGCATTATTAACTTCCTCATCTTTCTTAGAAGATTAAATTCCCTTTGCTTCTAAAAACAACAGTCTCTCCTGGATTGCCAACCTAGCCTCTTTTATCTGGTCATTAAATGCTATAGTTCCACAAGACACTATCCAAATCCTTCTCTTCTTATTCTGGCCTCTCCAGCCCTAGTCATCTATAACCCAAACTGTCAATTATTCTATAGATGATTCTAATCAGTCTCTCCTCCAAGCTCCACACTGGATATATCCAATTACCTGTTATCATTCTTTCTTAAATGTCTCAAAAAAATCTCAAAATCAAAATGGCAAAACTAAACTCATAAAGTCTCACTCCTCCCTATCCTCCCAAATCTGGTTCTTTTTCAGTGTTCCCCATCTCAGTGAATGAAAACATCCATTCAGTTTTACAAGTCAATGACATTTCCCTCTTCTATGTTCCTCATGTACTCTCCATAACCAAGTTGTATTGGGTTTAACTGCTGATTGTGTCACAAATCCACTCCAGCTCTTCTAGCACCACCCTGACTAAATTGTCATTTCTCTCCATTGATCCACTGCCATCAAGTTGGTTTCAACTCCTAGTGATTTCCAAGGTTGTAAATCTTTACGGGAGCAGACAGCCTCATCTTTCTCCTGCACAGTGGCTGGTGGGTTTGAACTGCCAAACTTGTGGTTCACTACTTACCCTACAGCACCACCAGAACTCCATCTCTCACCTGGACTGGTAAATGTTGTTGTTGTTGTTAGGTGCTGTCAAGTTGGTTCTGACTCATAGCAACCCATGTACAGCAAAACAAAACACTGCCTGCTCCAATGTCATCCTCGCAATTGTTGCTTTGTTTGAGACCATTGCTGCTGCCACTATGTCAAGCCATCTTGTTGAGGGACTTCCTCTTTTTCTCTGACCCTCCACTCTACCATCTATGATGTCCTTCTCCATGGACTGGTCCCTCCAGATGACATAGCCGAAGTATGAGAGATGAAGTCTCACCATTCTTGCCTCCAATGAGCATTCTGGCTATACTTCTTCCAACACAGACTTGATTGTTTTTCTGGCAGTCCACGGCAATTTTAATATACTTCTCCAACACTGTAATTCAAATGCATTGAGTCTTCTATGGTCTTCCTTATTCATTATCCAATTTTTACATACATATGAATTAATTGAAAACACCATGGCTTGGGTCAGGCTCACCTTAGTCCTCAAACTGATCTCTTTGTTCATTAGAGGTTTATGCAGCAGATTTGCCTAATGCAATATGTCATTAGATTTCTTTACTGCTGCTTCCACGAGAGTTTGGTTCTGGATCCAAGCAAAATGAAGTCTTTGACAATTTCAATCTTTTCTCCATTTATCATGATCTTAGTTATTGGTCCAGAGTGAGAACTTTCATTTTCTTTACATTAAGGTT
>NW_006408737.1:5124647-5136888 GCF_000296735.1 Chrysochloris asiatica
TTGAACATTAACCATTTCCTTTTGGTACAATGACAAATTCCCCAGCTATAAACCCTCCGAACCTCCAAACATACCTTTATATTTGTTACAGAGTTCCATCACCAACTCATGAATCCTCTTGACCAGGTATTCCGTGTTGTTGTTGACCGAGCTCCTCACTACACATCTACCCGATCCGCCATCTTCAAGGAAGCCTGGTAGTGTAGTGGTTAAAACAAACAAACAAATAAACAAACAAACAAAAACCTGGTTGTGAACCTCGCGGTCAGCAGCTCAAATCCTCCAGGCCCTTCACGTGAGAGAGATGAGGCTTTCCGCAACTTGCAGTTAAACAGCCTTGTGGCCCAGTATTCCGTGTTGTTGTTGGAGCTCCACACAACACGTCTCGCTGCTCGAAGTTCTCACTGCTCGAATATAGTGTTCATAAAATCCTTCAATATTGCAAGTAAAGGTTTGACTTTTTTTCTTCAGTTCTTTCAACTTGAAAATTGCTGAGTGTGTTCTTCCCTTTTGGTTTCTAACTCCAGGTCATTGCACATTTCATTATAATACTTGACTTGTCTTCTCAAGCGTCCCTTTGAAATTTCCTGTCCAGCTCTTTTACATCTTCATTTCTTTCAATCTACTAAATGGTAATCTACTTATGTCAGTTGGCTCTAGGAGGACAGAAATGGATTTCTGAGTTTTACTCACAATAATATTCTTAGTGTCAAACATATGCCAAATGGGCAGTTGTGGTAGTTGTGTACCATCAAGCTGTTCCCACTCATAGAGGATTTCCTATATAGAGTTTTTGAGGCTGTAAATGTTTGGTGGTGGTGATGGTGTGCCACCAAGTCAGTTCACACTCATAGCGACCCTGTATAACAGGGGTGGAGAAACGTTTTTCTGCCAAAATTTATAACACCATTCGTGGACCATCCAAATGATCGACTTAAAAAATTAGCCTGCTAGACCAGCCTGGAGTGGCTAGAAGAAGAGAAGCTACTTCTTGAAAGAAATACGAACAGGAAAAATAAAAATCAATAACAGCAGTCCAACTGATTACTATAAGAACAAGTAAGGTGCTCGCCCAGGAGACATCAAGGCAATGGGCAGGTCCCCTCAGGGCAAACCCCTTCCAAGACTAAGACTCAAGGGGAATACACGAGCAGACATATAGTCTAACTGGTGACCACATTGGTCACTGATGAGAGGAAGTAAGGGGAAAACAGCAATGAAGTTGTGAGCTAAGTCCGACCATGTTCAACAGACTCCTGTGAACCTGGGTGAAGACCTGATTGGCCAGCAGTATGGCAAGAACTGGGGACTCCTGGGCGCAGAGACAATGACATAGCCACAGAGGACTAGAGTGGAGAGTGAAGCATCCAGCTGATAAGAAGAGAGGGCATATGCACAAAAACACCCACACTTGCAGATAATACCCACTTGACCTGGCTTCAATGACTGGATGATCAGAACTCAACTAGAAGAAGAAAGAAGAGGAAAAAAAGAGTAATCTGATACAATTTGATGAACTTGACCTACATATATGGATACATTAGCTCAAAAGAGGGAACAAATCTTTACAGCGAGGATCATTCCCATCCCCTAGGTATACAGAGTAGACAGGGATGGGCAACTTGGACATTAGCTACCCAAAATGGTGGTGGTGGTGGGGGGGCGCGGAGCTACAAAGGCAAGAGGAGTCCTGTTGCGTCGCTGTGGGTTAATGCGCCAGACCGCAAAGCCGTTTGAACTGCAAGGTCAGCAGTTCAAGCTCACCAGCTACTCCTCGGAAACCCTATACAGGGTCGCTATGGGTCGGAACCGACTCAACGGCACTTCACAACAACAAAAAACAAAGACAAGAAGTGACTGGCTTACAAGCTTTCAAGAGAGAGCCTAGATCCAGAGGGCGTAGAGGAAGGTAGAATCTCCACTGAGTAGGATCCAATCTGTCTGGGCGGGATTGATGAAAGGAGATTGGGATAGGACTCTTGTGATATGATAGTGAATAATTACTATCAGGGCTGACTGTGAGAGTTGGAAATGTAAAGGTAGACATTTTGTAGCAAAGGAGGGGAGTGGTTACTTTGCAGTCCAGGAACAGAGGTCCCTGGGACCATCAAGGGAGAAGAGCAGAGTGCGGGACCCCACCCAGAGAAACAGTGCCAGAGATGGAGGCAGAGACAATGACGTGGAGAGATGGAGTGGCTGGGGACTCTAGAGCCAGAAAGGGAGAGGCACTGTGTGCTGATAACTGAGGGGCAGGCTTGTAGGGTTTACTCTTTGGTTGTTTGATGATGCATGGAGGGGACTGTAATCATGGCAATGAAATGATATATGATAGGATGAATGTAAAGCTGGTTTTTCACATTTAAACTATCACATAACTCACAATAAAAACTTAAAAAAAAAATTAGCCTGCTATATTTGGTCAAATATTTGATTAACTCACCCTTAATGTGAACCACAAGGTTGGTGGTTCAAGTTCACCAGCCACTCCTTGGAAACCCTATACAAGGTGGCTATGGGTTGGAACTGACTCGACAGCACTTAACAATAACAACGTGATGGCTGGACTTCTGGGGTGGCACTGTGGATCGGCACTGGACTGCGAACCACAAGGTCAGCAGTTCAAATCCACCAGCTGCTCCTCAGGAACCCTATACAGGCTTACAATGAGTCATAACCTACTCAGCAGCACTTCACAACAACAACACACAGCACACAGAGTCCTTCCTGGTATGACACTGTAGGATAAGCACTGGACCACAAGGTTGGTTTGAACCACAAGGTTGGCTATACAGGGTTTCTATGAGTCAGAATTGTCCCAATAACACTTAACAACAACAACAAATACAGCTCAAGGGCCGGACGTTCCACACCCCTGTTGTATAGGGTTTCTGAGGCTGTAAATCTTTATGGGAGCAGGAAGTTTCATTTTTCCCCCACAGAGCAGATGGTAGATTCAAACTGCTGATCTTGTGGTTAGCAGCCCAACTCATAATCCACTATGCTACCAGGCTCTTTTATGTACTAAATAAATATTTAATAAATTAATGAATAATGTTTTACTTCTATGATGTCTCATCTAATATTATCAGAGAACATAAATCTCATGAACAACTGCCTATATGCAGATGATACAACCTTGCTTGCTGGAAACGAAGAGGACTTAAAAGTACTTACTGTTGACAATCAAAGACAGAAGCCTTCAGTGTGGATTGCACTTCAATGTAAAGAAAATGAAAATCCTCTCAGATGTAAGAAAACTCCACATTATTTTAATCAATATGCATGAAAATCCTCCCAAAACATACTAACACCATTTTCTTTTTTTCAACAGAAAATATTAAATTGTCATTATTCTCAGATGATATGATTATACATATAGAATATATCAAAATTAGCAATTTATTATAGTTAATAAGACATGTTAACAATTTATTGGATATATACCAGCGGTTCCTCAGGAGAAAGATGAGGCGTTATGCTCCTGTAAAGATTTACAGCCTCGGAAACCCTGTACAGGGTCGCTATGAGTCGGAACCGATTCCACAGCACTTAACAACAACAACAACAATGATCAATAAACAAAAATCGATTGCTTTTCTACACTCCAAAAATCAACTAGGAAACAATGAAAATCATGCATTAATCATAGTAACAAAAAAATACGGTGGCTGTGTGCCATGGAGTCGTTTCTGACTCATAGCAACCCTGTGCAGGGTTTCCGAGGCTATAAATCTTTACAAGAGCAGAAGGCCTTATCTTTCTCCTGCGGAACAGCTGGTAATTTCAAACTGCTGACCGTGCAGTTTGCAGCCCAATTTGTAACCACCACACTACCAGAGCTCCTTAACAAAAAATTATAACAGACCTAAAATTCAAAATGGAGTCCTAGTGTGGTGCTGTAGGATAAGCACTGGACTGCAAAGTTTGTTTGAACCACAAGGTCGGCAGATTAAATCTACCAGCTGCTCCTTGAAAACCATATACAGGGGGTTGCTATGAGTTGGAGCCAACTCAATGGCACTTAACAACAACAATAGCAAAATTCAAACTAGCAGAAGTTGTGTAAGAGACACTAGAGCAGCCCTAGCAGCCCATGGTCATAGTTGCCAATTACAAAGTGATAATCAGACAAAAAGTGGAGATCCAGGGCTGGCCTCTAACTCACCTGATTATCTTCTACTGGGCCTAATAGGTCTTTTCAGTGTATCCTAGTGTCTCAAGTAAATCAGCAGAGATTGATGGTCCAAAATTATTGGAGGAAGTAAAAATTGGATCTAAGCTCTTATAGAATGGAGACCCAATAGGCTTCCTGACTTTTCTGACATTATTTTTCCTACCTCAGTGCACCCAGATCAGAACCAAATATCAGCTAATAAAACATTCTTTAATCTACTTACTAAAAAATTAAGGCATCTGAAATTATTATCATTAAAAAAAAAAAAAAAGAAGAAGAATTGATCTGAAATAGTCCATCAGTCCCTCTGGACAGTACTGGAATGAGAGAACTAAGGTCAGTGGATTCGGCCTGGGCCTGGTGCTCAACAATTGTGAAAGGTTGAGTAATTGTCTTTCCATGGATCCTGCCCAAATGTCTGAGTACATGAATGCTCAGTCCGGGACACTGAGAAGAGAGAATGTAAATCTTTACAGCATAAGAAACAATTGTCAACATCTGTCAATGGTGTAGCGAGGATTGAACAGCCAGAACCGAATTCACCTACTCCCATAAAATCCTCCTAGCCAGACACCACGGGATCATATATGGCCTGTGTTTCTCAGGGCACGTGACCATAACAGCAGTCACCTTTCTGAATCCCTACCATGCTACAGTTGTTTAGACAATGTCCACACTGAGCTTCTAGAGGAAGCCATCCTGACACCCTGGTTACCATTGCTGCTTTGGTCTCTTGCCTCGGCTCATGCTCCCAGTTCATTAATCAGCACCCAGAGGCTTTGAACAAGCTTCATTCCCTCTGCTTCAGCTATGCTAGAATAACCACCCTGGCACAGACAGAGACACAGGGCTGACCTTTGATCCTGGAAGTGAACATACCTCCAGGATCCAGTCTACACAGCCATCTTGGGACCATTCCCATTGCCGTCTCCCAAGTGCTGCTGGAAATCTGGAGGCATCTTTTCTTCTTTCCTGACTTTTTAAACCAGTTAATGTATGCTTTATTGTTGTTGTTGACTGAATTTAATCACATGAGACATCGAATACTAGGCTGAAACAAGAGGATGCCATTGGGATAGGTCTATTTGTCTTTCCATTGAATAGCTCCACCCAGTTTCTTTTTCTGTAAAATGAAAATAATTTCATTTTATTTCACCTACCTTTAACCTCAAGGTAAGCATTGAGATGATGCATAAATAACATTTTGCACAATAAATGCTATTCTTATTTTTAAAATCATCTGTCTCCTCATACAGTATAAACTTGGGGCTATTTGTTTTGTTTGGCTTGCCTTGCTTTGTTTCTTAAATATTTTAAATAGCTTTTTGGTGACTTTCCTTATAATCAAGCTGTCACTTTTTACAATTGTCAGTGTTTTTTCCCTTGAAAACCCACTGCACTCTCAAGTTCTTTGGTAAATTGTTATTCGTGATCTGCTACAAATTGGAAAAACAAATAGCTAGATTATTAAAATTGGATGTAAGTGAGGGAAGAAAATGGCTTTGAGCAAGGGGCTGAGGGACTCTTGTAATGAATAACATATTCAAGGGTCTGATACATTCACTGATTCACTTATTTCTTGCTTCTCAAATTCCTCATTGTCCAGAAGCTTGCACTCCTGGCCCCACCAACTAATTCCCCACAAAACAACAAGTGAGGCATTAAAAAAATGTGAAATTGATTCTGCTACACATACATACAGACATCACCTTCACATCTTAGAACCCTTCCATAACTTCTCATTGCTCTCAGGAAGAGTTCTAGCCTCCTTGATAGGTCGTCAAAGCTCTGACCTCTGACCTCTACTATCTCCTCAGCTTGACCCTTCATTATTTTCAGGCCCTTGAACAGGTCACTATTCTACTTAATCATCTGGGCTCATCCTTATGCTTCGTCTTAACTCCTTCCTCTAGGATGCCTCCATGATTTCCCGGACTAAGTCATGTATGTATCCAACATGGACTATACTTCTCCATCCAAGTATTTAGCTCAAAATCATAACTGCATAATAAGCATTACAGAGTTATCATTGGGCTGCCTTTGGCAAGTTACTTAACTTCTCTCAGCCTGTTTTTTTATCAATAAAATGGAGAGATTTATTTCATCAACCTTTTATGTCAAGGTAAGGGTTGAGATGATGCATATGCTACTATTACTATTTAAGTTATCTTAAATATGCTACTATTACTATTTAAGTAAGTCTTCCTTACTACAATGTAAGTCCTTTGAAATTGGAGACCACACACTTACCTTGTGCTCACCACAGAATGCACAGCATCCAGCAGAGTCTGGAACGTAGCTACTCAGATATGGTGAATTCATGAATGAATGTCAATGTCCTGGTGAATAATCTGCAGGCACTCTAACTTTAAACAAATGTCCATTCTTCTGCGGACTTTCTTCAACCTGCACTCACCTCTTTAACTTCTCTTCTGTTATATTTTATCAACTCATCTCTGCCTGAAGAAGGTGAGTTTCCTTGTTACAGCAGTTTTAGATCCGAGAGTGTTACATCAGCTTTAGATCCGTTGCCGAAGAAACCTAGGCCACTTGGAGAGATGAAGCAAAGTTTCAGGTTTATTAAGCTGGCTGGTTCAGAGCAGCTAACTTCTCCAGATTCTGAACCCCGAGTGTAGGTTCAATGCAGGCTTATATAGTGATAGAAATGGGGAGGGAATAGGATTGGGACCTGTTTGAGGATTGGGGGGAAATCAGAAGATTTGTACCCATTCAGTAACCTGATTAACATTTTAGCTGGTCTCTCCTGGGAGGAGATGCAGTAAGTTAATGTTTTACCTTTTCCTGTTCATTCCCCCCTGTGAGGCTCCCATTACTTAGCTAATTGGAGCCTCATAATCTGCTTGTTCCTGTAGTAGTTGCCAGTACTTAACATAGAGTAATCGTGAGGTTTCCTTCTGATTGATAACTGTTTCAATGGTGGTCCATATGGCCATGATTGCTAGTGGGAGAAGGCATGGAATGATTAGGCAAATTCCAAATAAAAACAGAACCCACCTATGAGGGTCTTGAACCTTCCAAAGGCAGAGAACTATCCTCCCCATAGACTCTGGGTGTTCCACCCATTCCAGGTTTGTACAGGGACATGGGCAACTTTCTGCATCTTTTTTTACAAGGTCTTCTACTGCCTGACCCTGGTCATCTATTTGTACACAGCAGTCAGTGAATTAGGAGCTCTGGTAGAGTAGTGGTTATGAATTGGGCTGCGAACCTTAAGGCCAGCAGTTTGAAACTACCAGCTGCTCCGTGGGAGAAAGAGGAGGCATTCTGCTCCCATAAAGATTTACAGCCTCAGAAACCCTGTACAGGGTCACTATGGGTCGGAATTGACTCGACGGCACTTAACAACAACAGTTAGTGAATTAAACTTCCCACATACTCCTTCCACAGCCAATAAGTAGTCCAGGGCTAATCTATTTTGATAGATGGCATTTCGCATCTGGGACTGTTGGGCCACCTCAGTTTCATTGGTTACAGGTTAATTACTTAGGAGGGTGCCCTCACATTTATAGTAACTATAGAAGAAAGAGTGTGTGGTTACTGTTTGGCCCACCTTGGTGGTGTGGGTGCATAGATTACACTGATTTTTTTTCCCTTTCCCACACCCCAAAATCTAATTGAGTCCCATGGCAGGCATCCTCATGCTTCGGCAGTGCATAGATCAGCCAGCTCCCAGTTTGTGGCTGAAGCAGGGTGTGTTGTATGTCTCAATGTTACCTGGTAAGGGTTGATAGGGTCAGTTTCAACTTACCATGGAGATAAGGCTTTCTTCAATCTGCTGTGATGAATCCAGGTGGGGACTCCATCTACCTTGGCTGCTGGGCTTGGGATAATTTCTTGTTCTTTGCAGATGCTCCTGGATGCCTTCTCAAAAAAGAAAAAATCAGATACATTTATTACACTCTGAGCTAAATAGACCCAAATGTTTTCATTCTGTTGAAAGGACTACTGTCTTGCAAGAGTCCAATTGTATCCAAGTTTTGAGTCTGGCTAACTTGACAGCTGACCAGATGACTAGGAGGACTTCCCAGGGTCCAGTCCACTTTTTTCTAACTGGTTTTCAGGTCTGTCTTTCCATGTTCTGAGCAGAATATGGTCTCCAGGCTAGAAGGGATCAGGTTACCTGTGGGGAAGGAAGCAGACCCGGGAAGAGCAATTTTACAAATAATAGAAAGTGTGTGGAGGAGTTGCACATAACGCTGCACCTTTAAATCTTGGCTGAAGTCAGGTAGAGGGTTGAGGGAAGCTGCCTGGGAAGGTTTACTGTATACAATCTTATAAGGGCTCAATTTAAGCCTGCTTCTGGGGGCTATCTGAATTTGAAACAGGGCTAAGGCAACACCTGGTCCCAATGTAGATAAATTTCCTGACAGTTTTGCCATTTGTTTCTTTAGAGTTTGGTTCATTTTCTTGAACCTCCATGCTGAATGCAATTTTCATTTCATCTGTAGGTGTTTGCCGCTCCATTGTCACTTTGGACACTTTGGAAGTCCAAACTTGGAGGTCATCTCCTTCGAGAGGATTTTCACTATTTCTGAAGTTCTTAGTTATAGTGGGGGAAAACCTCTTCCCAACCAGAAAAGGTGTCTACAAAAACAAAACCAGCAAATATTTAATTCCTCAGCTTGGAGGCATCTGCATGAAATCAACCTATCAATTTCCAGGGAGTTGTTTACATTGATATTGGTGCAGGATAGCCTGTCTTGGGACTGTTCTTGAGGCAGGTGAAACAGTTAGAGTTAACAACCTGAATGATTTTTTTGAAAATTTCTTGCCCTAGAGCCAGGGCCTAATGAACCAAGCCAGGGCCTCTTTCCTGTAGTGGGTTATTTCACAGACTCATTTAAGAAGAGCCGGGCTAGTTTCACTGATCACAACCATTCTATTGCCATTTGCTTTCTAGATTTTAACCTTTCAGAACCAGAACCATTCCATGGTCATTTACCTTGTATCCTTTTACCCCTCTTTCAAATCTTTCTGCTTCAGTTCTACTTAAGTCCTCTGGGTCCACAGTCACACACAGGTTTTCTTGCCAACATTCCTAATGCCCTCATCAGTGCAATCAGTTCAGCTTTTTGAGCTGAGGTTCCTGGCAGGAGGGCAATTGCCTCCACCTGGTTTTGTAAGATTACTATCACCCACCCTGTGATCCGAGTCCTTTCCCCACGTAACTACTCTGTCCACGAACAACGTTCAGTCCACCAGATACAGTCAAACAGATCAGGTTGGCTGGAAAATACTTGGTCAATGATTTCTATACAATCATGGTTCAGCCCTCCAGTTGCCACGTTAGGGAGGAGGAAGGCAGGCTTAGTCACCCCATAATTCTCAGGGTAATATTTGGATTGTCCAGTAAAATAACCTGGTATTGACTATCCATCCTGTCGTGAGCCATAGACTTCCCTTCTTTTGCAGCAGGGAGATGACTCGATGAGAATGGTGAGGAGCTGGCCAGAGTGAATTTCTTGGCCTCTTTCCTGAAAGGATATTGATTTCTGTGGGATGGTCAGCTTCCAGGCTTCAATCAGACCTTGACGGGGCATGCTTATTGGCTCTCCCTAGAGTTCCACTGGTCTACACGAGGGGTTTACCTGATTGTCAATTTCCTCAGGCCAATGTGACTGGTTTCCTGAGTTTGAATCAGTAATTGCCAGGCATGTTCATGAGGAACCTCCATCTGCTGATTTTTGGTTTCAGAAAGCTGTTTGAACATGCAACTTTGGAAGCAGGTCCTGGCCCAGTAAGGGGACCAGACAGTCATTTCCTTTTCCCCAATGAAGCAGTCTAGGGGTTTCAGGAAGGACTGGTCCTCAGGCCTCCCCCTGAGATATCAGTCACCATCACTGAAAGGAAGGATCACAGTTTGTCCCCTACTGTTATTTTCAGCTGAGGTCCCAGGGGTGGGGCAATAGGGCAAAGGTTAATGCTACGTCATGCTTGACCCCCCTCACCCCTGACACTGTTCGGTTTCTGCAGACAATGAAGCTTGTTCAACCACCTGTTGAGTTGGATGGCTTTTTCTGCCAGATCCTCCCCTGAGATTTGGGCGTTTATTTTTCCAGTGTCCAGGTTTTTACAATAAGCACATTGGTCCTTGTTTAAGGCCCTCTTTCCTTTCAGGGGTCCTCCCTGGGGTCCCACAGGCTTACCTCTAGTGGTCTTTAGGAAGACAGTTACAGCCTGAGGCTTCTCATGCTCTCAGCTGTTACATACTTTGAAGGTGACATCCACCAGTTGGGATGACTTTATGTCAATTGCCCTGTTAAATTTCTTCTGTTTCTTTTTAATATCCAGGGTGCTTTGGGAGATAAAAGTCATGTTAACCATTTGGATATTTGCTAAGTTCTCAGGACCAAGGTCTGTGTACTTACAGTAAGCCTGGTAGATTCATTCAAAGAATTTAGAGGGGTCCTCAGTTGGCTTCTGCTGAACTGCCTATACCATGTATAGGTATTTTGTTTAGGAACTCCCTTCTTCAGATCTCTGAGAATGCACATTTTATAGTGCTCCAGCCATGGCAGACCTATTAAGATTTCAATTTATGTCAGCTAGAGGAATTGCCTTGACTGGGGCAAGGGTCCCATTCAGATTTTTCTCTGTGGCTACGTGCTGTTTCATCCCATGCCTTATCTCAGACCAGCCTTTTTCATTGCTGGTCAGGAGTGTTATCAACAGAGCCTGAATATCTGCCCAATTAGGATGATGGGTAACAAAATAGTAGTTATTAAATTTGTCGTTTGGGTTGGGTCATCCTGGTGTGACACTGTGGGTCAGTGCACTGGACCATAAGGTTCATCCAAACCACAAGGTTAGTGGTTCAAGCCCACCAGTTGCTCCTTAGAAACCACACACAAGGTCACCAAGAGTTGGAACCAACCCGACGGCACCCAACAACATCTCAGTAGGAAGTATTTGAATTTTCCCTATTTAACATGTCCAAACAAGACAGAGATAGGAGTATGTGCCCAGTAATATCCTGCAGCTTGTCCTTCCATATTCAGTCCTGTGGGCATCTGAAGAGGGGGTATTGCCTAGCCTCTGTTGCAGGTAGCCCTCTACTGAAATGGGTCCCTCGAAGGATATGGTATAAAGAAATCACTTTCAAATGGCTTTTCTCACCAGTTGAATTTGGCCAGCCAGATTCACTAGGTCAAGCTATATTTTTCCCTAATGGCAGCTGCTGGTGCACTAGGAGTTGTAATATGACAATCTGGTAGCATAGTGGTTACAAATTGGGCTTCAAACCTTAAAGTCAGCAGTACAAAACTACCAGATGCTTCGTGAGAGAAAGATGAAGCTTTCTGCTCCCGTAAAGATTTACAGCCTCAGAAACCCTGTACAGGGTCACTATGAGTTGGAATAGACTCAATGGCACTTAACAACAACAATAATCAGAAGTTATATTTCACAAAAAAGTAACCATTTATCTCTTTGTATATTCACATACAGGCCTGCTTAGAATTCTATTTTGACCTAACACTCATCTATATTCATTTTTCTTCTGCATGGCTTTTATATTAGTGGCATAAATGTATTATAGTACGTATACATGATATAACTTACATACTCTTGGAATTCCAGGTTGTTTTCAGTTTCTTAAACATAAATACAGGGCAAAAACATAGTAATGTTACAAACAAATAGACAATCTGACACAGTGGTTTAACAATTTAAGCTGTAAGATGGTATAATAAAGATCCTTTCAAAGGTTACTTTCCCCATCATCTAGATCATACATTGGCCAAGCTATATTACAGTAAAACACCATTTCCTTTGATGTCATAGGAGGGTACCCATACAGAAACCAGGTATAATTACACCTTATAACACTTTTCTTTGAGACTGAGGCCTAAACTCCCATTTCAGATGCAGAGGTTAACCTTAACAGAAACAGAAGGGACACTTTTAGGAAATTACTTCCTGCTTATCATGCCCCAATGTGCGCACACAGAATAAAGCAAGAGGATCTCAAAGTGAAGGCAACAGTGAGTGCAGGAGACACAGGGCCGAAGGCTCCCAAGAAAAGATTCTTGGCAGTGCTGCTTGGAG
>NW_006408737.1:5137018-5147258 GCF_000296735.1 Chrysochloris asiatica
ATAGCAGTGAGGACTGTCTCCCTAAGTGGTATGAGATTCACCACCAGCCTGGTGTCAGACACATTCACTCTCACCACATACTCCTGCACACAAGACCTCCCTTTAAAATTCATTAACATACACTCTAAGACTGTTGACTCATAATAATTCCCCATAACACTTAAGTATATGTAGTGCCTTTGATCGGTGTCGTGACAGACAAGGGAGGGGTTCACTCAGTTGTCCACATCCCTCTTGGGAACTTAGACTCATCTTACCTAAGGTGCACTCATTAATCCGGGTTACTTTCTCTCAAAGGTGAGTCCGTTATGCCTTATGATGTTGTCATGGAACAACAGGTTAGAGCCCTCTCAGATCCCATAGTCAGAGCTGTTGAACTGTACAGATCAAATGTTATAGCAGTTTTAGACCTGAGAGTGTTACATCAGCTTTAGATCTGTCGCTGAAGAAACCGAGGCCACTCAGCAGTAAAGCAACATTTCAGGTTTATTAAGCCAGCTGGCTCAGAGGAGCAAACTTCTCCAGATTCTGAGTCCCGAGTGTAGATTCAATGCAGGCTTATATAGTGATAGAAATGTGGAGGGACTAGGTTTTGGACCTATTTGAGGACGGGTGGAAATCAGAAGATTTGTCCTGCTCAGTAACCTGATTAACATTCTAGCTTGTCTCCAGGGAGGGGAGGCAGTAAGTTAATGTTTTACCTTTTCTTGTTGTTCCTTACTCCCTTGTAATGAAATTCCCTTCATCTCCTCGCTCTTATCAAATCCTCCCTTCCAGGCCTGACTTCTTTGGGAAATTTTTCTGCCCCCACAAGTCAGATTGTCTTGGAACTCCTATTTAGCACCATTTTGTTTCTAGTTGCTCCTCAACTCCTTCCTGGCCTTCCCTGTCTTCCAAGTAGGATACAATGACCTGGGGGTAAGCTCTGCTCTGCTCCTCCTTTTATGCCACATCCCCACCCCTGGTCAGAGGGGCCCTACCCTCAGTCAGCGTCTCTTTATCTCTTTCTTTACCCCTTCCAAATATTCATTCCTTCTGATAATGCTCTCTCAAAATTTACACCTTTGCTGTGTTTACCTCCCAGATCTTGAGCTTTGCCACGCCTCACTTAAGGTATTGACTTTTCAATTCACAATAAATTATTCAGCAGCTCATTTTCAGCAAACTCCTCTTTTCTTCAGTCTTGTTCTCCTCCAACCACCATCTCAGGGCAGGCTTTAAGTCTAATGATGTGTTTACAATTCATGCTCTGCCAGACTTTAAAGCAACACCGCGACACACTCAGGGATAATAAAGAACTACTTGGAATTCTCAGCAGTGGGAAGGACCCAACAAGAGTACTGCTCTGGTGTTCAATAGAGAACAAAGATATGTGTCTTTATTACAAAGAATGCAAGTACAGAGAGTGGCAGAGAGGGTCTACTTCAAAAACAGGGCTTTTACTGAAACCATCCAAGTCTTCCTGGAGCTGATGGGCACAGCCTGCTTGGTTCCAGTCATTCTCAGACAGAATGAAAGGCACAAAGATTTGTAGTCTCTGGTGCATCAGGTTGAATGAATATTGGAGGAAGAAATGGAAAAGAAAAGAAAACCAAGATAAGGAAAAAGACACCACAAATCTATTTCAGAAAGGGAGGAAGGAATGGCACAGAATGCTTATCTTCAAGATTAGGATTTAAAGACTTAAGGCAGTCTCATCGGGGAGTCCCTGGTGATGCACTTAAGGCATTTGGCTGCTTACCAAAAGGTTGAAGGTTTGAGTCCACCCAGATGCAACTTGAAAGAAAGGTCTTGTCATTTAATTCCCCAAAACCAGCCATCTAAAACCCAAAGAGCACAGTTCTACTTGGACTTGCATGGGGTCACTGTGAATCAGAATCAACTAGATGGCAACTAGTTTTGATTTTTCTTCTTAGCCTCATCAAAGGATCACCACCAGCTCTTATCTCAGCCTTTCCTGTTGAATGATCTTGTAGCACAGCCCAAGTTCCTATTCCTTCTTGATGTTCCTGTTTCCTGGTGCTCCAGCTCCTATTCTTCTCCATGCTAGCCCCAACCTCCCTTTAGAGACCCCATTCCTACCACAGCCTCCTAACTTTCCATCATGACTATGGATTCTGGACCATCAGATACGTTACATGAAGAGTTGTGGAAGGAGGAGGGCTAGCAGACTACCACTGGCAGCTGTAAGAAGACTGTGCCTTATCTGAGATGGTCCTGATATGAAATACACTTTATTTGTTCCAACTACTTGGTCAATGAAGTCCCAATCTGAGGGTTTACTTTAATTGCCACCTTCCCGTGACTGACACTGAGAAGACTATAAATGGAGTCCTGATGTGGCAATTTAGGATAAGCACTCGACTTCAAAGTTGGTTTAAACCACAAGGTTGGTGATTCAAGATCACCAGCCACTCTGCGGAAACCCTGTACAGGGTCACTATGAGTCAGAACTGACTCGATGGCACTTAACAACAAACAACAAGAAGTTTGGTGAGAGTCCTAGTGTGGCGCTATAGGACAAGCACTCGAGGTTGGTTTGAACTACAAGATAGGTGGTTCAAACTCACCAGCCGCTCCTTGGAAACCCTACACAGGATCTCTATGAGTCGGAACCAAGTTGACAGCACATAACAACAACAACGTGCTTGGTGGGACAAGTAAAAGGATTTCCTTGGATCTATCAATAACCTGATGGCACCACAAAAGGAATTTAAAAAAAAAGACAAAACAAGAGAAACAAAAATAAAAAAAATAAAAACAAGGAAGGCAGCCTGGACAATCGGCAGAGGGGTGAGGAGGATAGTAGATGGATGGCCTCCTAATGACTTCGGCTCTGCCACCAAATCCCATCTTCCTCTCCTTGTTCCTCTCTTGCATGGGACACTAAAATCCCAGAAGACAGTACATTATAAGAAAACAACATCATCTCCCCCCTACCTACACCCTAGAGAAACTACCCAAACTCCAGTCCTGGCAGGGGCAACTAAGGGCATTCTGCCACTCTGTTGTCCCTCCACTCTCAGTCCCACTACTGGTTGTTGTTGTTGTTATGTGTCATGTACAGGGTTTCTGAGGCTGTAAATCTTTACGGGAGCAGAAAGCCTCATCTTTCTCCCGTGGAACCACTGGTAGTTTCAAGCTGCTGTCCCTGAGATTAGCAGCCCAATTCATAACCACTACGCTACCAGAGCTCTTTCCACTACTGATTGTTGTTGTTCTTAAGTGCCATCGAGTTGTTTCTGACCCATAGTAACTCTGTATAGGGTTTCCAAGGAGCGGTTGGTGAGCTTGAACCACCCACCTTGCAGTTCAAACTGACTCAGAGTCTGGCACATTAACCCACAGCACCACACCAGGACTCCTCCACTACTGGTAAGGGTGACTAAATCAGAGATGGGTGTTTTGTAACTCATATAGGCCAATCAGATTCTCTCTCAAGAATTTGTAATTGAGGAGTAGAAGACTGTATCTGTTAGCTGTGGGAAGTCAAGAGGGAATAATGCTGTGGAGTCAGGGGCAAAGGTCACCATTTTAGGATAACCATGAAAGGGCTTGTGTAAGTAAATGAGCAAACAGGAACCAGTGGAGCATAGAAGAAAGAAAAAAGAATACAGAGGAAAAACAGAAACAAAAAAGTCATGGAAAGACACAACAGAGAGAATGAGACCTTCTACAATTGCATTATATAAGATGCCCCTGAATCTTACTTGAACTTTAGTGAATGGGTTTCCTTGTCCCCCAAATATCCCTGACTTGCACAGTCATTGAATCCCAGCCTCCATGTCATTCACAAGCTTTCTAAAGAAATAATCCACTGAGAAACGCAAGGTACAATAACTGTCATTTAATGGGAGCTCTGGTAGCGTAATGGTTACAAATCAGGCTGCGAACTGCAAGGTCAGCGGTTCAAAACTACCAGCTGTTCCGTGAGAGAAAGATGAGGCTTTCTACTCCTGTAAAGATCTACAGCCTCAGAAACCCTGTACACGGTCGCTATGAGTCGGAACAGACTCCACGGCACATAACCACCACCACTAATTTAATGCAATGTCAGAGCTATGATAAATGCTTTACATGCCATACCTAATCCAAGGAATCCAGTGAGATTTACAGGTTTGCAGCCACTTTACAGCCAAGGAAAAGATGCTCACAACATGTGGCTAACCCGTTCAAGGTTCTGTAACTAGAAAGTAGCAGAGCCTAGATGTGAACCAAGAGGAACTGACTACAAAGCCCAGACTTCCCTAGATATTACACTCTTTTCTGATGTTAAAGGATATGGCACTGTACAAAGCCTGATGTAGCATCATCAAGAGGCCAGCTGGTCCATATCCATGAAGCTTCCAAATAAATGAATCACACCTTCCAAAGGAAGAAAAAAAAAAAAGTTTTTCCTTTGCCAAATTGTACTTGGAAATTCTAAAGTATATGTGACTTTTCCTTGCCTACCTGATTAATCACGGGGCATAATTTAACCAGTTTCTTAATTGGTTCATTCAATTCTGTAGTATGTTCAGGCTTGGAACTATATGCTAAGAACTGGGAGCACAGTTGCTCTGTAGGATAAGCACTGGACTGCAAACCATGAGGCTGGTGAATCAAGCCCACCAGCTGCTTTGTGGGAGAAAGATGGAATGTTATGCTTCTGCAAAGATTTACAGCCTCGGAAACCCTATAGAGAGTTACTGTGAGTCAAAACCGACTCGACAGCACTTAATAAAACAGGAGTCCTTGTACATGCTCCCTCTCCTTTACCTTTACCCTAAATCGGCTTTAAGGTCTTGTGACTTCTGCTACTTCTCCAGCCCTGGAGAAGTTCAGGCCTCACCATATCTTCTTTAGACTATGTGCTATTTGTCTTTGTATTCCTGGCACTTAGCACTGGGCTTGGCACTGAGGAGTCGATTGTTAATGTTTGTTGAACTCAGTGGAACTGCTTAATCCTATAGGATAAATGCTCCCTGCACAATGCCCTTGACACGAGTGAAATCAACTGATGCCCTCCTCATTTGTGATCTCATCATGAGTAGTTCTCCCAGGTCTCAGCAAAGTTGGTGATTTCTGCTTGGCTTCCTCACCACATTAGAAACACCACATTTCATCATCAGTTGGTGTTCTCTTCCAAAACTCTTTATATTGCCCAACATCCCCTGGGTAATCAGAGCAAATATAATGTCTTTACTGCATCTATTTGTCACTTGGAATGCATGGCAAGTCTTCACGGAAAATTTCCTCAAGTTCACATTTCCTTTCAGAATGATTCTGTTCTTTATCTACATTTAACTCTTGAATCGCCATTCATTTTCATTGTCTCTTTCCACGTCCTGAGCTAAAATGCGAGGAGAATTGGACTAAGAGCCAAAAGAGCTCCATTCTGGCCCAGGTTTTGATATTAACTTGACCTTGGGGAAGCAACTTGGCCTTGGGTTCCTCCCTGATAAAATAAGGGAGATGAATCAATAGTTTTCAGTGCAATTTTCATGGAGTCTAGAAGTTCCTTGGAGGTATCTACCACTAGCTTGCGAGAGTTTATACACACACACACACACACACACTCACAATGATTCTCAATCATGCTGTTTACCAAATATCTTCAGTTCTTTTGCCTTCTAGACATATGGTAGGATTGCATTTCTTGGGTCCTTTGTGGTTGGGTATGGACCAGTGTGATCTGAGAAGGAGCTCTGTGTGTCACTTTGAAACTAGAACATTTAATTGTCAGTGCAAGACCCACCAGAATGACTTCTTTTTTCTGCCTTGGGTCCTGGAGTAACTATGGAGCTGACCCCAAGTCCATCCCTGACAGATATAAAGCCTGGACAAGAAAAAGTACTGTTATAACAGCTGATAAAATTTGGAGTTTTTTACTGTACATACCTAATCTATCATAAGCACACATACATATACATGGATGTATGAGGACATGCATGCACCCAGACACATAGACTTCATCCAAACAAACACTGTGTTTATTTATTCTATAGATTCGATTTCTACATAAAATTTTGTTTACAGAAGGATCAAGGACTTCAAAAACAAGCAAATAACTATTTTAAACCATTTGTCTACTTGATTTTTGATGGTCCTTCCAGTTTGAAATCCATGGTTCTATAATTAGATACAGATTCTTGTATTTCCCTAGATATCTTACCTACCTCCTTTCCATATTTTCACTTTACTCAATCTCCATAAGCTTCATTAAATTTGATAGCTACCTCCCACAGAGATTTACTTTCACATACATTTTTATGTCAATTTTTAGATCTCAAAATGGTGACCCACTTTCTTCACCTCACGTGCTGCCACTGATCACAGCCTTCAGAACAGACTTACCTGATGAAGTTGACAGCTCTACTTTAACAAGACTTCTTACAAGCTACCCCACACTGCCTCTGTGTCCCTGAGACACAAATGGAGATACCTGTCTGTACTTTAGAGTCATAGTCAGAGTGTGTGAGACAACTGGCATTCTCTCGTGTGCATAGCAATTGTTCTCTACAAAGAAGAGTTCAGTAAGCTTACTGAAGACAGTGGATATCATGTCCATTAATGTTAAACATGGAATATCATTTTTATTCTTTAATATCAATCTTTCTTTGATAGTATGGTGACCTCTGAAACTTTTCTTCTGCAAGGATCACCTGGACCAGAAGGATACTGTTTATAGATGGCTTAGATGAGATCACAACCAAAACCTGGAAGATAGATTGGATCAGTAGATATCAAACTTTGTTGTGTTTAATAATCATCCTAATAATCTCCCCTTAGACACTGAACTATTCAGAGTGATGGAACAATTAAAGGTGATGGTTGAAAAACATGATGAACATAATTCATGACCCTGAACTGCACATATGAAAACTGTTGAAATGGCAAATGTTTTATGTTATATAGATATATTACCAATGTAAAATAATAATGACCTCCTCAGATTCTAACTCAGTTGGTCTTGGATGACAGGCCTGTAATCTATACTTTTAATAAAGTGACCCTGATTCAAGAAACTCTGAACTTGATGTTCTTTAACCATATTCTTAAGCCTGGGAGTCTGTGATTAATTTCAAATTCCACAATATGAAAAACAAAACAAAAAATTCCAGAACATGCAAAGATTCAAAATGTTCAGATAAAAGTACCAACAGAAAAGCACCAATGCCTTCTAAATCTTCTTCCATTGGTGGTGAGGTTGAGACATAGAACAAAGCAGCTAGGATTTCATCCAGTGAGTAAGCGCTCTATAGAGAATGGGAAGGATGGTACCCAATGCCATCAGTGATGTTAAATTAGAGCCTGGAATTGGTAAGGGGCTATGTGAGTAAATAAATAACAGAAATAGAAAGGGTTGCCAAACCAAGGTGATGAGGAAGCCCAAAGTGAGTTCTGAAAGTGAAGTACGAGGGCAGGGGAATGAGGAGGTGTGCATGGGGGTGGCAGATCCAGGCAGCTAGCCGGAAGAGACATCTGAGTGAGTTCTAGTGATTGACACTATGGCCTGAGTGTCAAGTTAGCCTTTGTAGGGAGTAAACACAAGCCGAAGGGCCAACCCAGCACAGTCATTCCTGAAGGAAGGATACAGGGTGCCAGAAATGAGATCAAATAAAAATTGGCTTGAGCCTTAACCTAAAGAGGCCAGTAGTGGGAAGAGCCTAATGATGAGTTTAGCCCATGACCTAGGGAGACCCAAGAGTTGAACCAAATAAAACGGGTTGTTAAATTGAAGAGCTGACTCCATGGAGTCAAAAATTGGAGACAAAGTTTTAAAAAAGGGTGGGGGGAGATGCTGGTAGCAACTAGAATGAAGAAGAGAATAAAACACAAGAGCAGAAATGGAGAGGTCAAAGGCAATTGTCTGCCTGGAGCTGAGACTGAGCTCTCACTTTGATTAGCCCCATGTGATGTGAGGCAGACTGGCCTGGTTTGAAGGCAAATGAAGTGATTATTGAGCTACCCACATTGGATTGCAGAGAGGATGGAGCCCTTGTACCTAGGGCCTCCTTTCACAGTCAGAACTCAGCCAAGGCCCATTCAGCCAGGTTGGTAATGAAACAGAGCTGGAATATCAGCTGTCAAATGCAGCAATGAAGAGTTAGAATAGACAGTTGGGATTATTTGGTCTATGCAACTTACTGGGTTCATATCTGGCCAGCAAACACAGTTTACTAGGGTGACAAAGGGTTTTGAGAACAAGGAAGGATTGTAATCTCTTCTTCCTCATCTTCTTTTTCCTCCTGTTATAAAATGTCTCTGCTGAAACAATATGCTATGGCCCGATAATTCCACGGAGACTGTATTAATTGTTTCTCATCACAAATTTGGGCACATCCTTCCCCAATTAAAAATTCTTTGTGCTCAAGGAGAAAATAATCTAGGGCTCATTACAGTTTTGTTTTTGAATCAGTTAATAGAATGTGGTAGATAATGGAGGGAGGAGGCAGCAGTGGGCTGGAAGACTGGAAAATTGATTCTATTCCCAGTTCTGACATTTACTAGCCATGTGACATTAGGCAAATTGCTTCATCTCTTTAGGCTTTTGTTTCCTTGCTTGTGAAAAGGAGATTATGGGACTTGACGGTCTCAAAATGCCCTTCCAACTCAGACAATCTCTGATGGCCATGACTTGAGTGACCTGGGTTGCACTGCCTTTCTATGTAACAAGAAAGCCTGTTTGTTGTTGTTAAGTACCACTGAGTTGGTTCTGACTCACAGTGGCCCTGTACAGCATTTCTGAAGAGCAACTGATGTGTTTAACTGCAGCTAGCAGTCCAGAGCTTCTTCTACAGCACCATACCAGGACCCTAACAAGAAAGCTTAGGAAGATGAAATTAGCTTACCTTGCACAAACAGGAACTTCATTGTTGGAGGAATGGATGGCAAGATCAGTGATTGAATGACATTCATGGCACAAATTCCAGGGAATCTCCAGTGAAAAGGTTGTCACGCTGAGCTGAGGAAAAGATCCAAATAGGTGATGAAAGTAAAGCACAGGGACGTGGAAATGGAAGAATTGGCCTGTAAGTGGTAGATACAGATATACCTTTGACCTTCACAAGTGGAAGCTCTATTGCCACTGGGTCCTAGAATTGCAAATACAAATTCTCAGAAATCAAAGGCTCCTAAAACTATTGCCATGTCAAATCAACCCATTTGACAGATGAAAAAACAAAGACTAGGAAAAGTGATTCACCAAAGGTCCAAAGTTAGCTGACAAAAGCAAAGTAGAACCCAGGTCTTCTAACTTTTCCCCACTGTACCTTTCCTCTGCAGTGTTCTGTCTTACATTTCCCAAACGAGCTAAAAATGGGGCTGAAGCTTTAAAGCAAGGCCCCAGAGTTGAGGTCCCATGCAACTTGAATGGCAATCTAATACTGGAGCAAAAGATTTCTCAAAATGTTGCAAAAGCAGTCTTAGACCAATTTTTAACAATCTGTGCTCCAGTACCCATTGCAACTAAATAGGGACTTGGAGTCGTGAACTCTGAAAAATATACATCCCATAAGAGAAGATGATCAGGAGCAAATGCAGAAAGAGCTAATTTTAGGAATTTTCTGAAAATAATTGCAACACAATTTTAGTTTCTGGGAGCACTCATGGACAGAGACAAAAGTGACAGTCTCTTCTCTCCCCCATCTTTCCCCACTCCCAAATCTCCTTACCATCTGGCCAGTGGCTTTGCCAGCTGACTCTCTCATGGGGGCACTCATATTGTCTGGTGTTCAGATGTTCCTTCTATGAAATACAGAAGACCAAGTCCATGATGATCAGAGGAGGTTCATGGCAATCCAAGTACCAGATTAATCCATTCAAATCCCTGTCTGTATCAAATCACCCCTGTTTAAGAACTTCTTGTGGCTCTTTGTGGTCAGGTGCAGTTTTAACCTGAGCCTTTACTGATTTAGTTCCCTTGCCCAATATGAATAGTTCTGTGATCTCTCAAGGTCAAAGGTCTTTTCTGTCTACATTTAAGGTCTATAATATCCATTTGGCACCAAGTACATCATGGCTGGGATTATGATGTTATTGTTATTCTAGGATTACTGTTGCTATTGTTGCTATTAAGTGCCATCCTGTCAGTTCTGACTCATAGTGACCCTACAGAGAGTTTCTGAGGCTGTACATATTTACGGGTGCAGAAAGCCTCGTCTTTCTCCCTCAGAGCAGCTGGTGAGCTCAAATCGCTGACCTTGTGGTTAGCAGTCCGTGGTAAGATCTCTTATCATCTGCACTAGGTAGAATAATG
>NW_006408737.1:5150111-5154273 GCF_000296735.1 Chrysochloris asiatica
GAACAGAACATGGGACCATTGAATGTTTTAAAATTAAGAAAGGTGTGCGACAAGGTTGTAGTCTTTCACCATACTTATTCAACCTGTATGCTCAGCAAATAATCCAAGAAGTTGAGTTCTATGAAGAAAACCGTGGTATCAGGATTTGAGGAAAACTCATTAACAACCTGCAACATGCAGATGATACAACCTTGCTTGCTGAAAGTGAAGAGGACTTAAAACATTTACTGATGTATGGTATGATTACATCTCAATGTAAAGAAAACAAAAATCCTCACCATTGGACCAATAAACAACATTCTTATCAATGGAGAAAAGATTGAAATAGCCAAAGACTTCATTCTTCTTGGATCAACTATCAACACTCACAGAAGCAGCAGCCAAGAAATCATATGACACATTGCATTAGGCAAATCTGCTGCACAAGACCTTTTTAAAGTGTTGAAGAGCAAAGATGTCAGCTTGAGGATTAAGGTGTGACTGACCCAAGCCATGGTATTTTCAATCACCTCATATAGATGCGAAAGCTGATCAGTGAATAAGGAAGACCGTAGAAGAACTGATGCTTTTGAGTCATGGTGTTGGAGGAGAATATTGAAAGTGTCATCGGCTGCCAAAAGAACCAACAGATCTGTGTTGAAGAAGTGCAGCCAGAGTGCTCCCTGGAGACCAAGATGGCCAAACTTCATCTCTCATACTTCAGACATATTGTCAGGAGGGACTAGTCACTGGAGAAGGATATCATGTTTGGTAAGGTGGAGAGTCAGAGAAAAAGAGGAAGACCCCCAACAAGATGGATCGGCCAAGTGGCAGCATCGATGGACTCAAGCGTGGCAACAGTAGTGAGGTTGGCCGAGGATCGGGCAGTGTTTTGTTCTGCTGTGCATAAGATCGCTATGAGTTTGTGCCGACTCAATGGCACCTAACAACAACAGGTTTGAATTGCCAACCTTGCAGTTAGAAGTCCAGTTCTAATCTAATATTGTTGTCAGGGTCCCTCCAATGTAATCACAGGGAACCATAAATGGGGAAAGAGAAGGAAGAAGAGTCAGAACCAGAGTGATAGCCTCAGGAAGAAGACTTTGGTAACAACTGCTGACTTTAAAGAAGGAAAACAGCTACAAGCAAAGAGAAATGTCGGTAGCCCATAGAAGCTGAAACAGAAAATGAAAAGGGTTCTCTCAAAAGGAACACAGCCCTGCTGACATCTTGATTTAAGCCCACATCTGACCTGTGACATAATATTGTACATTTGTGGTCGTTTGTTACAGTAGGAATTGGAGCTACTATGTACGCTATCATACTCTATGCATTTAGGTTACATTGTTTTATGCCATAGACAGCAATTAGTATTTCTTTCTCTTGTTGTTGTTGTTAGAAAGTGCTGTTGGGCAACCTCTATACCAGGGTTGCTATGGATCAGAACCAACTCAATGACAGTGGGTTTGATTTTGTTTGGTTTGATGATTACACTGGATCTACCCAGATATTCAGAATACTCTCCATATTTTAAATTCAGCCTATTAGCAACATTAATAATCCATCTGCAACTTCCAAAACTAATAGTGACCCTGTATAGGGTTTCCAAGGAGCAATTTGAACCACTAACCTTGAGGTTTAAACTGACCTTGAAGTCCAGTGCTTATCCTATGGTGCTACACCAGGACTCTCTTCTAACTACCAAATAATACTGAACATGTAGTAAGCAACCAAAGGATATTTTTAAGTGATTGACTGAATGAATGAAAACTGGTGTGAAAACCACTTGAAAAATAATGACTCAAT
This sequence comes from Chrysochloris asiatica, assembly GCF_000296735.1. Taxonomy (NCBI): domain Eukaryota; kingdom Metazoa; phylum Chordata; class Mammalia; order Afrosoricida; family Chrysochloridae; genus Chrysochloris; species Chrysochloris asiatica. The sequence continues at coordinate 5,151,897 of NW_006408737.1, forward strand.
CAAATGATAGATAGAAAAATTTAAAAGCCACTGAAAACAAATTCAGCTGTCTTGTTGTTAAAAACCCCAAATGAAACCCATTTCTATAGAGTCGATTCTGACTTGGCGATTGTGTAAGACACAGGAGAATTGTCCCATATGTTTTCTAAGGCTTTAAATCTTTATGAATGCAAACTGCCACATCCTTCTCCAGCAGAGCAGCTGGTTGTTACATAATATGGTTCCATGCATACTTGTTATGTGAGTGACTCCGAAGTCCTAAGTTATTCTTTTTCTCCAAGACTACATCATACATTGGAAATAAGTTTGGACTCAAAGTCAGGAGACCAGAGAAATAGCCCTACTCCTGAAACATATTTAGTGTAGGACAAGCCATGCATATTACCTAAGTCTCTGGTAAGAAAAACACTAGTCAATACTTGAAAACTTCCAGGGATGTGGTGAGAATCAAAAATTTCAAGATAGGTTCTGTTGCAGAGGCATCTGGGATACTTGACATAACTGTCCACACATGCACCCTTCTGTCAGGATACTGGTTTGAGAACAAGGTCTGCGCAGGTGGCACCATGTTGGAGTCCTCGAGCAAAGTTTTGTCCCTCTGCTGAAAACTGATTAAAGGGGAAAGCTAATGGCTACTTTGAGATAGCTGAAGGTTAGCAAAAACTACTGAGTGGCTAAAAAGAGAGGGAGGGCCAACATCCCCCGCTGGGTCTGGACACACAAGGAGATAGTGTCTTTACTGGAAATTCTTTCCCTATCTGGAAATCGTTTCCCTGTCTTGTTTATATCCTTCCCCTCTTGCTCTTTATAGTTGGAGGCTTAATGGCTCCACTGATCTTTCCACCATTAATTTCCTCCTGGCCCCTTACCTAAACACTTAGCATCCTTCTCTTTGACTAAATTTTAGGACATAAACAATTTTTGAGTAGTCTCACTGTCTTGTGAGGGACATATAATAATAAAAGGCCATGTCTCTGTCTTGGAAATGCTCATTGTCTAAAGGAGGGACTAGGATAAATTAGTTCATCATTCAGTTTCAACTCTGATCTGGGAGCCTACGGTCACCTGTATCACTTGCCCCCAGATACTAATGGACCAAGTGCTACTGGGAATAAGCAGTGGGTCTCCTGCCACAGATCACAATTCCAGGAATTGAGCCCCAGAACCCAGGGTCAATCAACTTAAGAGAAAGTCTGTCATTTGGGGAAAGCCTTCTTTCCCCACCCCAGACACAGAATACTCCACAAGCAACCCCTACCTGATGGAAAGTCCTTTTAAGCTCCTTCTTCATTCCCATATTTTCTTATACACTTGGCCCAGTGGGGCTGGAATTTGGTAGAAACAGGGCCTAGGACACACCCAGGTATAGCTTGAAGATGTCTGGTCCTCAGGGCTAAGGCCTTGGGCTTCTCAGTTAAAATTTCATTTCCTTGGGGAGTTAAGTCTTCTAGACTGCCAAAGGGGCTTGCCTCAGGCAAAGGTCTGTGACTGAGGAAGCTACTCTAGCTTAATTCTTCCTTTCTCAAATAAAAGGGCTCCAGACTCCTCCGCTCTCTAAGAGTCCAAAACATCCACAGTCCTACCACTGTCTACAAATAGACTCATTTTTTAAAATCATGATGAAAACATAGTGTTAAATTCTTCATCTCCCTTGCCATCAGTCTCAAAATCCCTCTATAGCTCTTCTTAGCTTTGGGAACAGGGGGAAATGTGTCCTCTTTCCTAATTACATCAAATTTCTTACCTGTGCTTTTGATCCTGTAAAAAACAAAAATAGACCATTTCCATTGAGTCTATTCTTTCTCCCACAGATTTGCTAGTGGATTTGAACTGCTGACTTTGTGATGAGTAGTCCACTGCTATATACAGCATCACCAGGGGTCCTCTATTGACACAAAAGAAGAAGACAAAAGTACTACAAGCAGAAAAAATAGTAAATGTCCATTGTAACAATATCAAGAAAAGTTATAAAATTTAGAATACAGGTTAAAGAGAGACAGAAAATGGGAAAAGAAACATAAGCATATGTCCGATTTTAACAAATTCTTAGAAGACTAGATGTTATTAAAGAATTAGTTACTGGTTTGACATGTTGGAGGAAACGCTTATTGTTAAGTGCCGTAAGTCGGTTCCAACTCATAGTAATCTTGTCTGAGAAGATACTGGTGGGTTTGAACCACAATCTTTCAGTTAGCAGTCCAGTGCTTATACTACAACATCACACCAGGACTCCATGAGGAAGCCATTGGAAGGGAATAAAAAAGAGGTAATCTAAATCATAAAACCCTTGGAAAGCAAAGAATTCAGTGAAGCCAAGCTCACTAATGCCTAAGCCATTCACCTTGTTCTCAAGCAGGAGATCTGAGTTTCTTCTCTG
>NW_006408737.1:5154914-5156170 GCF_000296735.1 Chrysochloris asiatica
TTTAAAGTCACATTCCAGACCCCTGCAAGAGAATGCTAATGGTAAAGAACATCCCTCGATGACTATTGGAGGACTTGTCTCAATCATTAAAAGGAGCAACAATAAAATGACAAATTACTTTTTAGATAGAAATTGGACTGGGAACCAAAAGGTCTGCAGTTTGAGCTCACCAGTCGCTCCACAGGATAAACATAAAGCTTTCTGTTACTCACAAAGATTTACAACCTTGGAAACTCTACATAGGGTCACCATGAGTCAGACCTAACTCAGCAGCACTTAGCAACAAGAGGAACAACAATTTTTGAAAGTATTTTGAAGTGAAACTCAGACTTCTGGCAAGATGGTGGCCTAGACAGACACACCACACAGACCCTAAATAACAAAGATATGAGAGACCAAATGAAACAGACACAGATGAAATTCCTGGAACCTTGAACTTCAGAGGAAAGGTCAGAGGGGTGGATTGAGTGCTTGCTGGGAAGAAAGATGAGAAGGGACAGAGAGAGAGAAGATTTGACTGGTGAATGGCTGGCCAGATGCAGCATGACCATCTTGAACTTTTGTAAGCAGCTTTGGCAACAGAAGTTGACCAGGCAAAGCAGATTCACACAGGTGAGGGGAAATGTGTGATTTTTTCCTGGTCTCCATGCTCCCACCCTCATCCACCCCAGCACAGATGCTATGGGAGTTCGGATCTGCTTGGTTGTGAGCCATACCAGTGTGTGACAGTGGCCAGTTGCACCACTTTGGTGCCTAGATTTAGGCAGACTCAGCTCCAGACCAACAGAACCCTCAGAGCCACCAGACCAGCATTAGTCTAGCAGAAACCCTCATAACCTAGCACCCTGCCCCCAGCTGCCCTGTATCCTAACAGACACTGAAACCAGCTCCATCAAGAACCTCCAAGAACTACTTCCAAATGAGTGTCCTGAACACAGTAGCATTTAGGTCTTTAGGGTCAGGAACTCTGCCATAACATCCCTCTTGCACCCGTCTCATGAGCTCCTTGGCTGGCAGGAGACACCACAGGATTTTTCTCTCTCTGCGTCCAATAGCTGCACTGTATTTTTTGTTTTTGGTTTATTTCTTTCAGCATTTCATTGCTTTATTTGCTAATTCTTTCTTTCTCTCCTTTTCTTTCCATTCACTTGAGTTTTATTCTTTTTTTATTGGATTTTGTTTTTCCTCTTTTGTTGTTTTTCATTTCCTCTATTCTTCTTTTTCAACTCTCTGCTGTCTTTCTCTTCATTTTTCTT
>NW_006408737.1:5161916-5174810 GCF_000296735.1 Chrysochloris asiatica
TCGTACATTCCATTTTCCGATTTTCAATGGATGTTTACAGCTGTTTCTCTTCATTTTGATTTGTGGTCTATTAGCAAGAAGGTTCTGTGAGCTTTTCTCTACTTGGAGGAGGCATTTTTTTCCCCAGTCACATTCTGAGTGCCTTCCACTCTTCAGTCCTGTATCTGACAGTGTTTCTCTGCTATTCATAGAGTTTTCAGTGACAAGCGATTCGGAAGTAGTTTGTCACTCTTTCTTCCTAGTATGTCTTTGTTTGGAAGCTCATCAGAAACCTGTCCACCATCGGTGACCCTGCTGATTATAGCCCTCAGAATCACAGCAATTCAAACCACCACAGCACGTCAAACAGACGAGTGGCGGTTGCGTGGTTGCTGTTAAATAGGAATCTCCTTGTGCTAGGGTCCTTAAGTCTGGCTCAAAGGCAGGATTTCTGTCCTTGGATGTCAATCAAGAGGCAGAAGAGCAGCAGGGGCGACTGGGTTGTAGTGAGACGCTTTGGGCTGGGCTTGTGGGTTTCTAAGTTGGTCGGTCGACCCCACCTCAAAGCCATGATCCAACGGTTAGGCTAGGAAGGCGCTCTCGCGTTCCGGGTAAGTAGGACAACCTGGCCGGCCCCTGCATAGGCAGCGTCTCCCCATCAACCTGGTCTACAGACACCTCTCACACCGCCGCTCCGTGGTCTGGGTTTCATTTAACACCTCCACCAGGTCTGTGCAGTTGTCGCACATCGTTTAACCTTCGCCCTCCATGATAGAAGCCCTCGTGCTATATAATTACACTGAATTAAATGGATTAAATACACCAGTCAAGAAACAAAGAGTAGCAGAATAATCAAACAGGATCCTTCAGTATTCTGTCTACAAGAGACACATCAAAAAGATGGAGACAGCCTAAATGCCCATCAACAGAAGAATGGCTCAACAAACTTTGGTACATTACACACAATGAAATACTATGTAACTTTGAAGAATAACAATGACCTTATAAAACACCTTACAACATGAATGAACCTGGAAGTTATTATGCTGAGTGAAATTAGTCTATCACAATAGGACAAATATTATATTAGAACACTGTTGAAAAAAGTTAAGAAAAGGTTTTTTTAGTAAAAGAAACATTCTATGATGGTTAAAGGGGTGGGGCAGGAAAAAATTGTTCATGGGCTAGATACATGTTAACATGGGTGTTGGGGCAGGCAGTGTACAACAAGAGGGTGGTTGTCAGAGGAAAGATGAAAGTGGTGGGAGACACAGGGAGAAATGCAAGAGTTAAAGTGAATAGAGGCAAATACTGTTAACTGATAGTTGTTGTTGTTGTTAAGTGCCATTGAGTCAGTTCTGACCCATTGTGACCCTGTATAGTGTTTCCAAGCAGTGACTGGTGAGTTTGAACCACGATCCTTGTGGTTCAAATAACTTTGCAGTCCAGTGCATTAGCCCACAGCACCACGCCAGGATTCCATTAACTGATGGTAAGTGGAGGGAATTACAATCAATGCAATGAAACCAATTATCTGATTTGTTGTATGTAAAACATGATCTGCTCTGTAAAGCTCTGCTCAATTCACACACAAAAAGTTTTTAAAAAAATACTGACTCCCAAACATGTACACACTCACATACAATGTTACTCAGACACACATTTACTCATATTTTAGTGTCTTACTTTTAAATGTGAACGAACAACCAAGCTTCAGCAAACAACTGAGAAAAGTCTCTAATATAAAAGAGATAAATACTAATAGAAAAGAAAAAAAATGTTTTCTAACAGAATAGCACAAGGCAGAAGAAAAGTAGTCTCCTAAATATTAGCCTGTTCAATTATTTCTAAAAAGAGAAAACTAGGAATGAAAATACACAGAGACTAAGGAAGAGTTCTTAAAAATTAACATATATTTGTTTGTCAAAATTAAAAGCCTAAATGTTGATGGGTAACATCACGTCAGCTAAGACTCATGGGGACCCTATATACAACAGAACAAAACACTGCCAGATCCTGTACCATCTTTACAATTGTTGTTATGTTTAAATCCATTGTTGAAGCCACTGTGCCAATCCATCGCATTGGAAGGGTCTTTCTCTTTTCCTCTGACCCTCTGTTTCCCAAGAAGGATGTCCTTTTCCTGGCACTGATCCCTCCAGATAACATATCCACAATCCATGAGATGAAGTCTTGCCATCCTGGCTTCTAAGGAGCATTCTGACTGACTGTACTTCTTCCAACACAGATTTGTTTATTCTTCTAGCAGTCCATGGTACTTTCAATATTCTTCACCAGCACCATAATTCAAGTGCATCAATAAGGTATTTCCTCATTAATTGTCCAACTTTTATGTGTGTTAAAGCTGGACAATAAAAAACCTGAATAGAATGCTCGAAAAAAACAGAATGCTTGAGAAAACCTGAAAGACAAAGAGATGGTTAATGGGAAAGAAAAAATTTAAATACAGGATAAATCCAAGAACTTTATCACATAAACAACAGACATGATAGAAAGAGAGGACAGAGAAATTGGAAGACAGGGGAAAGGCAAAGGATGATATTGTTTCTTTTTCAATATTAAGTCTCTAGATTGAAAGGATTCACACGACAATAAATGCAAAAAGAGGTATATTGAAAGTTCATCAGCTTAAAACTTCAAGGAGTAAAATCAAGAGCAGATTTACATTTAAGTAAAAACAAACCAAAAAGAAAAAATAAGAATTAGAATGACTTTAGACATTTTCATGACAATACTGGATGCTAATGACTATGGACCAAAGCCTTCAAAGTTCAATTCAAAAAAAAATTTTTAACTTAAAGTTTTATACATAAACTGTATACCTCCTTTAATGATAGAGCAACGTTTGATATTTTCAAACATTCTCAGGACCCCCAAAATTGCTTTCATTCATCCCAAATGTAGGAAAATACTCCATTAAAAAAAGTGGGGTGGACTAAACAAGGAAAGAGTCTTGGTGTGGCATTGTAGGATAAAGCACTGAACTGCAAGGTTGTTGGAACCACAAGGTCAGCAGTTCAAACTCACCAGTCATTCCATGGAAACCCTATACAGGGTCACTATGAGTCAGAACCCACTCAGTGGCACCACCACAACAACAAACCAAGAAAGTAGACACAGGAAACAGAAAGGAATGTAAACAACTTGGGAAAGTGGTACTAGGAGAATCCAGGATAACTGATGTGTAATTGCCTGACTTGACAGAAGACCTGATCTTATAAAAAGGAAGCAGGACTCAATACAGCACCTAAGAAAACGAAGCATCTGGAAATGACTTAGAACTCATGGCTGTAATATATGCATATTTTTCAAATTAAACAATTTTAAATTTGAAGTTTAACAAAAAAAAAGAACTAGAAATGAAATGTAATCATATGAGGCTCTGAAATGAACAATATTTTGCATAATTATGATTATTTAAAACTAGTTACTTAATATATAAAAAATATAGTTTTATTCCAAACCCAAACTACTGACACTGAGTCAATTGTGACTCATAGCAACCCTCTATAATGTTTTTGAGACTGGAAAATGGGAATATGGAATAAGAAAGCAGTGTATAATGGCTAGACTCCTGATGTGGCACTGTAGGGTAAGCACTGAACTGCAAACTACAAGGTCGACAGTTCAAACCCACCAGTTTCACCTCAGAAACCTGTACAGGATTGTTATGAGTTATAATCAACTCGACGGACCTTAACAACAACAACAATATTAGGGCTACAACTGTTTCTACCCTAACAAGAAGTCAAATAAATGAAAAATAACAGTTTCATTAACTATGAGAAGAAAACTTAAATTAGTGAAAAAAAGGAGTAACTCCTAGGTAGAGGAATTGGAATGAGATGGTCAGGGCCAGGGGCATGTTGTTTTTTAGAAATAAGATATTTATCTTTTTTTTTTAAGAAATAGTATTTTTAAACATGCATATGTATTACTTACTGGTTAGATGTTTTTTTAATTTTAAAACATTTGTATAGGTCTTTTATTTCCAGACATGATGGAGTTCCAGAGGATAGAGATACTGTCCTTTTTTAAAACAAGTAGAAAACCAGACAAAATATATGAAACAACAATTTTCAGGCATTAGACAAAAGACAGCACATGATCGCTGTAAAAAAAGAAGCAAATGAGGTGAGCCCTACAATTGAGTTAGCATACTTCCTGAAGAGAGTTCTCCAGCTCCAGTGGAAGGAGTACATTCCAAAGGGACTACTGTACCAGCCAACAGTGTCCAGCCTCAGCTCTTCTGCTTTGATACCTACATCTAGGACCATAGACAGTGGAGGAAACGCCTTCCTTTGCCAATCTCAATATTCACTCCAATTCCTGCCGCAAGATCAATTACTTCCCAAGTTGAATGACTTTTCCTTCAGGTCAAACCTCACCCTTTTGCTATGAAAAATAGGAAAAACACAAGAATGGTTAAGTTGATTTGCCATATCCTCTTGATGTTATAACAAGCTTCAAAAAGAAAATGCTCAAGTTTTTTGAAAACCATAAAACGACATGTAAAAATGCTTACCATATACTGCCAAGTGACCAAATGTCTGCGCTATGATTACAGCTATATGTTAAAGTCTGTGCATATGAAGAAATACACCAATGTAAAACCTGTTGTCTTACCACGATACTTTCTTTCTTTGTTTTGTCTTCACATCTTTCTCCAGGGTTCTGCTTTAGTTTTTAATTTAGACATACAAACACAAGCCCTTTTGTATTAGTTGGTGCTCCTTGGTTGCAAGTGACAGAAACCTTCCTCAAGCACACACTTCAGTAAGAAGAACTCTACTGACTCACATAGTTGTGAAGTACAGGCCCTTGTAAACTCAGTGCTTAAGTAATGTAGTTGAATCTTCTCTTATATCTCTTGGTCTGCTTTTTTTGCTTATTGGCCTCATTTTCCCAGGATAAAGAGACCTTTCTCCAGGTCTTAGAGATAACAGTTGCTCCACCCAAACCCAATGCCACAGAGTTGATTCTACTTCATAGCAACCCTATATAGGGTTTCCAAGACTATAAATCTTTATGGAAAGAGACAGCCTCATCTTTCACCTGTGGATAGGGCTCGTGAGTTTGAACTGTTGACCTTGTGGTTAACAGCCCAATGCCTAAACCACAGTACCACCAGGGCTCCTTATAATGGCTGCAAGTGGGTCCATTTTATATTGTTCTCCCAATTCCAAGCAAGAGAAAGAACCTTTCATTAACAAGGAACATATATCAAAACTTAGAGAAGAATCTGTTTGGTTCACTTTCTCATCTCTAATACTACCATGGCCTTGGTGTTGTTGTGGTTAAGTGCCATCAAGTAGGTTCTGACCTATAGTGACCCTGAACAGGGTTCCTGATGATCGACTGGTAAGCCTCTACCGCCAACCTTGTGATTCAAACCAACTTTGCAGTCCAGCGCATTAACCCACTGGGCCACACCAGGACTCCATGGCCTTGTTAGGAGGGATAATCTAGCCAGTCTGCAGTTAGAGGAATAGGGTGAACATTCTTACCAAGGACATGGTAAGCACCAGCACAAAATGGAATACTGTTGCAAGTCTAAAGCAGAAGGGATGCTACACTGGCAAAAACAATGGATGCTTTCCACATCTCTGATCTACTACCTCCTCAACTTCTATCCCATGTTCCTCTTTTCTAATGTCTTCTAAATACAATATAGTCTTGTCTCTTCTTCAGTATCTGTCATGCATCCTCTTCAACTTGTCTATAGTGGTGGTGATGGCTGTGTGCCATGGAGTCACTTTTGACTCATATCAACCCTGGGTAGACTTTCCAAAGCTGTAAATCTTTACTGATGCAGAAAACCTCATCTGTCTCCCGTGGAGCAGCTGGTAGATTCAAACTGTGTTGTTAAAGAAATATTCCAACAGCCTCTGATTCTTTACGCTTACATACGCCCTTTTGTTTACTACCATCCTCCCCCAAAATGTGCACACACACTGCGAGGGCCAAACTGACTAGTGATGACCACCTGACCCAAAAGTAACCAATCTGTTTGTTGGTTAGAAATGTAACTTTGTATGGCCTTGCGCCAAGGTGAACAGGTCTGAAGAGACCCTCTCTTGAGAACTAGATTAAAGACACAAAGAATTCTGACAGCAGTGATAATCTAGAGTTAGAAACATCCCATAAACTTGAGAGCAATGACAGCCAGTTGCAAATTGAGGGGAAAAGGAGGAAGCTGTTTTGCAAAGAAAGGAAAATGAAATGGATGAGAAACAGAGAGAAGATCGGAGAGAAGAGCCAGTGGCCCAAGAAAGAGAAATCTCTACACTAATGATTTTATTAGAAGCCAGCTGTCTCTGTGGCTCTTCATTCCCCCTGATGCTCAGGTGCACATAATTTCATGTCCTTTGATTTTGTGAGAGCTTTGCTCCTTGCAATAAACATACTTCTTTACCTGAGTAACTTTGAATGAGTTTTCTTCTTGCAACCACAAGAGGTATAACTTGAACAATTCCATGTGTCTTCTTCATTCTTTCAACATTGCACAATAATTCTTTAAGATAAACAATATATTTCCCTTCATCTGTATAATCCAGTTCATAGTAATATGACTAAATTATGTAAATTTTCATAAAGTTAATAACTAATTATTTGTGACACTTCCCCCCATTTACAGAAGTATAAATAGCTTGTTTCTACCCTGTAGCAATACCTTTGCCACATTCCCACCCCTTCTCCCCCCTGCCACTGTTTCCTATGGCTCTGATGGAATGAAAAATCCCCGGTGTCCACTTGTCCACTCCCCACTCATTGAAGTACACTTATGACTCAAGTCCATCAAGCTCTCCCACTCAGGATTTTGACTCTAGGTCATTGGATGGTAGTTCCCTATAGGAAAGTCAGTGAGGTTCTGCAAACGACAGCCCTGGAGATACCCTGATTCCAGACATTCAAGGTCTGGTAGTTCATCTCTTCCTTCATTCTTAGGACTACTGACTCTTCTTGCAATAACTTCCTCTTTCTTGCTTAACAAGTCAGAGTCCATTTCTATTACTTTCAGCCAAAGAATCTTTGCTGATAAATCTTAGCTCCTAGGAAGGACAGTTTCTTACCTGGTCCATTGTCAATAACGTCAAGAAATTCTTTTTGGAAAAAGTAGGAGTACACTATTTTTGAAACAGGAGCATGTACCTTTATCGATCAGCTGCTCTGCTCTGCTCTCCTTTTGGATTAGTCTCCTGATACAACCTTCTGGTCTGGCTTTTATGCAAGAAGCACCATTGGTTCTTCCTCAAACACCATTGTTTATGTTCAGCCTCGTTGTTACTTCTCTGAGTGAAGGAGGCATCAAAATGAATCTTTAAAGGAGTTATATAGTATTGGGGAATCCAACTAACTGAGGTTAACTTCACTTAGTCAATTTAACACATTTTTTACAACTATAAAAATAGTTGACATTCCCAGGGTATGAAAGATCTGTACTAAGCTATACTATCTACCAGACTTGGGCCTGGTATACCAGTTTCCATTAGTGAATCCAGTCCTTCTTACAGAAAAGCCATGCTTAGGGTGGTGGCTCTGATTCTGCCAAGACTTTGAATTCCAAGGCAGTTTGTCTCCTGTCTACACTGATTATTTTACTGAAGTACTTAGAATGAGAATTTTAAAGAACTTCTGTGTACAATTATACAAATGAATACACACATTTATTTGAAATGTTTTCAGATTTCTTAAGAGAGTAATCCATATTCTTTCTCAGGCAATAATTTCCTAAAGTAGGTAACAGTCCTGGGGGCTATCCTGTCCAATCCATAAACCTGAGTTTACCAGGAAAACTAAAGCCCAGTCAAGTAGGTATTCACTCATTTGGTAAGTAAGTGTTGAGCCCCTACTGCATGCCAGGCACCATATTGAGAACTGGGTATATAATGGTGAGGAAAACAGACACAGCCCTGGCCTTCAAGAAGGACACCATTCAGTGGGGAAAAGAGTGAAACAATAAGTTAAAAAACTCATAAATTATCATAAACTAGTGATTAGTAATATGAAAGAAATGAACAGGAAGCAGCAATAGACAATGACAGGAAGGGACCTTCTAGAAGGAGAGTCTCCAAGGCCTAAAGAATATAAAGAGTGAGGGGAAAGGAACCAGGTAGATAAAACAGTATACATGAGAGCTGGGTGTGGAAATGAACTTTGTGTACTTAAGGAATGAAGTAGAGCAGATAAAGGGTGGAATGAGACAAGGAATGAGACAAGGAGAGAAAGAGATTTGTAACTATATGAGGAGTTTGGATTTTATTTTGAAAATAAAGCCACTTTGGAAAATAGTTTGGCAATTTCTTAACAAGTTAAACATAAATTTACCTTATGGATCAGTAACTCCACTTCTAAGTATCTAGCCAAGAAAAACAAAGAATGTGTCTACACAAAGACTTGAACATGAATGTTGATAATAGCATTATTCAGAATAGCTCAAGAATAGATATGATTTGTCTGTCAATAAGAGTATGAACAAATAAACTGTGCGATACCCATTCTAAAGGAGATCTGGTAGCGTAGTGGTTACGAATTGGGTTGCAAACCTCTAGGTCAGCAGTTTGAAACTGCCAGCTGTTTGTTCCACGGGAGAAAGATGAGGTTTTCTGCACAAAAGCCTCTGCATAACCATTAAAGCACAAATAAACATCATTCAACCAGTGTAGAGGCTCCATGCAATAAGTGATGGACTGAGAACAAGGGTGGTGGTTCAAGCCCACCCATCACTCTGTAGGACAAAGACAGAGTTTTCTGCTTCCACAAAGATTTAAAGCCTTGGAAACCCTATACAGGGTTGCTATGATTAGAACTGACTGGACAGCAGCACTTAACAACAACAACACAACAACCTCTCTGAGGGAAAAACTTGAGGCTTTCTGCCCCTGTAAAATATGCCGCCTTGGAAACCCTACACAGGGTTACTATGAGTAGGAACCAACTCAATGGCATATAACGACCACTCCCCATACTTATTTATAGTACTCTCTGCTTTCAGCCAAGATCCATCTGATGTCAGCAATGGTATCCCTAGTTCCCAGTCCTCTTCTGAAAGCAACTTGGATTTCTGGCAGTTCTCTGTCAAAACACTGTTGCAATCATTTTTAAATTATCCTAAACTAAATTTTACATACGTATGATATTAATGATATTATTCAATGATGTCCACATTTTGTTGGGTCACCTGTTTTTGGAATGGGCATAAATTTGGGTCACTTACAATTGGTTGGCTAGGTAGCTAGCTATCTTCCAAATTTCTTGGCATAGATCAGGGAGTGATTCCAGTGCTATATCAGTTTGTTGAAAGATTTCAATTTGTATTCTCTTAATTCCTGAATCCTGATTAGTCACCAATGACTTCAATGTAGCTTGGACTTCTTCTTTCAGCACTAACAGTTCTTGATTATAGGCTATGTCCTGAAATGGCTGAACATTGACCATTTCTCTTTGTTACAGGGACTATGTATACCTTCCATCTTCTTTTGATGCTTTCTTCATCTTTCAATGTTTTGTCTATAGAATTCTTCAAAATAGCAGGAAATGGTTTAAATGTTTTCTTCAGTTCTTTCAGATTGAGAAATACTGAGCATGTTCTTCCCTTTTGGTTTTCTAATGCCAGATCTTAGCACATTTCATTATAATATTTGACTGTCTTCTTGAGCTGCCCTATGAAATTTTCTGTTCAGCTCTTTTACTTTTTTATTTCTTCCATTCATTTTAGTTTCTCTATGCTCAAAGAACAAGTTTCAGAGATTGTTCTAACATCCATTTTTCGTCTTTTCTTGCTTTCCTGTCTTTTTACTAACCTTGTACTTCTTTCTGTATAATGTTATTACTGTCATCCCACAAGTCTTCTGGTCTTTGTTCATTAGTGTCTAATGCATCATGTCTATTCTTGAGATGGTCTCTGAGTTAAGGTGGAATATGTTCAAGGTCATAGTTTGGCTCTTGTGGACTTTTATAAATTTTTCTTCAGCTTCAGCCTGAACTTGAATGCAAGCAATTGATGGTCTGTTCCACAATCTGTCCCTGGCCATTTGGGGCTTTTCCACCATCTCTTCCCACAAAGGTAGTCAATTTGAATCCTGTGTATTCCAGCTCATGAGGCCCATGTACATAATTGACTTTAAAACTGCTTTTTCAAGAGGGAACCTAGATCCAAAGGGCCTGGAGGAAGGTAGAATCTCCAGTGAGTAGTATTCAATCTGACTAGGCGGGGCTGATGCAATGAAATGCAGACAGGTCTATTGTGATACAATAGTGAATAATTGTTATCAGGACTGATTGTGAGGGTTGGAAATGTAAAGGTAGACGTTTTATAGCAAGGAAGGGAGTGATTAACTTTTCAGTCTAGGAGGGGAGGTCCCTGGGACCTTCAAGGGAGAAGAGCAGAGAGCAGGACCCTACCCAGAGAAGCAGTGATGCCTGAAATGGAGCCAGAGATGATGATATGGAGCGATGGAGCAGCTGGAGACTTTAGATCCACAGAGGGAGACTGACTGTGTGCTGAAGACCTGGGGGATACTGGGGAAGGATTGCATGGAGGGGATTGTAACCATGGCAATGAGATGATATATGATAGAATGAATGTAAAACTAATGTTCTCCCATGTAAACTATCACATAATTCACAATAAAACATTTAAGAAAAAAAACAAAAAAGGTATTTGCAATGAATAAGTCATTGGTTTTACAAAATTCTATCATTCAGTCTCCACCATCATTTCTATTACCAAGGCCATGTTTTTCAATTACTGATCCTTCCCCTTTGTTTCAAGCATTTGAATTCCAATCACCAGTAATTATCAATGAACCCAATGCATCTTAATTGCATGTTTGATCAATTTCAGACTAAGGAAGCTGGTAGAATTCTTCAATTTCATCATCACTGGTTTTAGTGGTTGGTACATAAATTTGAATAATATTGGTATTGATTGACCTTCCTTACAGGCAGATGGATATTATCCTATTACAGGCAGCAATATATTTCAAGATAGATTTTGAAATATTCTTTTTGACAATGAATGCGATGCTCTTCCTCTTCAATTTGTCATTCTCGACAAAATAAACCATATGATTGTCTGATTCAAAATGGCTAATGCCAGTCCATTTCAACTCATTAATGCCAAAGATATTGATCTTTATGTGTCCCATTGAATTTTTGACAACTTCCAATTTTCCTGGATTTATACTTTGTGCAGTCCATGTTCCAGTTACTAATGGATGTTTACAGGTGTTTCTCCTCATTTTGACTTTTGCTCTGTCAGAAATGAAGATACATCCTTAACACCAATTTTATTTGAGGAGGCAGCTCTTTTTGTGCCATATTTTGAGTGTCTTCCAACCTGAGGGGCTCATCTTCTAGCACTATACCTGATGGTGTTCTGCTATTCATACTATTTTCATCTTCTGGCACAATATATGACATTGTTGCATTGGTATTTGTAAGGTTTCAGTGGCTAAACATTCAGAAATAGTCCTTCCTAGTCTGTCTTAGTCCAAAAGCTCCACGGAAACCTGTCCACCATGGGTGACCCTGCAGGTATTTAAAATACCGGTGACATAGCTTCCAGCATCACAGCAACACACAAGCTACCACAGTACAACAAACTGACAATGTGGACAAAAGTTTTGAAAAAAGCTAAAGAACAAGTAGAAAGTCTATTAATGGGATTACTTCTGAAGATGCTAACAAATAGATTTGTGAGGAATAAGGGAAACAAACACCCTTAAGATACACATTTGGTTCCGACTCCTCATGATAGTTCTATAAAGTCACACCAAACTGAATTAGTGATTCTTGAACCTTTGTCCTTAGAGAATATACAAGGTTAGTTTCCCAAAATCCTCTGGCAAGAACATTTTCATCAACTGATGAATACATAATCTTATTTTATGTGTGTTTCTGTATAAAGACTAAATTTGATCTATATTGCTGATTAATTAGCATTGTAATCATGGCCAATAGCACTATATTTCATCACTTAATGAAGTTTATCTAACGTATGTATTTTCTTCAGAAGGCACATCACCACTTTTTTGTGTGTGTGCTAGGGAACCCTAAACAGTGTTTCAGCACTATGCTTGAGGACCATTTTTAAAATTTATTTCAAATTTTGTCGTTAATTGAGTAAAGGTTTACAGAGCAGATCATCAGTTTTACATTCAACAAATCATATGTTTCGTTTCATTACCCTGATTACAATCCCCTCCAGGCAACATCATTTGGCAGTATTTACCTCTACTAGTTTTAACTCTTGTATTCTTCCCTGTGTTATCAGATATCTTCATCTTTCCTCTGTCAATCTCCCTCTTGTTTTATATTGCCTTCGCTGTCACCCATGTCAACATGTGTCTACCCTCCAGCTGGTGAATAATGTTCCCTTCCCTCCCAACCCTGTTATTCATCATAGCAAGAAAAACTGCTCTTACACTTTTATAACAATGGTCTAATATAATACTTGTCCTTTTGTGATTGACTAATTTCACTCAACATAATGTCCTCAAGATTCATCTATATTTGGGAAGTGTTTTGGAGATTCATTGCTATGCTACAATGTTGCATAGTATTCTATTATGTGTATATACAAAAGTTTGTTTCACCATTCTCCTGTGGATGGGAATTTAAGCTGTCTCCATCTTTTTGCTATTGTGAATAGTGCTGTAACTAACACGGTTGTGCAGATATCTATTCATGTCATAACTCCTATTTCCTTAGGATATATACCAAGTAGAGGGGTGGTTGGGTCATACAGTATTTCTATTTCCAACCTTTTGAGAAATCCCCTTAACATTTTCCACAGTGGTTACACCGGTTTACAGTCCCACCAGCAGTATAGGAGGGTCCATCTCTCCACACATTTGCCAGCATGTGTTGTTGTCTGTTTTGTTGGGGGGG